>NW_005841833.1:2140237-2153752 GCF_000455745.1 Alligator sinensis | reverse complement strand
CCGTTCCTCTCTGCTTAGCACGTGAGCTCCCCGCTGGAGATGGCGCATTATAACTCTCCCCAGTAACGAGATGGTGCGGCGAAGGAGTGATGTCATCCCATAGGTAATGTCGCGCTCGTCTAGCGGCACCCCGACGGGCTGCGCTGCAGGACGAGGCCTCTGCACGACGCGTGGTTTAATAACACGTCAGCGGGCAAATAATGGCATTTCTGGCCTGCAAATATCTTTCTATTAAAATCATCATCATCATCATCATTTTAGGGAAGGAGCATACAGGGCTGATATTAAACGTGGAGGCTGCCTTTGGTCTGGGAGCACGAGAGGAGAGGCGACAGGCAATATAACTTGCGTAGCTGGAAAAAAAAGGGCTTTCAAAAAAAAAACAAACCCCCATCTCTCATTTTGATTGATATTAGCTTCACAAATTAAGCTTTAAATTTATCTAAAAATAAATTTGCTGCTGCACTCTGCATTCCCGATGACAAGCGCTTTTCTCCTCCTTTGTTGCATCCTGGCGGCTTTGTCATCCTCGCAAGTGCTTCAGAGCAAGGGCGGCTGGTGAAGGCGTCGGGAGGGGGCGGGTGGGCCGAGCCGAGCCTCACCTGAGACGTTCTGGCCTAAAAGGTGGGGAGCCTGCTGGGACCTGCCTCGAAAACCTTCTCTCTCGTTCCCAAGGCTGCAGCTGAAAGGAGGGGGATGGAGGGGGGATAAAAACACCGGCGGCAGAGTGTTGTGACATTCCTGTGCTCTTACGGAGGAGTCTCAGTGCTCCTGTTTACAGGTAGTACAGGTCAGGTGCAGGGAGGCGAGGGGTCTTGACCAAGGTCACCTAGCAAGTCGGTGGCAGAGCCAGGAGTGAACCCCAGGGGCCCAGACCCGCAGCTCTGCGCGCTAGAGACCGTTCCCTCCTAACGGCCGCGGGGAGAGGCTGGTTGCTGACAGGGCCCCCCGATCCTCGTGGTCCTTGACTCAGCTCTGACATCCTCCACCTCTGCCTTGCGTCAGGTGGGAGCCGCCTGGGCTCCGAGACGGACCAGGAGGGCCTGACCCGCTCCTGGCCGCGGGGGCCTCCTCTTGCCTCCGCCGTGCGCCTATTGACTTTTTTTTCGTTCTCGACTCTGTGTCCGTCACGGTGGACCTCGGAGGTCAATGTGCTTTGGAGCTGACCTTAAGAGACATCGATATGTATTTATTACCCAGGCGGTGTTAACTGCGACGCCCCATTTACAGCTAATGCGCGGTTCAGGAGTCATTTGCAAACTATTGACTGCCGGCTGAAATACGGCGCGGGGCCGGGCGAAGTGGCCTCGCCGTGCTGCTGCCTTGCAGAGGCACGAGACCGTCGCTCCTCTCTCTTGGTAGCCGGCACGTGGGGAGCTCAAGGGAGCACTCCCCGTGCAGCGCGGCTGCGGGCGGGCACAGCCTCTCGTCGCTGGGTCTGGTGGTGGTAGGTGCTTTGAGTGATCATCTGCATTGCATGTACGTCCTAGCTTCCCCTTAACTCTGCCCCTTGTCTGGCTCAAGGAAGACAGCTGCTGTCTCGTTGGCAGCTCTTAACCCAGGCTTGTTGGGCAAATGGCATCTGGAGAAAGAATCCAGTTTATTGGCATTTGAGACCCCCTCTCACCTTCCCAGGTCCAAGCCTGGGCCTCTGTATCGCTGTAAAGAGCATCCAGGTGTATTAAATACATCTAGCACCACCATTCGATACCCGGGTGCCTCAACGAGAACCCGGCAAGCCCCGCAGTCTGTAAAAGCTGAGGCATCTCTCTGCTTGGGCTTTTCCAGCATCTTGAGCTGGCCCACAGCCAGGTCTTTCCTGCTAATCCATGGAGACGGCAGTCCCCGGGGTGCCCGTCTCCACAACGCCTGTAGAGCATCTGTGCTGCAGCGGGTGCAGGGGGAGAGGTAGCATCTACTCCCAGTGTCCCCCGAACCATTTTTTAAAATGACTCAAGCACGTTCTCTCTGCTTTGGGGCGTTAACATCTGCACGGGAGGGGGAAAAAAATGGTTTATTTCCCATTTAGCTGGAAAATCCCATTTTTTGAGCTGTAGCTGGAGGCACCCAACAGCCCCAGCCTGAGTGCCCGTGCAGGGAGGATCTGCAGCATCAGTGCATCAGATGGCAGGGAAAATTCTCAGTGCGGGGCTGTCTGTCAATGCAGGGAGAGACAAAAAGAGGCCTTTCCATGTCAACACCTGGGCCCTGGGGTTGTTCACCCCTGGGGCAAGAAGGGGAGGTCCTGGCTGGTGAGCGGATGCAGAATGTCGGGCATCTCGAGGGTTTTCTGCCCCTGGATTCTGGTCAGAGCCTGATTTCAAACCAGCTGAAAACAAAGTTGATCATCCTCAAATATCATCTTGCATGAAATATGTAGCCAGCTTGTCTCCTCATTTGATTATGCAGCCTGAGCTGAGAAGCTGAAACCTCAGCCTTTCCTAAGTAGTGATAATGAAACTTATTCATTCCTTCACCCTGGGGAAATACTTAAACCACAATATGAAAGATATATGTAAATCACATTTAAACGGAGACAGTGCCGTTAAAGCTAAAGGCGAGTAATCAAGTTTGAAGATGAAGTGTCCCCTTTTCTGCAACATAATTTGCTTAGTGGGTTGGGTGCACGGCTTTCTTTGCTGCCACGCTAGCGATCTGCCAGGGTCAGACATCTTTGGGGCTACGAGGCACTCGGCTGCAAAAGGGCCTGGCTGGAAGCTGAGACTTTGCATGCAGCTCTCCCGGGGAGAGGGAGCATGAGCGCAGGAAAACGGCAGCGAGGTGTCATAGCTAAGACATATGTAAGGTGGAACAAGGGGATTGATTTAAGGGCGCTGCATTGTCATTGATTCTCTAGGCTTCTTGCCATAAAAGGAGTTGGGAGAGGAGTCTCACAGGAATAGGTCTTTTTCTTTCTGCCTTTATTTAACTTGCAAAATGGGTCTGAGCCGGTGAGGGCAGACCCTTGGTGGGCCAGGGGCCAGGAGGGCAGCGGGCGATGTCCAGCTCAGCTAAGTGACTGAATGATATCGGCTTCCAGCATACCAGAGCGTGCCCCAGGGCTGTGGGACACAGGAATTGCAGGGCTAGGAGGGAGCGGGGTTTCTGCAGTATTATTTGGCATCTCTCAGGGCTAACCCTCCCTTTCCTGCGTGCCCAGGTCTCTCTTTGCAGCCCGCTGCTATAGAGCAAGAGAGAGGGCCACTTCTTTCCATGCCGCTCTGGCTTGCAGGTGACCATCAAAGACCATCTCAGCACTGGGGTCAGCCTGGGCAGCAGGTCATCAGAGCCAGCTCCTGGATGAGGTGAGCCCGGGGCTTTCTGGTCCTGCGTGCCACAGGTCTGGGAGCTCCCGAGGCAGGTCCAGCATCTGTGTGTCTACATGCGTGTGTCTGAGCTGTGCCCGGACGCTGCTAAGCTCCCGCACGCTCTTGAAGACGTCGTGCCACTTGAGAAGCCGGCACCCTGTTTCCCACACGGGATGTCGGGCCCCCCCTGGGGTCCTGGAGACCCCGGCCTCAGTCTGCAGGAGTGAAAATGGGCAAGAGCTGCAGCATGGAGCGCAGGCTCAGCACCCGAGCGCGCCGCCCGCCCCTTGTTTCCAATCACTATAAATTAAGTTTATCATGGCATAATTACGGCAGGTCGTCGCTGCCTTAAACGCTGCCGCTGCTCTCCCCCTCCTTGCCTCGCGCCTCGCCGCGCGGCAGCCCCCTCCCCACCCCTGCACCTGCCAACAATCAGCGCATCGCGCTGGCATCCTGCTCCCGGCAGGCCGGGAGGAGTGCGGCTGGAGCCGGGGCTGACGGATGGGTGGTTTGCTGGTTTCCCAGGTGCTCGAGGTGCGGCAGCGCGGGACAGAGGCGAATCCATCGCAGGGGCTGGGAGGCCCAGGTGAGTGGCTCATCCTGCAGAAGGGGAACGGGCCACCTCGGCTGCGCTGGGAGGAAGGGGATGCAGGTTGGGATGTACCTGGTGGGCCGGGAGGCGGAGAAGGAAGCATGGTTCCTTCGGGTTCCTGATGTCCTGAAGCATGTTAGACACTCAGTAGCAGCCTGGCAGTGATCTCTCCACCTGCTGCTGAAATGCAGCCACCTCTGGGGGAGAACACAGCAGCGCTACACCAGGCAGGTCAGAGCTGAAAGCAGGTGAGTGGGGAAGAGAGAGAGGTGCGTGCCCGAGAGACATGTCCTGGTCTCTGCTGCTCTTGCACCGTGGCACACCGGGGCCGTCTACTTTTGGGAGCTTTGTGGCTGTGGCCGGCGGGGCTGGGTCTTGGGGGCCCTTTGGGACGAATCCTTGTTACAGGGGAGCCCGCAGCTGCCCAGGGCTGGGCTCGGTGACTCCGGACAGCCTGCCAGCCCCGCGAGGGCGGACTCATGCGCAGAGCGACCTGGGTCACCCTGTCCCACGCGTGCAGGCTCCACCGGCTGCGTTTCAAAGCTATAACGAGACTCTTGGCTTAAAGCATCGCTTCGTCTGCAGCCCCTCTGCACGGGGCGGGGTTGGAAACCCATCCTCCAGCCGCAGGCACAGGCTTCTCTCACCTGGGCTCGAGGGGACTCTGTGCTTGCTGGAGGCAGCGTGGGGCCTTTGACACACATGCCCAGGTGTTATTCTGAGTGCGTGCAGTGGAGGGCAGCTGGGCATCTGCCTGAGCCAGCTCCTGGCCAAGCTCCAGGGCAGCAGCGGAGCAGCTCTCGAGGTGCACAGAATAAACCACGGATGGAGAAGCTGTCCATTCCCCTCCCGCCAAGCCGGGAGCCCCCTCCAGCACCGGTGCCCAGCCCTCCCTCCATGTCCCCACCACGCTGCGCCCCCCTGGCCGTGCCACGGCCCCGCTCCCGAAGCAGCCAGGGCTCGCGACCTTCTCGCGCGCCTGCTCCCTGGCTCTCACTGCTGACAAACACTCCCTTTAATCTCATGGCGCCTTTCTCAGGTTAGGGCCTGCGCCTCGTCGAACGCGCCTTTGATCCGCGCTTAGGCAGCCTCTCCTCCTCCGTGCGGTTTCCTCTCGAGCCTTCTGCATCGGGCTCTCGTCTCTACCATCCCCCTTCGCTGCCTTCTTCCGTCTCCTTTGAGTCCAACCGCAAAAACCTCGGAGCACCCCGGCTCTTCTCTAGGCCTCGGGCTCAGGAATGGAAAGGCTTTTTGGAGGACCTCTGAAATCCCTGGGTGGCTGGGGATCATTTCTGGCAATTAGGGAGAGGGGCAAAATCCCGCGACAGCGGCAATTTAGCCTGCTAAACCGACCTGCCCGATTAGTCCAGTTTCACCTGCGTGAAATAATGGGGTTTGGGAGCAGGAGCGGTGTTTTCCGAAGAAAAGACAAGGCTTCTTTGGGTGCTGGGTGGGGGGAAAATTGAGAATTTAGTTTTTGCAACTGCCTTTGATTAACGGGGCGGGGGGGGGGAGAAAAATCCGCATTCTCCTTAAAACAATAATAACCGCTAATAATAACGGGAGCGGCAATAATGAACCGTTCGCAGACATAAGAGGTAATTGTTCAATTAAGATCTTAGTGAAGTCAGAAAAACAAAAGACAGCTCATCAAAAGAGACAGCCCCAGAAACTCCGAGACTAATTACTTCCCACTTGTACTTTAAACTCTGGGAGGGGGGAAATATTCTTCCTGTCAAATCTGACACAGAATGGCTGCTTTGTCATTACGTACCCCCCAAATGCTGCTCGGGGAAGGCTGGGGGGGAGAGACTGACGGGGGCTGGGGAGACAGCCCTGGCTGCCACAGATCAAGAGCCCTGCTCGAGCCGAGCGGACCGGAGGGCTGGCGTGGGTCAGGCAGGCTGGTTTCCACAGTCACCTGCTGCGCTCGCTTGCTGCCCCCGGTCCCCGAGCCCTCGCCGGCCACGCAGTGCCAGCACGATCCAGGTCCAGGTTTGGAGGCCCCGGGCACTGCAGTAATAGGCTCAACTCATCCAAGCTGCCTCCGTCACGGGGGGATGCCAATTTGCCCGGGGGTCATCTCACGGACGTGCCTACCGGTGAAATCCGGCGCTCCCGACTCCGCACCAGGGGCAAGACCCAGGTCCGAGAGGCCTGAGGCATGTGCTCAGATGGCGGCTGGATGAAAAATAATGAGCGCGTGGATGGGAGGATGGATGCAAGGATGGGAAGCACCAGCTCCAGGTCAGGTCCATGTGTCCCCAAGGGGACAACCCGCTGGCGGTGAGAAGGTTAAGGATGTTTCCGAGAGAGGCACGAGGGCGCGACAGGGAGCTGACGGCTCTGCTGTCTGTCCTTGGCTGCACCCCACATCCCAGTGCTGTCCACCCCTCCTTGGCTGAACCCACTGCAGTAACGATGATTGACGTCAGCCCCGGCACCTTCCCTTGCCCGCCCGGATCCAGCGGGTCTCTGCCCAGCTGTCGCTCGTCCCTGCCTGCTCCATGCGCTCGCATGCAATGCAGAGGTCAGGCTGCCTCCCCGGGGGCCATCCTCCGCCCAAGCTATTGCCGGCCCTTCGGGGCACCGAGGGCGAGAGGCCAGCCTTGTTGCTGGGTGTCCCTTAAGCAGCACCGGCAGCCACGTGTTTGCCTAAGTGGGGTCCAGAGGACCCAGCTCTGGGCCTGGCAAGATGCATACTATCCCGGTCCTGACGGAGGGAGCTCAGGGCCTGCGATGGGTCGGGACCCCCCAGCCCCAACATGGTGATGGGCTTGTCGGTGGCTCAATCCAGAGCACGGGCCATTGGCAGTATGGACAGACCGTTGAGGAGCCCCAGTCTGAATGGAGAGCTCCCGTCCCTGCCGCTTGCATCCCTCCGTGGCAAACTCAGGCTGGTTTCTGGAGCCCTTTGCTGGGCTTCGCTCCACCCCGGAGACGCAGCTTTCCAGCCCCGAGGAAGAACAAAGGCTTTGGCAGGGGATGTCGGCAGAGACCAACCCAGCATCACTGAGCCCCTCGGAGCCGACCACCCTCTTCATCTCTGTTTGTCCCGAGTGCCAGGACCAGCAGCACTGGCAGGGCTCGCTGCTCCTGCCGGCATGAAGGTGAAGCAGGACGCCAGGGTACATCAAGGTCTGCGAGCACCTAACGCCCGTGGGTAGCAATAGCGACCCGAATGCCTGCGATCCTCCAAATGCACACTTGCAGCCTCCCTCGCAGCAAAGGAGAACTGGCATTAGAGGCAGCATTCGAGGAGTATTAACGGGAGCCGGGGAGGGGAGGACAAGCCTGGTGAGAGGGTGACTTCTGGAGACCTTCAGGAGAGCAAGGAGCCTGCTGGGTTTTCCCTCAGCAGGCGCTAGTGCCTTTGGTCCTGACGAGGCTCCCTGCGCAGCTTGTTTCTTGTCAATGTTGGTAAAGGGGGATCCCGGGTGGGCACAGAGGGGCAGGTATCACTCCAAGCTCAAATGCAACGAGGAAAAGGGTCGCCCGCTCCTCCTGACCTCACTGTATCTCTGCTTTCTCTTTTGTAAACCAGAGAGAGCAACCAAAAAAGACGCCAGCCACCCTGGCCAGGGCAGGAAGGTCTTGGCCCGGAGACAGGGCTGAAACCCACACTGCCCTACAGGCTGCAACTTCGTCTTGGGGGAAGGACCTTGTAAAGCAAAAGCCAGCGAGCATCAGAGCCAGGCTACCTGGATGGAGAGGAGCCATGGGTATGAGGCGGAGAGGACCTCGTGGGTGGGCTAGAAGAGCCCTAGGAGAAGCCAGGCCCGGAGGGGTGGGCTGGACTCCTGCTTACTTCGTGTGCCGCTGAGTTGGACCCCTCCCGGCCTGGCGGGGGAAGGCCACAGCTCCTGGGAGACTGGCAAAGGTTTGTTCGCTTGGCATCCGACCCATCGCCCCACGAGAAGGCCGGGAGGTTTTTCTCTGAGGCCCTTACCTGTCTTTTTGGCTGCCGTTGCAGTTTTCCTGGAAGCGTGCATTGTAGAGACTGCCCGGGTGTTTCAAGGACACGCGCACACCTGTTAGATGGACCCGCTCCAGCCTCCAGGGCTGGGTGGGAAGCAGCTATTCATCACGCAGCTCCCCTCTGCTCTGGCATCAGGCACCGCCAGCCAGGGGCCGTCGCACATGGCTGATCGCCCAAGGGGATCCGCGCGCTCCTGGGGTTTACATTTTAAACAGTGTTCCTAAAAGATTCAGGGCTCTCCACGTAGGCATCAGCCTGGCCTCTCTCACTGGCCTTATGCCCTCTCTATCAGGGCCCCTCTGCCCTCCCTTCTCCTTGGCACTAGCTCGTCACATCTTGTCGCTAATTAGACTGTACGCCGGTTAGGCTTGGGACACCTTTTCCTGCCTGGAGCTCTGCTGCAAGGTAGTTGCGAAGCCAAGAGCTACAGAGAACCGCTGCCTGGTGTCATTTGGAGAGCCAAGGCCTCTTCCAGTCTCCGTGCCCGGTGAGTGCCCAAGCTAACTCCATGCTCTTGGCGTCTCTGCAGACTCCCTCTGCTGCCTGCTGGCTAGAGGAGATTTAATTAGCAGGAACATCGCTGCAAAGCCTGGGAGCTGTGCAGCCAAACGGTCCGCGCAAAGCTGGCGCTTCGGCGGGAGAGAGGAAGAGACAGAGAGTGTGACCTCCTCTCCCGTCGCACGGGAATGCAGGCCGGGCAAAGATGGCAGCACGTGGCAATAAAAATACCACGAGCTGCTCTGGAGATGGCCTGAGTTACAGCTGAAAGCCCGTCCTCCAGAAGCTTTTATCAGCCACGTCAGCGCCATCATTTGGAAATACGACAGGAGGCGAGCAACCTTGGGGTCTGGAAGCAGGGTTGCCTGGAGGGGCAGCTGCGCGGGTACCAGAATTGGGTACCAGCCCCGAGACATGGCACCAGTCAACCCACGGCAAAGCCCAGCTCCGAACCAGCTCCGGGGAGGCTAAGAGGCGGCAGGGACGCGCTGGGAACATTTACCCCAAAAGTTCATGTCTCTCGGCTAGTTCGTGTCCAACGCACACACGTGACGTGCACGATTTATGCTGCCTCCCATCCCCACCCGCCCGCCTGTCACGCGGGCGCGTGACAAAATGCTGTTCTGACCCCGTCCGTAATTGAGTTTCCCCGGCGCTGGTAGGTGCAGCCGGCAAGCTTTGTTTAGGAGTATTTATTGCGCTGGGATCATCCACCAGAGCCTGATTTCCCATCCCAGAGTCATTACTCCCCTCAGGTGCTTTTCCCCTTGTCCCTACTGGCACATCTGTTGCTGGCAAGCCCCAGACTCCCTCCCTGCCCGCCAGGGAAGGGCTTCACCGGGGAACGTGGTGTTGCTCCCAAGACCCGTGGAAGACAAGGTGCCTGTGCCGACCTCCTGGGTGCAGCGGCAGAGAAATTCATCCCCAGGCTGCTCCGAGCCATCGTGCCCCTCTCTACTCCACTCATGCTGCTGCCCGGGCAATTGGGACAAGCCTGCCGCAGATAAACGGGCAGCAAAAGAAAGGACAGAGTAGCTGAGAGGCCTGGGGAACCGGTGCCCCAAGCAGATGCGGCGTGTCGGAGCTGTCACGCCAGGCAGACCCTCGGCGGGCCGCCCCTGTACCCACGGTGTAATTACGGCAGCGCAAGGGGCCGTGTGTCAGCCCGAGCCCACGCCGCGTTCCCGCACGGCGTGATTGGCGCTGTCAGAAAGATCTAGGCTCGCGATCCATAACCGTCACTCCGGCGGAGACATCTCCGCTCCGTTCCACAAAGTAAGTAACAAGTTGCCATGCCAACAGCTGAAGCAAGACAGGCCAGGGAGATGCAGTGGGCCTTAATAACATCGCACGGCGCCCGCTGGGAGACGGCGGGGTTGATTACTGCAAGGAGCCTGGGTAGGGGTGAGGGGCAGGGCTGGGGGGCTCCGAAGGGTCACCATCCCTCCCGCCTGCCACGTGCTGGACCATCGAGCTCCTCGGGTCCTGGATCCCACTGGCTGAGCTGCGTTTGCCATGCTTGCTATGACGTGATGGTTTAAACAGCGCCCTGCACACCTCAAGGGGGACTTCCAGGCTCACTAACCCCCTCCACTGGCTCCCAAGAGGGACCCCGGCAGTGACCCTCCTACAACTCAGGGGCACCCAGCGCAGCAGCAGGTCGCAGTGCCGCCAGCTGAGCGACACGAGCCCGAGAGATGTCCCTCCCGGGTGGGGGTTGCTCCTTGCATCTCTACCACGCATGTGGAAAGGGCAATGCTGAGATATCCATGACCCCGCAGGTCTCCGGGCCAGGTCAGAGCAGCCGGGAGGCTGGGTGAGAGGCCAAAAGTGCTTTTTCCAGGCTCAAGGTGCAAAAAGGACCCAGACGAGCTCCCGCAGGCTGTTGCGTGGTGTGTGGTGCCCTCCAGTGGAGCAGAGCCCCCAGTGCACACGTGGCATTTTGCTTCCTTCGTGGGTGCTTTGCTGAAAACTTCAGCGGGACGGAGCAGCGGGTGCCAGCACCGCAGCGGTGCGCTCTCCGGCTGAGCCAGCATCTCTGCAGACCGGCTGCTTGCGGAGGGGAATCCACTGTCTTGGACTTGCTCCCTCCCCGATCACTTGGAGCTGGACCTGCCCGCCAGCCCTCTTCCCAGAGACTTGCTTTCTCTTTGGCGATGGTCTGCTGTTTTGAGTGTTACTGGGGGAAGTGTGGGACACGCGGAGAATGATTGCCTTATGCAGGCCCTGCAGACTGCCTTGAATTTTTTTTACAAGCAGAAACTAGACATTTTCATGCCAACAGGAGGCCTAGATTTTTGTAGGACAAAGATTTGTGCACTGGATGACACCATGGCTGGGCGTGTTACTCTGTGCCTAAGAGGGGAGCCAGCCTGAAAAACCTAGTGTCCTGATGCAGACAAGGTCCTTTGGGTGAATCTGATATTTTTTATTAGACCAGCTTAAATAGTTGGAAAAAAAAAATTTAGCAAGCTTTCAGGTTGCATTTTTGCCACACAAGAAGACCAACATGCCATGGGGCCAGCAGATCACTAGTAGTGGAAGGTGAGAGTTGGGATATAACACAGCATGTTTTTCCCCCCGCTCTGATATCAAACCCAGTGTTTAGATCAGATTGCATTTAGAACATTCAAAGTTGTTTAAAGTGGTGTTTTTTGAAGTTGAAAACAGTTTCCTTTTGTTCATTGTGGGATTTCTTAGCTTTGGGTTTGTTTGTTCTTTCACTTTATTCCTTGTTACTCTGTTGTTTGTCTCACTTGGTTTGACTGGAAATTTTCAAATGAATTGTTTTTGTAGGGTCTTTCAGGTCTGGTAAGGAGCGCCGGAGTAGAAGAAAGAACGTCCACGAAAAAAGAAGGAATATGAGAAAAAAAAAACGGTATTAGGAAAATGGAAACACTTGCTTCAATCGGTAGAAACGGGGATCACGGTCAATACTGTCAAATGCTCACTCGGACTTAACTGGAACACCCTTCAGATGTCACCGGGCTGTGGTCAGTTTGAGGGCAGAGCTGTTTGGATTTTCCCAGGTTGCAGATTTTGGTGGCTGTCCATGGTGATGTAAGGGGCATTCAACTTGTTTTTCCAGATTTTTGGCTCGGTGGATAAAGCTGACGGTCAGAATTGATGCTGTGGAAGTCCTTTGTCGGTGTTTTCCTGTTGTGTTGTTCTAGCCGTGATTGGTTTTTGTCATTGGTTAGAAGTTCAGTATTTTTGTGCTGCTCCGTTTTTGAGGTTTGAAGTGAAACACTTGGGGTGGGGGTTTTGTGTATGCATCTGGATGTAACTTAGTGCAAGCTTTGAGGGTGCAGTTTGGTCGGTGTGAAAGTGAATTTATTGCAGGTGTTTGAAAGTGTCACCGTTTCACAACTCTTTCCTGGTTACCTCTGTTCTTCATATATCTTAAGACGAAGAGGACAATCAACAAAAGATGTTTCTCAACCTTCGGTGGCTCCCAACCTTTTCGTCTCAAGGCACCCCTCATTAAGTTCAAGGCACCGCTTCAGAAAATGCCAGCTCTTAGTTTTCACTCACTGTTTGACTATGGAAAAAATAATAGAGCAATTTCTCTATTGCAAAGAACTCAGGCCGCAACAGGTCAGAAGTGTTAACATTTGTATTTGAAGTTGTTTGGTCTATCTTGTGGATCGTGTTTGCACACCCAGCAGTGCTAACACCACGTGTCATCCCACAGCACCCCTGAAAGGATCTCAAGACAGCCCAGGCCACCCTGGTTGGGAATCACTGTTCGAGTCTTTCAGGTGATTTACAGCGTGAAAAACCGCTGAACGTTTCACGGCTCCCTTAAACTTACTTAGCTTTTAAATGTAAAAAAGATCGTAAAAATAAGTAGCCTATCATGCATACGGTAGTACCAAGAATACGTGGGGAAAGCTCTTAAACCTGTAGGTAACTCTTGCATTAATGGAGAAAGCTTGGCCATGCCCTTCACTGATAACGACCGGTTGTTAAATGCATAAACTGTTTCAGTAGATCCGCCTATCCAAACGGGCAGCGCTCCATCCGTTTTGTGACAGGCAGCGTCAAAGCGGGGCCCCTGGAGCCCAATCCTGGGCAGGTGCAGGCAGCACAGGTCCCAATCCAGCCCACAGACCAACCCCACGCCGTTCATCGGGCCCGTGGGGCTGAAACTGTGAGCACCGCTGCATTCACCAAAGCAGACCTGTATAGCACAAGCTTCCCCGAGCCGCTCGTGCGCCCAAGTGAGGTTCAGCTCAGGAAAGCTGGCGCTGTGCGTGCGCAGCACAAGCCTTCACGAAGCGGATCGCGCTTCATCAGCACCTGTCGGCACGCGCCTCCGGCAGCTGGGCCACGGGCGCCGGCGAGCACACGCTTCAGATATCTACCCACATATCTATCAATACCTGTATACCCGATAGGTATCTGAGAGAGAGAGAGATAGGTGTCAATATAGCTAGATACAGCCAGTAGATAGCTAAATAGATATAGCTAGATATATGGATATATAACTAGATATAGCTATAGATAGCTAAATCCAATAGCTAGATAAATAGATATAGCTAAATAGCTAGATAGATATAACTAGATAAATATAGGTAGATAGCTATCTAGATAGATATAGGTAGATAGACAGCTAGATAATATATGGACATATAGCTGGATATAGCTATAGATGGCTAGATAAATAGATATAGCTAAATAGCTAGATAACTATAGCTAGATAATATATGCATATATAGCTAGATAGCTATAGCTAGATAGATAGCTAGATAATATATGCATATATAGATAGCTAGCTGTAGCTAGATAGCTAGATAACATATGCATATATAGTTTGATAGCAATAGCTAGATAATATATGCATATATAGATAGCTAGATAATGTATGCATATATGGCTAGATACAAGATACAGCTAAATAGCTAGCTAGGCGGATAGACAGATAGATATAGCTATAGATCTAGATAGTTAGATACAGCTACAGCTCCCTAGACCTATGGGCATGTAGCTCTCGATGTTGATATCGACGTCTCGACACGACCGAGCCCGCCGCGGACCCCTGGCTGTCTACACGTGTCCGTGCGCCAGGTAGAAAGACAAACGCGGGACGCCGCGGCATGTCCTCCCGGGCACCCGTCGCCCCGCGCATGCGCCGG
>NW_005841833.1:2139582-2140206 GCF_000455745.1 Alligator sinensis | reverse complement strand
GCTCCGGAAGTGGAGCCGTGATGTTGTAACGAGCACCCCTTAGCCTTCCCCGCTCGCTGCCGCGTCTCGCTCACTCGATACGGTTCCGTTGTGATGGCGATGTGCTGTGTCCAGCCTGCGCGCCCGCCCGCCCGCCTCTCTTTAGCTGAGGTTTTCTCACTGGGAGTTGTAGCCCCCCCCGCAGGGGTCGAAAGGGAGGGCGAGGGATGGCGTGGGACGGGACGAAAAGGGGACGTGACCGACGGGTGCCCCGTGCCTCCCGCTTGCGAGTAATTTGTTACCTATCTTGGTTTCCAGCGATGTCCGCGAAGACCCCCGTCCATCGCGTGACGCCCGACCCTGAGCGAATGACTACCGTTCCCGAAATACGCGAGTACCTGGCGGGAACCTGACTGCTGCACGCTTATGAATCCATCGCTTCCCCCCGCTGTGTCATCTCAGGTAAAAAAAACCCCCCGAAAATAACACCCAGACCAAAGCGCACGCGAAAATACGAAGCGGGAATTGGGAGGATCGAGGCAGCCGCGCTGCTTCAAGTCGTGCGGCAACGACAGACTAAATGATAAATCCCCTTTCCGGTTTCATACGTCTTCGTTGAAAAATAAATAAATAAGCAGACGCTCT
>NW_005841833.1:2131534-2139348 GCF_000455745.1 Alligator sinensis | reverse complement strand
GGCTGATCTTTATTTCCGTTGGGTCACCGTCACTTCTGTCCTTGACTCTCGACTGCCGTTGTCGTACTTAGAAAACGCGAAGGATGTTTCTGGGGTGATCGGTTTCAAAACGTGAAAAGAGCGTCTCGTTTCGGGCGAGGGGGAGGCGGAGTCATTTCGGGTCGCTCGTGGAGTTGGTTGGACAAGGACCCGCCCGCGCTTTGTTCTTTAACGTTGGGATTTGTCAATCTGGCTGCTCTAAGTGACTTACTATTTAGCTCTGAGATTTATGCCATTGGCATAGCTTGGTCTGTATCCAAGTAGTTTCTTTCTGGTTTTTATCCCCACATTTAGGAAAACTCTAGCGCTCTCCTTGGATTTATTACTCATGTTTACTTTAATGAGTGATTTCAATTTATTTTTAAAAAATACAAGTGAGAGTACACAGCATTACATAAAGACCCATCGTGTTCGTTGCATAGTTCAATGATTCCTTTCCTATTTCTTGAATGTGACAGAGCGGTTTTCTTTCTGCAGGACCTTAGTCAAAATCTTGAGAGCAGCACCATTCAAAAGCAGAGGCAAGAACTCCAGCTGTTAATCGCAGAACTGAAAGATCGCGATAAGGAGCTCAATGACATGGTTGTAGTGCATCAGAGACAGTTGTTAGCTTGGGAGGATGATCGCCAGAAAATACTAACATTGGCAGAACGGTGTAGCCTGTTAGAAAGTAAGTGCCGTGCAGAGTAAGGCTCCAGTCCCATAAGCAGAGTGCAGAGCCCCATCTGTAATAGTGTTACAGCACTGGAAGGATGGTCTTATTTTCTTCTAAATTATAGGGCCCAGTATCCTTCCTAAAACCGCAGCTCCTCAGAAGTATTAAACCGGTCTCGTTGTGAATTGGCAGAGATGGAGTGGATATTTGGATGGATTCTTTTCCATCCTAAAATCACATTTTGACTTCTCAGTGCTTGCTCACTTAGAAGCTTGTAATTTTGCAAATTATCATAAGATTTGCAAGAAAAAAATGTTCATGAATATCACAGAGTACTCCATGCCATCTGGAGCTAGAACACACCTATGCCATCAGAAGGGCACTTGCATCCAGTAATAGCGAGGCACTGGAAAATCTCTGTCCTCAGCCACACTCAAGTAGTAGGTCACAACAGAAAGAATTCCATCCGTCCTAGATTACCATGGAAATAGTAGAAATACTAGAATGACAGGGAGGGAGGGAGGGAGCTGCACAGAGCTAGCAGATTATTTGATTTAGTAACTCTAGGTGCTTTTCACTTTTAAGAGACTCTTGCCTGTTACTATTTAACTTTCTGTTATAGGGAAATATAACTCTTCTTTCTTAGTAGAATCTGCTGTCCAGTTGTTGGCACTGGTAACTCTTTACGCACTCAAGTCTGTACAGATAAGTAGGGAAGAAACATGTCAGGTAAAAATTCATGTGTCTGCCTCAGGATTATGCAAACCATGCATCCACTTTTAAAATTAAGTCCCTTACTTTAAACACTGGGTTAAAATACTTCTGCCTTTTTGAAGGTGTGCGTAAAATTAGTACATAGCTATTTGCTGACTACAAATACCTGATTCTTCCCCCCCTCTTTGTTTTTGCAGATGAACTGCTCAAGAGAAACGAGATGATAAGAACACTAACTAAAAGATTAAAGCTCTTGGAATCTCAGCAGAATGACCGAAGGACAACTCTTGAAAGCACTCAACAGAAGCTTAAAGAGTTGTCTCAAAAAGCAGCAGATACAACGCTTCATTGCCAGGTCCTGGAGGTAGGTCTCGATTCATAGGTATGTCTTCCCAGTGCACATGTGCATAAGATAAAGACATCAGTGAGTAATTTCCCTATAAAATCTACAGATTTGCGCCTCCATGGTTAAGTTTTTTACTATTATAGCATGTAAAAGTAAGAATCAATAAATAGCTTTGACAATTTGTATCACTGCTTACACTGGAGTATGTTATTGGGGGGAATAGGCAGGGGCGATGCGTTACAGGGTGCTCGCAGGTGCATGTGCACCCCCTGCAAAAAGGCCATCCCGCCGACGGTGGCCTCTGCGGGCAGTCCCTGATCGCCTCTGGCCTGCAGGTGGTCACTGACCCGTGGCTGGCGCTGTCCAACCCCCTCCCCCCGATGCTGACAGTGCTGGTGGCGTCTGCAGGAGCTCTTTGCTCACTGCCGATGGGCTCCCATCACCGCTGGCACAGCTGTGCCCTCCCAACCATCAGGCACACACCATTAATGAGAATAGGACACTTTTGGAAGCAAGTCCTACTGTTCGTATACCAGTTTTTACAAAAACTTCACATTTTGTGAACCATTCTTTTATTTGGAGATCTCAAAGTGCTTTACAAACCCTAAAGGCACACAAGCTTTCTGAGTCAGTGAGTAAGTAATATTCTACCTATCTTGTAGATAAGTAAACCAAGGCACAGAGCTGTTAAGAGACTTGAATATTGCCATTTTGAAGGGCTGGGAAAGGTAACCAGGCATTCTGACTCTGTCCCCTTTTCTATGCAACTGACCATAGGAGAAAGTGGGAAAGCAGTCAGTTAGGTCCACAGTAAATACCAGGTGCATAGCTGTCACTCATGTGTTTTTTATCTCCTTTCCGGTTCCTTTCTTGAAATGGACTCTCCTACTCAATGCTTCAAGGTCTAGGAAAATGTGATGTGGGCCATTTTGTTTTGCTTTTTATTTTTTGAAAGCAGTCTGTATACCACTAGAGATTCACTTCCAAAATAATTCTGTTTTTCCCTCTGGAACTTTTTCCTATTTAAGTAGCAATACACATTATCAAAGCATTTTATTAATTCTTGAGACAATCCTTCACATCTTATGGGTCAAAAACCTGATGTACCTCGCCAGAGGTTGTGCTGTGATCTGAGGAATAAGCAAGCTTAGAAATAAGGAGCTTCTGCTCCCAGTCCCTGCTTTCTGCTCACTAGGCCACAGTGTTGCTCTCTTGACATGGAATTGGCGTTATGCATATATTTACAGGGGAAAGAAACAGCATGTTCTTTACTTGCTGAAGTGTTTGTACTACCAAATATACCTAAATGATAACGGTTTTCTTTGTATTTGCTAGGAGAAAAATCAGAGCCTCAACTGCTCAGTATTGGAGCTGTCAGCTAAAATTGGCCAGTTACAGGCTAGAGAACAGGAACTTGTTACTATGCTAAAGCTAAAGGTAACGCTTCTTCTGTGTCTTCTCACTGCATACTCAACATATCTGTGTGAAGCTGCAATGATAGTATTGGTGACTGCCATATAGATCAGTGTTAATCAGGTTGTTGGAGGAGAAGTTTAAATGAGTATGCAAAATCTCGAACAAGGTAGAAACTAATATTTTCATAAGGGGCTGCGAACCTTTCTAAACACACTTGGTTTTGATGGTCAAGAGTTGTCAAATCATTGTACAGGGGTTGGTATAGTGACTTGCCGTTGCTGCTGCATCTACCTGACAAAATGGCAAGACCTAAAAATGAAGATGAAAAAGCATACTCCATTTTCATGTTTTAGGACAAAGATATACTTGAAGCAGGCAATTATATTGCTGAGTTTACATCCAAATTTAAAAAGCTGGAGAATGCATTGCGTGCAGCAAAGGCAAAGGAATCTAGTATCAACAAAGAAAAGCAGGATTTCAAGCTGAGCCTGAAAGAACTAATGTTGGAAATGAGTAAATTGAAAGGTAAGTGTTCTATATGATATCTTGCTCGCCCCGTATCTGAATGGTTTCCTTTCGCTCAGAAGCACCCTCTTTTATTTTAAAGAGGACCTCAGTGAGAAGACGAAAGAAAATAATGAGCAGCGGGAAGAAGTCATACGCCTCAAACAGGAGAATGGCTACCTGAAGAATGAGCTAATGCTTAGCGGTGAGCATTTCTATTTACAAGGAGAAATATTGTGCATTTCCCTGACACACACACACACAAGAGTGGGAATGATTACTGAGTTTCCTTTTCATATATGAGTATGATCACCTGAAGAGAAAAATGATTCAGCCAGTGATGACAGAAAGAAACGCATTTCAAAAATACTGCTAGAAACTTTGAAGTGAGATGAGTGTTGTAAGTGAGAATTCATCACTTAACATTCTGTTTAGTTGCTCCACAAGCTATAAAAAGAGCTCTCTATTAGGCAAAAGTGTGGCATTGCTCCTAAGAGAATAGCGTGTCTGAAATCTCCCTTGGCAGTTTTCAGTTATTGACTTTGATTTCTAGTGGGAAAATAATTGCGTTTCTTACATTTTTTTAAACAGTTGAGAAAGCAAACAGGAAGGATCAGCTTCTTCAGTTTGCCAAGTCCAAACAAGTACGGACTGATACAGAGCTGTCCAGTTTGCGGCAGGTACAATCCTTGTTGCGTTTCTCTGTTGATGGTACTTAGTTTTAACGAACAACATTTACCTCGTCATAGAATTGCACTATTGGTCAAGAGAACAAGCAGTTCAACTGATCTTGTTCATTATAAATCACTATAAAATTTGTGCTACTTATCTATTGCAACCAGGAACTTATGGTGTGAATCCATTTTTTTCACCTTAACCATGATAATTAAAACACTAATTTATATGTATTCAGTGCCATAATGAATTAAGTCCAAGCCCTGCATAGATGTATGTGGTTAGTTTCCCACACTGAGGTTCATTCAGAGCCCATAAAGTGGGATGCTTGCATGAGACTCAACAGGATTTGGATCTATGATCATGGGACCATGATTTAAAATAAACAGTTACCAAATGCGTGTTGGTTTCATATTAAATTATTTTGGAAAAGGACCTTTGTCATGATTTGTGGAATTCAAATAAAAAAAGAATTAGGGGCTTTGTCTTCAGAGGTGCTGAGTAAACTCATGTGGGAATCAAGGGGTAGTGCACTGCAAGTGATGCTGTCTTTCTTCTGGTATGCAAAACCAATGTCTTCCCCATTTGCAAACACTGGATGATCCTGTGTACTTTTGGAAAGTGGAGTGGTGGTAGTTGTGGTGTGTGTCTGGTAACTTTTGTTTCACCGTCAATATGTTTTACCGCTTAGTTGGATATGATCTTCAGTTCTCGCTCTATAATGGTATGTATTGTTGCCATGTCTTGCTGTAGGGGTACTGTGTTTTTTCAGCACTGGAGATTGTGGCATTGACATAGGAGAAAAATAATTCTTGTATGGAGCTGATCCTTTTCTTTTTTTTTCCACTTACAAAATCTGGCTCATAGTTTGACTATCAGTATTGGCTTGTGAAATGTTTTGGAAATAATTTGGGATGAAAAGCAGTATGTTAATATAAAATGGCAAAATTCTTTGCCCGTCCAAGTTTAATTGTTTTATCACTATCTGAATCTAGATCTATGTAAAGCAGCAGCATGATTTGCAGTTTCTTCATTTCAACTTGGAGAGTTCACAGGAATTAAGGCAGAAACATGAGAAAGAGGCATGTGAAACAAGGTAAGCTTGGCAGCGTAACCTGCAGACCATGTTTGTTCTGAGTTTGAGGAGAGGATCTTCCCACTGGGTCATGTTTAGCCTTCTACCAAGTAACTGTACAATACTTCAGAGCTTATGGACCTGTGTGAAAAGAGAGCGTCTCTGGACTCTGAGGCACTAAATGTAAATCAGTTATCCAGTAGTCTTATTTGGTTAAGAGACCAATGCATGTAATGCCTATAAGTCAAAATAAAGCAAAGGGACAGAACTTGCCCAGCATAACTGCTATGTCAGAGAGAAATGCTATCATAACATCTTATTTATAGAAATGAGCATGAGAATAAACTTAAAAAATCATCTAAACACAAATGTGTTTAGTAAAATAAGCCCCCCAGCCTGGTAAATAAGTCCTGTTTTGAGTCATCTCTTTGCCAATGTTTAATCGGCCTGTTTTATAATATATTATTTATTTAACGACTCCAATCCCAATGGATGCCTTAGCTTTTTCTTGAGTGCCTGTAAGGCATATAGGACATAAATATTTCTTGGGGAAAAAAAAGTCAGTTACATTTTCAGCTGTTCAAGAAACTATGATGTTCCACTTTAGAAAATCCCTTTGGTCTTCAGGCTGGATAGTCCTTAAACTGTGCTTGGCCACATGCTTTTAGCTGCATATAGTTTACTCAGAAACTGAGGGAATTCAGGGAACAGCATTTTGGTATGAATTACTTCTTTATATTTTAAAATCCAAGTTTCCAGTTTTTTGTAATTTCTACAGTTCTAAAGTACCAAAAGTCTTGAGAACCTATCCTATGAAGTGTAATGTGCAGCTGGACAACTACAGCTGTGCTGACTTCAGAGGGGCTTTGGTTAGGTGCAGTTCTCTGCCTGTGTGCTATGTGCCACAGGACTGTGGCTTCAGCCTGCATCCAAACTGTGTGTTAGACCAAGTGCAATTCATCTGAATTATTAAATGCATTATTGTGACTTGAGTTCTTCATCATGCCATTGTAGCAGACCATTATCAGCAGACCTTGAAAGTAACTGCGAGGAGGATACAGTTAGGAGTGAGGGCCTAACTCAGAAGATGCCTAAGGAATACAGGACTACAGAGGCACAGAAATGCAGACTAAGAACCATCTGTAATGTGTGCCTACCAGAAAAGGTGGTGGATGTGTCAGCCATAGAGGAAAGTACCTCAGCACGCTTACATCGCCTTCAGAAAGGCTTATTAGAGAGGCAGAAAGCTCTGTTTGTGGAGAAGGAGGAGGAGGAAAAGCAGGATGCTTCATCTAGGAGTGATGAGCCAGAAAGCAGAACTCTGTCGAGCACCGACAGTACAAGGCCAGGGAGAAGCAAGGACACATTTCATACTTCACAAGATGATAGTTTTTTTAGAGGAAACCAGCAAACCTTTGAGGCCAGTCTACCTATACATGAGCACTGGCTCAGCTTCAGTTCCTGTTTGGTTTCTTCAAGTGCTTTGACCCAGCATGCCAGCAAACCTGACAAAACTGATTTCGAATGTAAAGGTCAGAAAGATACAGCTGGAATTTCATGTGGCTCAAAAAGCAGCGAGTCTCTTAGTACAGTGGACATGTTTGAATCTGGCTGCTATCATACAAACTCTGATGTAGATAAAGCTACCTGGTGTGAGCCAGTAACAGATCTGGAATGGATACAGATTTTCAAACCCATAAAAGATGATGGGAATGTATGGCACAAGTCTGTTTGCAACTCTCCCAAGATTGTACCTGAGATACAAAGTACCAGCCTAAAAAGGTTACCTGTTTCTTTGTATTATAAACTAAGCTACAGCTATACTTTCAGGCTACTTGATAACTTGTGTCTTTCCAATACAGTCTTTAAAATCATTAGTTTTACAACAAGACACTCAGCTTGAGCCCTTGTACGTTTTTAAAATAAATAAAGAAAAGCTCTAGGTATTGAGGGGAAGATAGAGATTTTTAAAGTATCTTTTGGTCATAGAGATTCTGGCTGTTGAACCTGTTATAGGGCAGCAATTTGTGCACAAGCGTGGCGTTTTAAGGTGGCAAGAAAACAACCCTCATTTCTGTAGACACCTTTTATTGCTACTTTACTGCTTTTCAGCTGACAGCTCAAGGAGTGGCTGAACCAAAGACAGACACAGCTTGCTACCTGATCTACTTCAATTCAAACCATGCTACTGAGAGAAGGAAAGTGAAATGACTTGTAGGTTTAAAAATAAGTGCAAAAGAAAGTTAATTTAGTAGAGCTCCCTCAGCACTCTCTTCGTTAGTTGTCTGCCACCTCTTTTTTGAGAAGGCGGTGTTTACATTAGGAAAAATGGAGATAATAACAGAGGTGAGAGAGACCAGCACAGAAACTAGCTGAATGGGCAGCCATTT
>NW_005841833.1:2104901-2131503 GCF_000455745.1 Alligator sinensis | reverse complement strand
CATTCCTGCATAGTTTATCTTGGTGTTTGTATACAGACTCTTTAATTTTGGTTGGAGTTATTTTGCACTGTCCACTAAGGGATTTTCTTTAGTTGAGGCCCAGCCAGTAGACAGGCAACCAAGTCAGTGAATGCTCAAAGCCATCTTCTGCCCTGAAACCATCCCCTCTACACCCAGTGCTGTCTATTTTACAAATCTGTACCAACCATCTGTTGGACTCTTGAAGGGCACCTTGGGCTACCGCCATCTCCCCTGGTGTGGATTTGCTGTTGTTTGGGACCTTTTGGCAGAGCTCACACAGGCCAAATATAACATTTGTTCATGGCTTGAGTCTGATTTCAGTAGTCTCCAGGTGCTGCCTTCACAGTGCAGGTGATTGTATTTTGTATGCAGAGGGGAGGTTCTAGTGTCTTATGCGCCACAGACCAGCTGGCATTTTTGGCTTGAGTTATTGCTAATTTTCTTTTTAATAATTGACAACAAAGATCTTGACTCAGCTGGTGACGTGCTGTGCCTTACCCCACAAGTGACTGTGAAACGTGGGATTGGTGGAGCTGGAAGGATATTATCTTCTCTACAATGACCTCATTTCTGCTGTGCAGACAGTTGCTTTGTTGTGTGGAATGGATGTTAATGCAGGTTTAATGACCATATATGATTGAAATCAGAGCATCAGAATGACGACAGTTGACTGTACTGTCATAACTGGCCTACCTCCTTGCTGGTTTGGAAAGGGCCGAGTTGTGTCTTGGTTCAAAGCACCTCCCCAAATCAGATCTATTTATGTCCTTTTCCCTCTCCCAACCATGTCTTCCTAGAAGCTGTTCAGATCTGTGGACTGGTGTCCTGAACCCAGTGCCAGGCCTCCACACCTCCTCATTCATCTCCCACCTAAGGAACCCCTTCTTCTCAGAGGCTTGCAAACAGTAACTCAGGCCACTCAGACACTCTCTGTACCCCAGGTTTTTACAGGAGGAAAAGTAAAATGAAACAAAAGAAACAGTTCTGAGTTAATGTCTTCCTGTGGATCTTCTGCTGCAGCTTTTATTCCTTTTAGATTGTAAGCTCTTTGGTGTAGGGACTGTCTGTATTAATCCTGTCAAGAGCGGAAGGGGGCATTGTTGGTGCTTACTGAATGATGAACGATAGGTTGCATGCTATCATTTGACACTTCCCTGCTGATTCAGAAATGTGCCAGTAAAACTGCATTTATCAGGGAGAGAATTACAGGAACACATTAGGTTGAGAGATGGTCACATCTTTCTGTGCTTTTTAAATGTTCTGTGGTATTCTTATTTTAATTGCCATATTTAAGTGATGTTGATTCAGGGGGGTGGGCAAAATGGCAGATCCAGCCCACAGCAGATGAGCCAGGGTGCCCAGGCAGCAGGGCTGTGTCCAGACTTCCTTTCCTGGCAGCCCCTGCCCACACAGCTCTTGGCTGGGATCGTGGGGCTGGAGCACAGCTGCAGTGTGCTTCCCACACACCCCTGTCTGCAGAACCAGGGCTCTGCCCCAACCCCGTGCTGTCACAGCCCCATGATCCTAGTGTCTCCATGGACAACAGTGGGGAGCTGCCCTGGGACAAGGGCCGGTCTTGGGGTGGTGATGGCATTGGGTTGGGGTCAGGTCTGGGGCAGAGCCGCAATCTGCTGCCTGCGTGCCCCTGCCCACAGAATTCAGCATCATTGCAGGAGCATGTGGGCAAGCGGATCATGGCTCTACCCTGGCCCTGCGCTGTCACCACCCCAAGATCTCAGGGTCTCCCCAGCCCAGCCCACTTGTCTCACTCCTGGCCATGTGCCATGCCTGTGTGGACCCCACCCCTGGTGGTGGGTGCAGAGCAGATGGATCAGGGTGCCCAGGCAGCGGGTCTGCATCCAGCAGCTGAGTCTGGCAACAGCAGCCAGAAGGAGCTGCTGCCACAGGAGCTACTGGGAAATGGGGTTGACCACCCCCGCCCCCCCACCATTTAACAGCTGGTGGTATATACCACTGCACAGCTCTAAAACTACAAGCAGATCCCACAACACACCTTTGTGTTGGCTGCAAACTGCAGTAGACATTTTATTGTCAATAGAACTCAGTAGGCAGGTGATTTTATTAAGCATTCAGAATCTGTCCAGTGCTAATTCCCTGGCATTTATCCCAACACAACGAGACTGACACCCATGCAGGGTTCTAATGGACTTCTTGTACTGCTAACATATGTAAATTAGGTGATTTTTTGACTGGCTGAAGCTTTTATTAATTTTTAAAAATTTAATCAGTGCCTACCTGGTCAGATGTAGAGCAGTGTAACTGGCATCGCTGCGTCTTTGATGTCTCATGATATGGCACTGAAGCTTCCAAAAGCAGCTCACTGCTATTCTACAGCAGTATTTTTTTCCCCTGGCATAAACGGGGAAGTTGATTTATATTATGGGAAGAAAGACTATTTGTAACCCCATTCCTTGAAGCATACGTTGAGGTTGATAGCACTGTTAAGTGGAAAACAAAGGTGATAGACTGGTGCTTGTGCCAATATAGCAGGTCTGAAGATGATAGTGGGTCAGTGCTTAGCCAGTGGTGTTCTGTTGAGTATGACTTACCCTTAGCATGCAGTATTGTTGCTTTTTAAGATGTGGTGATGAGAGAAAATATGGTTATGCAGACTTAACCCTAATATAATGCTTTTTGTGGGGCAGAGGGGATTATGTGTAGGGTGAAGCCAAAAAAATTGCATATAAGTACAAATATTCTCAGGTTTTGGATTTTTTTTCTCCTTTAATTACTTTTCCAACAAGTGATGGTCTGTCTGACAGCTCTGCAGCCATGACACCAAGTTGCACTGGAGGACAGCTGCAGGTGTGAAGAGATGACATTGTACCTGGAGTCCAAATCAGGATCAGTTTTGCCATGCTTTTGGGAGTGTGGCTGGTGATCAACCCTGGTTCTATGCTGCTTGGTTTTTACCTGCTGGAAAATTTGAAACAATCCACCTTACTTTTCAGCTCCATACCCTGAAACCCTCCACAGGCTGTCTTGTTTTGACTGTAACTACAGCTTACTAAAATTGTACTTGCAGTCAACATCCATCCTCACCTCAACTATTGAAAAAGTTAAGTGTAGCCAAAGGTCAGAGAAAACTCCCAAGTCATCTCTGTCATGAGGAAATAACTTTTAAAAGTTATTTTAAAACATTCCATTTAAAAGGGAGGTCTAAGTATTAGGCTTAATTAAAGGTGACTTTCAGGAAGGGCACATGTGAGGGTTGAAAATGAAAGCAGCAAGAGTGTGGCTAACTTCCCGAAAGAGTGTGGCTACCTTCCTGTTGAATGTTAAGAGGAATTTTCATATTTGTTTGTCCTGTCATTTAGGTTAAATGGATGCATAAGTGTATGGTAGTATATCTGCTTCTTCACAGAAGTAGTTCAATGCCCCGTTATTATACTTGAAGACTGTGCCTCATCCAGCCAAGATCTTACATATGGGCTCAGTTTTAAGCAGAAGAATAATCCCATTAATTTAGTTTCTTGCATGTGTTTGCCTTGCTACATTGGACCTAAGTGTATGTGTGTTGCACAGTGATTTTTTTTTTTGTTTTTTGAAGAGACTGTACTAGTGGTGACAGTGAAGAAAACGTGGATATGAATGCCTTTTATTTGGACTCCCCTTGCTGTTTGACATCCACTCAAAAGGGAGATGGGCCCCAGAGATGTGAGAAATTCTTTGATGCAGACCTGCCATTGGATATCAGTAACTTGTCAGTGATTCAGCCAACAAATAGGTGCTACAGTCCTACTGCCAGCCAAGCCAGTAATACGCTTCATCAGGTGCTACACTATTTTGGAGTTGCTAAATACCTGTGCATATGTTTTTGTGCCACAGTGGCTCACTGGGTATTTCTTACTGTGTATTATGGATTATTAAAAGTAATTTCAGTTAGAAATTACTGTCCATCTTCACTGTTATCAAAGTGAAAGGCACAGATACTATGTTTCCGTGCCTCTGCATGGGCAATGAAAGTAAACTAGTCAGTTAAGTCATTTTCCTTTAAGTTTCCCCAAATGTGTTAGCCTGATGCTGAAATTTGGGGGATTCAAAGGCTATGGAGTAATTAACACAGGCCTCCAAGCTGGTGCCAGCCTGTGGAGTAAAGCCAGAGGATCTGCCCTTTTCATCAGGAACTGGGTGACAAAGATCTAGCCATCACTAGTCAGACCCTGTAAATTGTGGGATCTGAAAATGGCTGGTGCTGCTATTCAAGGGTGATGGGCAGATGTTGTTTCTTTTTTGTGCTGCCTGCATCAGCTGGTTGTTACTGGCACTGACAGTGTAAACTCCTTCCCATATCTGTTTGCATTCCACTTTATCAGTACAGTTCTGCTGCTGCCTGATAATAATCTCCTCCAGCACTGTTTGGGTTCCGTATTGCTG
Source organism: Alligator sinensis (assembly GCF_000455745.1). Taxonomy (NCBI): domain Eukaryota; kingdom Metazoa; phylum Chordata; order Crocodylia; family Alligatoridae; genus Alligator; species Alligator sinensis. Next base: position 2,127,084 of record NW_005841833.1, on the reverse strand, counting down.
GCTTGTGGAGGAAAGATATAGAGCACAGCTTTATTTTTCTTCTGATACAAACAGGGGGGTTGAGCTTTCTGATGATATGAGCAAGAATTTAGTTCAGTGCCCTTGTAGAGGGAGGCTGCAAATCAGTCATTCAGATGAGAGTAGGGGAGAAGTGTCTGCTTGGGAATGTAGGAGTATGCCTCTACTCCCAGATTAGACATCAAGCCACTATTCTGTTAAATCATCAGTTGGGTTTGTGGGAATCCCTGTTGGGTCTTGAAGTGAATCACAGCCCTGCACAGCACCTTATGCAGCATGTTTTAGGCTCACCCTGAAGAATTAATAGACATAAGATTAAGATCTAGAGCTAAGAATTAGGCCTGTCTAATCCTAGAGATAGAGATGTGTTTACATGAGTATGGAAAATAGAGGAGGAGGCCAGCAATGGCATTTGGAGTTAAAACCAGCTGGCTGCCCTTTTAGCAGCTGCCAAGACAGATTTCCTTGTTTAAACTGTAAATAAGTTTGCTGCCTCTTCAGTTGTTGGGAATGCTAGCTTTTGTCTCCTAGTTGCCTCCAGCCATGGTGATGTGCAACTGCACAGACCTTTTAATAGAAATAATAAGAATTAAACTGGTAATAACAGAGTCTGCAAAAGTGCTGTGCAGTGCAAGGTACTTCAAAGGTAGAGGTTAAAGTAAAAAATGCAACTGGCAGCAGTTCATGTTTCATAGTGAATCCATTCCAAAGCAGTCACCCAATAACTTTGATTCAATTTCTGTTTCTTCCAGGACTCCTGTTCACCGACAAGCAGGCTGCAACGCTTGCTGGCTGAGTCTCGACAGATGGTTGCCGATCTGGAGCTTAGCCGCCTCCTCCACGATAGCCCTGGTTGCACTCCCAACAGCAGTTGTGTTAATACGGTATTTAATCTTTTCATATGGGCGATGTGGGGAAGTTACTGTGAACATTCCCTTCCTTTGGCTTGATCCTCATCATGACGCTATAAACAGTGTACTCCCAGCACTTTGCTGATGAGGAAATTATTGCATACTTGACAGTAAAGTGTCTGAGCCAAATTTTTCCCCTTCTTGCAACCCCAAAAACTCCCCCAGGTCCCAGTAAACCTTAGTGTGAGTGTCTAAGTGAAAAAGCTGTGCAAGAAGTAGAAGCAAAGGACAACACAGAATTACCCTATTTAATCTGTGTACACTTGTGGATGGAGAAGTGGTATCTGATATGCATATGTTTTTTATATGGGTATAAATAAGAGTCAGCATAAGTAGGGTTAGGTTTTCTATATTTTCATTAATTCGTTCACTGTAGGATTAAGGATAATGAGTTAAGTTTTAATGACAGTCCATGAAAAAATCTGTGCGCGGTTATCACAGTTGTTTATGTATTAAGGTATCCCATTCTGTCTATGGAGTATTGACACGTTTGACTTGTGAAAGAGACTTTCCAGTTGGCACCGTTGTTTTGGTGGCTGTAGAACAAACAACGCAACTTTAGTCTAGTTTTAAAATATTTTTCTCTCCTCTCTGTCAAAAAAGTACCCAAAACACGTTTAACAGGTTTTTGCCCAGTCTGCCCCAGTCAGCTAATTTGTGTGAAAACTGATGGCATGAGAGGCTGTGTTAAACTGGTTCTGAAACAATTTGAGGCATGGTTTGACACCAGCCCAACATAAGCATTTGGCTATGGGAGGTTTGTTTCTGCTGGGTTATGTTCTCTAATGGGTTCAGTTATTTTCTTCCATCAGCAGGAGCAAGTGCTATAGCTGTATACGAATGGTTGGAGATTATTATATTTTTCTAGACATCAGTGAGGCCATCTTTTTGCAAATCGTTCTTCTCTTGAGCCTTTTAGTTCTCAGTTTGACTCCGCTGCCACAGTTTTAATCTTTACATTGTAACTGTATCAGTGACTTATATGAAAGAGTCTCTATAACGTAACATTGTATTTGGTGCCATCTCAGCTGCACAGTGTTCAGATGGGGTTGAATAATGTGTGTGCCATCTCTCAAGTGAGACAGAAAAAGGAGCCTGGGGTAGGGAGCCTATAATTATTACTGTTTCCAGTTAGAACTCTGCAGTAACATTAGTGTTTATGATCCACCATGAAGTCTGTACATCTGTACATAGGGTGTCTGTCTTGTTTGTGTTACAGGCTATAGAAATTACAGAAGCTCTTCGCAAAGCGCAACTGCCAGCTGCCGAAGAAAGCAAGTCCAAGCTTTCACTGTTTTCATTATGACCTTGAGTAAGTCTGTTTTTTCTGTCTTGCTGTTTGCTTTGAACTTTTTTGCAAACCTACCTGCAATGCTAATAAAACTACAGATTTATCCACTGCAGATGGGCCTTGACACAAGGCTTCAAGTGTTTTCACAATAAAATCCATATAAATGAGACAATATAGTAGCAAGCGGATGTTAGATAATGCACCCAATAACTCCTAAGTCAATCAAGAACAAAAATTTCCTCAAGTATTCCCCTCAGAAAGTCTGACCATTGAGGTCTTGCAGCTTGAAGTCCCAATCTGCCATTTCTTCCATGTGGATTGTGTGCCGTGCCTCTTCAAAGCCGTGTGAAGTGAAGGTATGTCAGGTCTTCCACATGCAGCAGATTATAGGATCATGGCCTGGGGCATTATTGGATAAACATGGTGGAATGACTGCCAGACAAATCCTCTGTTTCCAGCCCCCAGGTCTCCAAACCTAGAGACAGTTGAAAAGAGCTGATCTTAAGTATGAGGACACAGAGGCGCTGCCTCAAAGTCTTGTCCACAGTTGGTTGGGTTTTTTGATCAAAACAACTTCCTCTATTGCTACCACCAGTCTAACTTCACTAGTTGGAAAATTAGTGGAAACAGCACACGCAAAAGACATTTTAGGCATCATGTTGTTGAGACCTGTGCTCATGGGTGAGATGTGATTAAAACGCTAGCAGCCATCCTGACCCCAATCAGGGAAAAGGTTGGCAAAAACTCCCCTCATGTTACATGTATCAGAATGTTTGTCTGCCTAGGAAAGATGACATACAATAAGGATGTGAATCTTCTCTTTGCAAATGCTCAGTACGCACTGCACGTTCAGGCTGAGAGTGTCTCTGGATCAGGTAATCTAAGTTACCCTGGACATTGTGTGGACACTAAGCTTGTTCAAGGAGTTATGCTGAAGTAGCTTGTGTCCTGCAGTTTCAAACTAAAGCTTGCTAAGCACAAAGGACTTGTTTACATGTGGGAATGATTCGGCAGTAAGATAGGGTGTGAATTTATGGAGTACTAGTTACTCCTGGCTAACTCCTTGGCTGGACTCTTACTGTGCCATAAATGTGAAGCTGCTTCTTCTGCTGACTCTATACTCATGGTATACCTACCCTAGCTTATTTCTCAGTACCTTCCCTGTGGAGACAAGCCCTGATGCAGATAGGGTACCTAACCGAGTAAGGACAATAGGGATTAAAAGCAACACCTTAATTTGTATCCAAAAACGAGCTGGAAACAAGGCTGGCTCTAGGGGTACCAGGTATGGGTCTCAGTCCTGAGGAATGCTGAACACCATAGTCCTGATCCATAAAGTGTCTAACTTTACATGGATGACCTCAGTGCCTTCAGCCAGGAAAAAGCCAGACAGACCAAAAAGAAAAGGACTTGCCTGCAAATCGCTGTGCATTCTTAAGGAATACCCCACCAGCTATTGCAGAATTCCTTTGAGTTACCACTGAAGTCTCTGGTAGAAATGTGCATAACTAAATCAAAAGGAATCTTCACAAAAAGTCCACCATAAGCCCAGGGATGAGTGAAACATTTATTTGTACAATTATTTTTACATTGCTTTGAAATGCTCAAGTGGAAGGTGCTGTATAAGTTATAGAGGTTACTTTCCTCTCTGACTGCCAGTTTTTGGTGCGCTCAGTCATCTCCTTTCCACTAGATGAGAGAGTGATTTGGAGGGAGTCTTGAAGCCCCAGAAAGGTGAAAGCAATCGCAAAATGGTGCTAGAACTCCTTTGGCAGCTGTGGCATGTGCCACTGCTTGTAAATCCTGACTGTTTTGGTGTCAAAGGGTAAAAGGAATTGGCCTTGTGCAATGTGAGAATTGCTGATATGCTCAGAGGTAACGCAGAGGTGGAAAGAGCTTTTCTAGCAACATGCCTGTGATGTCCCGAAGGAAGCCTGCTCATGGGGGCTCCCCTCTGGACATGAATGTATTATCTATTTTGTCTTTATTGCCATTTCTATTACACTTCCAAAAGGAAATGAGGATTTGTAACCTAAAAAAAGAGTTACCAGTAACTTTCCAATGGTTTTAAATGAGGTTTTTTTCCCCTTCTGTCAAAACCAGGTTGCTTTCCTGTTGTCTGGAAAGCAAGAAAATGGCACCCTTTGGAAGGAACATGGGAGACGTCCTGATGCATTGCCACAAGCTTTGAGAACTGAAGATCGTCACCACGTATGCACTACAGGAGACAATTGCTTAACATTTGCCTGTGCCTCTGAAGAGTACTGTATTTGCAAGTTTCCCGGGTGCCAAAAAACTGTGACTGCATGCTGGAAGCTAATGTGTTTGTGAAGCAGAGCTCTGAATTATGCCAGCACAAACAACTCCCTTTGTGAAATCCATCCTCAGGTTAAGGGGTAGCTTACTGCCTATAAGCAAGACTGTAAAATATGTAATTGTTTATTCCCTTTTTTGTGGTTATGTGACACACCAGTGTTCACTTTTTTTTTTTTTAAACCAATTGTTTTATTCTGGACTGTTGCCGCCTAAGGAGGCATTGAATAATGTTTTGGGGAAATTGCTAATTAGTGTCGCAACCAGGAAATGCCTCCTACGATGCTGAAACTGGAGAACCTTCATCCACAGAATGAGCAAAATAACCCTCCCCTGGTCCTGGGCTATTTATTGTAACAAAAGGTTCTTATTAGCTCAGATGTTTGTATAGACTTTTTAGTAGGCTATGACAACAGCCATTATTTAAGGTACACAGCTCTTTTAAGTAGATTAACTCTATTTTTCTTATCTTCAGTCTCTCAAGACCTGAAATGTTCTGAAAATAATTTGAACATAAAAGGCCATATGAGCTAATAAACACGATACATTTGCTACTTACTGTCTTGCCTGCATATCTTCATTTCATACTTGACACATGCTTATTTTACTAAGGCTCTGTAGGACGTGTGATGCAGGCTTCCAGGCTAGCCTGCATGCTTCGTGGCTGCATCTGCAGCCCTGGCAGGAGGCAGGAGTCCCTGCTTCTCGATTGCACCTGTGCAGAGGATGAGTTTTAAGCAGTCTTCCAAATTCACTTGTGAAGTCAGTACCACCCTCCTTCCTCTCTACTCCCCCACTACCACTGTTAAGTGATCTAGACTCCATTTTCAAGGTATTGTTAACTGATTACAGTGGGGCACAGGAGGGCAAAGAGCATAAGCACTAAAACCACACAGCTAGCTCTATTGTATGATCTATACACAGGTTTTACCCTGATGGGTTCCTAATAGGTCAAATAAATGCAACTTTTGCCACATACTTTATCAGTGTAGAAGTGTTTTATATCTGCCTAACTCATTAAGAGAAGGTGAAAAAATATAAGCACTTCAAGTGTATTTTAAATTAGCATAACCTTTTACGTTACCTGCAGTGTTATGTAACTATTTAGTAAATGGATTAAAAACTGGATATAGAAAACTTGCAGGAGGTTAGCACTATGGTTGTACCCTGCATGCTTTTTACAGAGCTGTCACCTCTCCCACCTCCTTGCCACTGTATCTTTAATCTACTTCAGAACATCGTTTGTTGAGGTACAGGAGAACTGCAATGCCCGACAACTGCAAGAGGTGGGAAGTTAGGGTTAAAGTATTAGCATATTACCTAATGTACAAAACAACCCTGTTATCAACTGTGCTCTGAGGCTTTGTATGGAAAGTCAAACTATATCAGCCAGCTAAGAATGGGACTTATTTTTGGAAACATGACAAAGTCAGGGTGTGCCTTTTCTATTGTCTTCATAGACTATACTGTTATTAAAGGAAACAAGGCTTCCATTTAACAGCTGCCTGCTTTCAGCTTGGGCAGAGGTGTTCTCTTGGGTTCGGCCTGTCTAATTATAGGAGGGAAGCAGGTAGCAGTGAGGTTCATCTCTCTTTTTAGTAATGTGTACACTTTCCATTAATGTACATGGTATAGAGAAACAAAGTTGATAATCAAAAAGTGTGCTTCTTTTATAGGAAGGCCATCCAATAGAGAAGCTGATACAGCCTTGGCGGAATTACCAGTTATACAGTGAAGACAGACAAATTAAAGTAATTGTCTCGTGCATCATCTTTTTCCTTAACTGGAGTCCTGCTGCTGAAGTCCTCGGGGTCAAGTCTCTCAGCTCCTAAAGAAAGCTGCTATCTAACCGATAGCAGTGCTCAGATGTCTGACAACACGTGACTACAAGATGGTAGAAGTGATCGGAACAGCTCATACATACACAGTGCACGTGTAGTATTGCTAATTAATGAATCCTGTCTCAGGAAGACCAGTAGGATAAGTGCAATTCAGAAAGTTTTTCTTCTCTGATTTCTATGCATAGATGGTAACAGCGTATCAGCTGGGTCTAACAAGTTTTTCTCTTGTAGTTCACTTGCAAAGCAGAGTCATGAAAAAAATCAGTCTCTGTCATGGAGACTGTGAAGAGCTGCTAATAGGCAAAATAAACGATTCAGGAGGGAAATCCCTGTGTAGCTCGCGTCTGCTCTGCTGGTTGTGAGCGCAGAAATGGTAAGCTGTGTTGGGCACACATCAAGCACGTGTGGAACTGCTTGCACTGTTGTTACGTGATTCTCCCCATCACTGTCCTGTTTACGTTGGATGTCGGTTGCAATCGAGTGTGAACTCTGTTTAGCACGGCTCTTTGTAGATGTGTATGCAGCACCCAGAGATATTGGTGGCTGGATACCTCTTTATAAAAGCATACCACAAAAAATCTAAATGACCTCCAACTGACTGGCAATATTCAACCTTTTTTTTTTTTTTTTTAGCAAAAAAAAAAAAAAGACTCAACAAATTCAGTTGAAGGACAAAATCTCTGCCCAAGCTGAGTGCTACCAAGGTCTGCGGTACTTTTCCACATGTCGCAGAACTGCTTTTGTGGAGAAACTCAGGCCAGTTTCCCCACAAAAGAAATGGAAGGATTTGCGATCACAATTGGGGAGGTCAAGCAAAGCAGCTCTCACGTCTGCAGCACACCCTGCCTTTTAACAGAGCAACCTGAACTGGTGCTGACTGGTTTGTCCTTGCCTGTGCTCACAATTCACTCTGCAGTAAGAGCCCTGCCTCGTGTCTGCTCTGAGCTGGACACAGGTGAAGATCTATCATTCCCCTCTGTGATTCCCCCAGAGAGGAACAGCCAGTGAACTCTACAACTGTCATCTTGGTGAATTTTCAGACAAAAAAACCTGTGGTGGAGAGTGGGTAGTCCTCAGGAATTTACCTACTGTCCCCAGAGTACAGCATGACTCCCTCGTTTAAAAATGCCCCACTCAAGAGCTCAGATCCAAAGGTAACGGGTTTAGGACAAGAACCTGAAAATGGAAAACCTCCATGGTGGTAATTTTTTTAAAACCATGTGGGTCACTTAATTATTTCACCTAGGCTCACCATTCACCCTGCCATAGCACATAGAGCCAAGGGGTGCAACTGCATCCCCCTCGACTCCTGCTCCGAAGTTGAAAACCACCTGCCTGGCAGTGGCAGCAGCATTTCTGCTCAGGCAGCTGAGGGCATCAGCTGAATTCATGGCTTGTGAAAATCGACCTGCTTCCTTCTAAACTCTTCATTCTGCTGGTATGAACCACCCTCCCTTCTTTCAGTGGTCTTGATGTGCCCCCATTAAGAGAGCCTTTCTTCTGCCGTGCTGCTGTCTGTTTGCTGCTCCTGGCAACACAGCTCCAATTTCACAGCCCGGGAGAACTCATTCCAAGGAAGTTTTATTTGGTTTTTTGCTTCCATGTGAAACTCAGTCGTCCAGCCCTAGGCCACTGGCATACGAATTAACCTTCTAGTCTATTTTTCCCCCAGAGAGAAACAGGTGCTGCACTCTCTGGGGTGATGCATCTGCAGCCCCTTTCCCAATCCTAGAGCTGCCCATGCTGGAGCCTGGGCTGGCACCTGTTCTCTGCTGCACCGTGCAGCACCTCCTGTGCTCTTGCTCGGGCTTTTTCCTTCGTAAACACCCTGACCCTACAGGCTGCAGTGGCTGAATGGGGTTGGGGGGGGTTCTTATACTGACAGTCAGGTGTCTGGGTTGTAGCCATATTGGTCTAGAACAGAAGGCAATTGGGACTCCAAGTAGAGATGATCTTTTATTAGACCAGCAAGATTTTTGCAAAAAAAAAAAGATGTCTTTAATTGCAAAGGTTCGGGCACAAACACCCTTCATCGGGCATTGGAGAAAGGATTGTAAATGTTCTCCTGGGTTGAAATGAAAGTTCATATTTCATAGGACTCCTCGGGGCAGTCTGTTCATAGCTGGTATGAAGCCTCTCACCTCCTGTGAGGATCTGTCATGATGCAAATTACCTTGAAACAGGCAGGAGCAGGATCTCCGGTTTCAGGTGGTCAGAGTTGCTTCCTGCTTGGGGAAAATATGAAGATTTTCATTTTTTCTAAATCGGCTAAAATTCAGTATCCTTCATATGTCCGGTATCCAGGTTGAAGCCATATTGGTCTAGAGGAAAAGGTAATTGGGACTCATAGTAGAGATGAGATCTTTTGTTAGGCCAACAAGAGTTTTGCAAAAAAAAGGCTTTCATTGCAAAAATTGAATTGCAAGATTTTTTGCAAGAAAAAAAAAGTGTCTTTAATGGCAAAAATGTAACTGCAAGATTTTTGCAAAAATCCTTGTCTACTAGCAGATCTCTCTGCTGCGAGTCCCCATTGCCTTGTACAGACAGTGTCTTTCATAGGCGAGCGTGGAGGTTTTGTGCCCTTCCCAGCACAGGCCGGGGCGGGCGGGAGGCTTGTCCGTGCGAGCCCCGAGGCAGCGCTGCCCAGGCTCCTCCCGGAGGAGGGAGGGAGGGAGGGGAAGGGCGGGCGGAGCCGGGCGCGGGCGGGGCGGAAGCGTGCCGGCGCGGGTGCTGAGCCGCCGCGTCGGACACAGCCTGGAGGCGGAGCGCGAGCAGTTCGACCGCAACCAGGCAAGGCCCCCGCGCCCCTCGGCCTCCCCGCACGTGGGCCCGGCCCCCCGGGCCACGAGGTCCCTTCCAGCCCCGCGCCCCGGCGCCTCTCTAGCGGGTGTCCTGCTCCCCTGGGAGGCGGCGGGCCCCCGGCCAGGGAGGGCAGGTTGGCTGGCCGCTGGCTAGCCCAGGGTCCGTTCGCACCTGACCAGGCGCGGCGCGGTTTTCTTCTGCACGAGGTAGAGTTAGTCTCCGGTCAGGAAAGGGTGCATTTGTACCTTGTAGACTAACCCGACTTGAGGGAGAGGTGTAGAAACAGGTGTCAGGGGCATTGGTTGTCGCGGTGTTGGGCTGAGGAAACAGGCAGGCGAGGTTCTTTGGGTCGATGTGATCTCTTTTATTAGACCAACAGTGCGGGCTTGAGACACTGTCATCTACCAAAGTAGAGCGATCCCGGGCACTCGCGGTGGGTGTCCTGCTCCCCGAGGAGGTGGCTCGGCCCCCGTGTCCTCCTGGGCACAGCCAGCACTGAGGAGGCCGGGCACGTCTGTAGACTCATTGACTAACCAAAGCATCTGTCTACTTTGGTTAGTCTGTAAGGTGCAAATCTACCTGGGCCTTCCCCTTGACTGCAGATGAACTATGTTTGCCCACCTCTCTTGTACGCCCTTGACAGCTTAAAACTCAGGGGTAGAGATGTCTGTGGATTTGCAGTTGTGCTTCTCAGCTTACGTTCGGTGGAGAAGCAGCCTGTCGAGACTCATGTTTTTGGGTCATTTTGGAGAAGCGCTTTAACAGGCCCGATGTGTGGGCCGGTCGTGTTATGGGTGGGACGGCCGGTCGTGTCATGCCTTTAACCAAGTACAGAGAGAGCACTTGTTCGCGGCAAGTCTGTTGGATTTGCTGCGGGGGGAGATCTGCGCCGGTAGCCACGTTCGCTGCAGTTCTGCCGGAGATGGAGAGCTGTGAACTGCGCAGTGGTCAAGAAAGGCCGGCTGCAGCCTAAAAAGGACACCAATGGGATCAAATAGTTTTACGCAACCTAAGTTTGCTGAGAGTTTTCCCTTCTATCGCTGAACAAGAGGCTGTCATTTCTAACTTGGCTGCCCGCGTGCTGCCTTCGTAAGTCATGTCGGCTATCCGTGCGCCAGTCAAAATCCAACGTTTGTCCACATCTCAGATAATTAAGAGATCAGTCCGGTTACAACCCATAAGGTAGAATACAAGGCTTTTGAAAAATATTTCAACGCTAAGCATTAGGGCAGTTACAAAATGTGGACAAAAGCATCCATATCGTTAAGGCCTTGTTTGTGCACATACTGGTGTAGAAAAGCATAATTACTCCTCCTGGACGTGCTTAAATAGCTCTGCGGATGATGCACAAAAGCAAAGTGCCCGTGTGCGTTCCTAAATCGGGGTTCGTGGTGCTGCTTGGGCTTGGGGGAGAATCCCCTTTCCCTTCGTGTTGACAGAGCAGTTCCCAATAAGCAAACCTGGTTGTGCCGGTTGCGGTGCTGATTAGAGAGGACTCTGCCCCTGCCCGTCGCTCGCTTTGTGACCCTGGATTTTGCGTCTTTCCGGGATGTCTCGGTGATGGGGCAGCCATGTTTGCTTGCTTGTTTGGCTTTGGCTCGAGCGGAATAATCGCGTGTACAAATGTGACGTCGATTTAAGTTTAAGCAACAGTCACGTGAAACGGTGGCTTGAGCTGAGCCGCGTAGCTTCCCTCCAGCCCTCCGCCCTTGTTGCAAAACCAAACCGTTCCCCCGTAACTCAGGTTCCAGGAGAGGAGTGTCTCTTCCCCTGCGCACGAACGCAGCTCCTCCCCATGTTAAGTTGGGGCTCTTGGCTCGCTTGTCACTGATGCCGGTGGCTATATCATTTGAAAGGATCGCCCAAGAGAACACAGTCAGCCCCGCGGAGGATATTTTCCAGTGGTGTTATCTCCTGGGCAAAAGCTCCAGATGTGAGCAAATTACCGAATAGAAAGTTTTATGGCACCGGCCTGACAAGGGACACCTGATCCTTTGGCACACAGCTGGGCCTCTGAAGGTTAAGGGAGCAGCAGCAGTAAAGATTGCTGAACCAGTAGTCTGTCTCCCCACAAAGCAGCTCAGGTGAGCGTGCTGCGGGCTGCCCTTCCAGTGACTTTGGTCCTGCCCTGCCATGATCACCCTAGTTAAAAAGGAGGCTGTCCCGTCCTGCCGTACCATAAGCCGCTCGTTTCTGTAGACTAAGCACACAAACCCTGGTTTGTTCCACTCTTGAGCCTATCGAGGGTGCCCTCTGGGAGGGGAAAGGTCCAGGATGTTAAATGGAGCCACGCTGGTCATTGTGAAAGTGCAAGGGAGTTAGGCGCCCTCCTTGTGCCAAGTGACTCAGAGAGGGAAGAGCAGGAGCAAAAATAGGTGGGGATGCCTGGCTTCCCAGTGCTTTGCACCTGGGGGATATGGGGCAAGTCTGGGAGCATTTCTACCTCCTTTTCATTCAAGAAAATAACTGCAGCAGTCATTTGATCGCAGGTGGCAGGCAGGATGGCCCAAAGCACTGTGAATGGGAGGGGGAGGCCACTGAGAGAGGCAGGGCGGGAGGTGAGGACTGAGCGCTCCTGCAGCAGCTAGTCACGGACAGGGCTCTCATTTCTACTGCTTCTCATGTGCTGCAAACAGGCCGGTCTGCCCTGCGGTGTGCAAACCTGCTTCCTTCCCCTCCCTGGGCAGCTCTGCAGAAAGATCTGTAGAGCGATCAAATCCTTCTCAGACAAGGAAGTAGCTAGTCGGTTTCTCCGTGAAATAATGCATGCAGCCTCGTGGCCTTGCCTCGATGGATCCCAGTTTGCTTTTAAGCTGACCTGCTGCTTCAGACTATAGGCTGCTGTGTCGTCAGGATTCCTGCTCAAAGTAGCCTGTTCCCCATGCCCTGGAGAAGGCAAGGCGTGCAACAACGTGCCATGGACGTGCAAAGCTACCAAAAGCCCTGGTGCTACTTTCCTCCTAGTCTCCCTTCTGCTCTGGATCGGGACGCTGTTGGGGCCGGAGGGTGCAGTAAGGCACGTGCAGTCACCCCAAGACACTGCCGTATGCCTGACCTAGATGTACACACCGGGTATTGGCTCACAGCCGTCCAGGGGGGTGTCATGCGATCACAGTAACGCTGTACCCTCGGTCTGGCACTGGGGCCAAAATCTCATCCATCGCTAGGAATAGTCAGCGCTCCAGTGCTGGCTGTGTTTTGTGCCGGGCATACGCAGAGGTCCATCCCCTGCCCCAAAGAGCCAGAAGTCTAAAAGATCATGGGCACCATGCCCCACATTGCTTCCTAGTCTGCTTACTGCTTGCTAAATCTTTCTCCCCTGCAACAGACCAACTTTAATGTTAGGACTGTCTGCCACAACAGCTGCAACCCTAGGAGCAGAAAGAGGTAGAGTAGTTAGCTGTGTTAGTCTGAAGTCAGGCAGAAAGGCAGGGGAGACTTCGCCTATAAGGTGCAATTCTACCCTGTAAGTGTAAGACCAGAGAGAGAAAATTCCCCTGATGATTTTTTTATTACTATTTTGTGCATCTGACATCCCGTTGGATCGGGTCACTCCCTTGGTTTCCCCTGTAGTCTTTGTGTGGGTTTCACACCCAGACGCAAGGGAGGGAGAAATAGAAAAATAGAATCATAACCCAGTAATTAGCTGACGTGACGGGTTGCTGCCCAAAGCTAAATTACTCATCCTACACTGGCTAGATTTCAGATGGATTGAAGTTTTGTTTGTGTGCCCACTGGTCTGTCTAGGACCAGATTTCCAAATAACTTTGTGGCAAATAAACCTAATTTAGTGTCTACAAGCAGGTATCTTGAGAAATTGTTTTCACTATAGTAATTCTCTTGCAAAGGGCATGGATAGTGATGCCCCATACAGTTAAATCAAACCTTAGTTCTGTCTGGAAGGTGCAGGGGTCCCTTTAAATGTATTGCTGCTGCAAACGATGGTGTAAGTAGGGTAGCTGCAGGAAAGTGTCTCAGTTAAATTTGTGCTCGGAAATCCCAGACGTCTCTAGCTAATACCGGTACCACTTGTACAAAACTGACCTCCTTTCTTCGTACCACGACCTGACCAGCCCAGGCCCCTTCACTGTCCTATGGATGAATGACTGAGCTCCATGAATCAGAAGTTGGCAGCATCCTAAAACTTCAGAGCATTAATCTCAGCAGCTGCCGTAAGTAATGACTAATTATTGACTTTATGTCAGGTGGAGCTCCAGCGTGTCACGTGGAGCGGGCGGTGCCCCTCGCTGTGCCACGGGTTTGACAGTGTTCTTGCAAGCATTGGCCGGAGGCAGAGCCGGTGGTTTTTGCTGAAGAGCGTGTCCCTCAAATATTCCGACGTTGCAATTGAGAGACTGAAACCGAGTGATCGGTTCCAGGAACTTGTAGCGATTGGCCCCTCCCGGCTTTTGAGATTATTTGGGAATGGAAATTATACATTCCTCGCCTCCCCGTCACTGGCTTTACGCATCCTCCGCCCAGACCGGCTGGGAGCAGGTGCCAACAGGGAGATGACGCCATCCTGACGGAAATGAAGCTTGTTCGGATGCAGGCGCCGGGGCCTGAGCATACCTTCCGTTTCATAATGAAATTTCTTCCTTGCATAAAGCCGAGAGGTGCCTGTCCCTCTCCTGACTGCCCCTGTTGCTCATCCGGAGTCACTTCCTTCGGGATAATATCCATTCCCCTGTGGTGTCTTCTCCCTTTGCAGGAACACGCACTTTAAAAGCCAACGCTAGCTTTGAGATGGGATAGTGCAGTCCAGTCCAGCAGGTGCTGGGAACTCCAGCTTCCTCCTCTTGGCGCTCATACTACTTATAGAAGTATTTTTTCATGCTGTTTGCTCCTTGTACTCAAGACCATCATTTCAGGGTTTCGTGCACTTAGCTCAGCAATGTGGTGTTTGGGCTGTTGGTGCTTGCAGGGCACAGGGAGGCTATTTGAATTTGAAATATTTCGGGCAGGAGTTCCTTTGACCCGAAGGTTTGTGGGGTTCCAATCCCCATCCCCAAAAGAAAAGCAATGCATTGGGCCAGATGTACCCAGAGGGCATGTCTTCACACACCCACACTGGAGATGTCAGTAATGCAGGACCATCCAAGAGCATAAAACCCAGGAATCCTGACTCCTAGTTTCCTGCTTTAAAGCGTAGCTGGGACAGAAATGTATTTATATTGCCACTGACTTTTGCACTCCTTTCACTGTCGGGGATGAGCATCTCAGCTAAATTAGAAAGTCTTATAAGATCTAAGCAGATGTCCAGAATACAGGGTGCGTTTCCTCGGGTGTCGCTTATCACATCCCTTAATTTGCTTGTTTTTAAGAGGTCATTGGAGGCAGGGCCGATTTGGCAAATGCAGTGCCAGTTACAGCGAAAGGTTTACAGAGCAATATTAGGCTACCAACAATAAACTGTGAGGGCGGCCTTACAGGGACTGGACGTCCACCTCCACCGTGTAAGGCTATAGCACTTCAGCGTCTCGGGCTGGCTTGTTCCAGAGCCTGTGGTGCCTGCCCTGGGCAGAACAGGTGACAGGATGTGGGTGGAAGCGTTGGGTGGTAATTAGATGCCTGGAATGAAAGAAAGGGGAGGTGAGCACCTGGCCTCTCTCATTTGCACTCCATAGTTGTGAGCTGTACTCATCGCGTTGGGTAGGTTGGTGGGTCTGAGTAATAGACTCGGCCCATTGGGGAAAGTTGCTGGACACGTGGACCCCATTTGCAGTACAACCATAGCCTTGATTAGGGGAAGAAAGAAAGGGGAGGGGTGGCTCTGACTCCAGTGAGCCACTTAGTAGGGGAGCAGGAATCCAGGAAGATATCCATGGCTCAGCTAGAGGAAATCTAGGAAGGATGAACATAGCATTAATATCCATTTGATCGATTATGCAAATATGAGGTTTCAGCCCAGTCGAACACTGACTTAGTATGGCACCTCTTACCTAAGCCTCTCAAAGCACTCGATAAAGGGTAAGGGATGAAACCCGGCTGGGAGGCTGGTGGTTATGATCCCCATTTCACAGCTGGAGGAGTTGAGCTACAACAGCTATTTTTTGCCGAGAGATACACGGGACATGTTTCAGAGCTGGGGAGGGGGCCCTGACACCCCATCCTGGGCCTAACCTCAAGACCTGCTTTCAGGTGTCAGGTTGTTGTATCTGCAGCCCTGGGCTCCTCCCAGCCCTTCTAAGAATCAGCTTCTAATTTTGCTGTCTGCTCCGCTGTAGTTTTGCATTGCAAGAGTAGTGGTAGTCACAGAAAAGAGAGGGTGTCTAAGTCAGTGGTTTAGGAAGCCAAAGGCAGTCCCACCATCATCTAAGTGCAGTTGTTGATGTAATCTGCTATTTGGGCCACAAACACACTGCGCGATATTGTCTACACAGCTCATCCTGTCAGCCTGGGTCTGCTTGCTTGGAGGGAAAGGTGTGATGAGCAGAATCCTGGCGCAGCCGGATGTTACTGGTAGAAACAAGCAGCGGTTGAGAAGCAAACCACGTTCCCGGGTTAACGGGTCTGTACTGGGCACAGGGTTGAATACCCAAGATAGATAGGAGGCAGTATAGATGTGCACCTTATAGACTAAGATGTAGAGAGAGCATGAGCTTTTGTGAACTCAAGTTTGCTTCATCAGATGCTGTGAAAGGACCCCGTGGAGCAGCGTAGAAAGTTCAGGGAGGGATATGAGCACCAAAGTTAGGGTGAGAGGGATGAGATGTCAGGGCTGCTCCCTCTGCGCAGATTTGGAAGGGCAGTACCACGTCGCGGCAAAGTGATCTCTCACATTACAAACGTGAACAAAGCAAGCCCCAGTTCTGCAGAAACCCTGGGGGTCAGCACATCGGACCTGCCCTGCGATGCTGTTTCAAGTCAGACCCGTGGCTGACACTGCAGAGATGCCAAAAGTAGGGAAACGCGAGGTCTCTAGTGATGTCTCATCAGAGGGAGAATGCAGACTCATCCATCGAAATGCCAGCCACCGGATCTGCCTGCTCTCCCACCCGTATTTCCGCAGAAGGGAACCTGATGAATCAGAGAGATGCCCCAGCTGAATGGCAAATGCAGTAATCTGGCTGATCTGGTCCATGGCGAGCACGAGGCGAAGCACAGGCTGGTAACGTGGCTGCAGCACCCTGCCAGGTCTGGCTCGAGGAGGCCTCTCCGGCTAGCCTTCCTTTGGGCTTGGCCATGCTTGGAAATTTCCCAAACACATTCTTCTGCAGAAACTCCCTGGGGGGGATTTGTGTGGCATTTTGGTGGAGGTTTGAACCCAAGTGATTCGTGTGGATCAGAAACTTGGGCACGTGGCCAGGCATAGACAAACCTTCCCCAGCCGGGCTCCGAGGGCCCTGGCTGCCCCCCTCTCCACCTTTCCCAGGCAGGCAGAGGAGCGGTGCTACATCCTGAGCTCAGGTTACCCCCGCGGCCGCGGGGACGGCAGCCAGCCCGGAACTCATCTAGACCGCCCTCGGATCTGGAGTCACGCAGCGCCTCCGCCTGCCTTCGTTTTCGGAGACCGGGTGACTGTTTGTCAATAGTGCATGAATGAGCCTCTGTCTCGCTGCCTCGCGGTGACGTACGGGCCTTCTCGCACGCGCCGGGCCGAGGCGACCTCCTCGAGAGACGGTGGAGCCGCTGTGGCACTCGGCCAAGGAGAAGGCAGCCGGCTCAGGGCAAGCGTGTAAGGGAAGGCACGAGTTCCCGGGGGAGAAGGGACGTTCGTGGCCCTGGGTGGGGGGCCTGACCCCAGCCCTCCAGCTGCAGATCCCAGGGTGGGCATCAGGGGTCCTCAAGCTGCTTTTGGGGTGTAGGTCCTTACGATGCAGTAGCTAGGAGGTGTAGAGAGTGAGTTTATGCATCAGCCCCAGGCAGCAGCATGTCCCTAAAGTCATAGGACAGAAGGGACCGAATAGCCCTCTCTCAGCTAGCATCGTAGCTGTAGCTGCAACCCTGAGCCTATATAGAGCTGTACTGTGACCCACAGTGATTTCTTTGTTCGGTGGCTACGTCGATGCAGTGAGAGAGATGTAGCCTTGGCAGGGTGGCTAAAGAGGGGATTTTATTCCTGGAACACGGCTGCAGGAGCCGGTCCTGGTGTCTATTAAAGATGATCTGCGTGTTTCAGCACCTGGCTCATTCCTCCGGGAGTATGCAACAGTCTCATCCCAGCATCGCCGACTGACAGATCCCTCCAGTGCCTTCGGCGGAGTGGATCTGCCCACACAACACATCCTCAAAATGTCTGTGATTGGAAAGGGTCAGACCTCCGAGTCTCTCGGTAACAACTGGCCGTTAAGCAAGACGGTTTTATTTCTGCGGAGCTGGCCCATGGAGCCTCGGCTTGGAAATTAGCTCTGTCTTGTGTGCAAGGAGAGGGGAAAGGAGCCCAGCCGTGCCACGGTCTTCTGAAAGACGGTTCGGGACACTGAGCTCCCGTCTTCCTGCCAGAGGCAAGGGATGAGAACTGGATAGCGAGCTCCCAGCCCTCAGGGAAGCAAAATACAATTCCTCTGCCAACAGGAAGGTGAGGGGCCTGGTCCTGCTCTCCGGGCACGCACGGTCTCGCTGTCTTTCCCCTGACAGAGGCCTACTTCTTCTGCGGGCTAGCTTGTGCAATGAGCCCCGAGACTGGATTTCATCGGGTGTGTGATTCAGCACCGTGGGCGCGGAGGTGAAGGGGAAGGCTGCGTGACTCCCGAGTGCGTGGTGTGCAGCCACACGAAAACCACTGGCGAAGACGCAGAGGACGTAGCTCTTGTATAACCCTGCCTCCAGTCCTCCAAAGGCTGCCGGGTGGGGTTTTGAGGCTGATCCCGTAATCTCTCCGGGAGATGGGATTAACTCATTGATAGGCAGGGTGGCTGGCAGCAGGCTGGCAGAAAGGCATGCTTTTGCAGGGGCAAGGGAGGAACAGGGAGCACCTGATTGTCTGCCTTCCACGTGTCGGGGTTTGGAGGGGGCAGGCACGTTCTCAGGGGATCCTGCCGCTGACAGGGCCCATATTGCACCGCGCACACGAAAGTCTCTCGGAAAGCACTTGGTTATAATGATTTAAGTGGGGAAAGAAGGGTGAGGGGTGGGTCTGACTCCAGCGAGCCCCGTCCAGGTAGATGTCCATGGCTCACGCTAGCAGAGATCTAGGAAGGATGAACATAGCTTTAATATCCATTCGATTGATTCCACAAATACTGATCGCCACCTTGCAGAGGCTTTGTGGGCTTGTTGCATTGCTAGGTACCCTGCCCCTTGCCTGCCTTTTGCTTTATGGGTGAGGCATCATCGCCGCTCCGTTCCCAGTGCGGTAGGTGCATCTAATCCACGTAACCCGGCAACATATTTGATATTCCATCATCCACAAACCCTGATATTAGGGCAGTAGTTTCAGGGGCCAGTCTTGTAGCAGAAACCACCCTCCACAGCCTCGGTACACTCCAATCCTGTTGGATTTCAACGTGGTGAAAGAGGACTCGGCACATGGAAAGATTGGGCCCTAAATCAGTAGGCCTGCACGTGGCCTGCAAGTGTGTTTTGCTGCACACTTTTTCAGGCTGAACCTCGGGGGTTAAAAGGATTAGATCAAATCATTGGCGCGGCTCCTTTGCCACTGTTACGGCCCAAACAGCAATCTAAGCTGTTGAGCTGTGCTAAATACCACGAAGGAAGGGGGATGCTGCTGATTCCCCTCCGTGCATTTAGCCTGTCAGTGCAACAAATGGGTCCTTTCGGGCAAGCAGGGTGAGTGCATGGACATACGTAGTGCCAAGCCCCAAAGAATCCAGATCTTGGGGAGAAGGGCGATCCGAGCAACTGTTTGTGACCCAGACATCCCCGTGCACGCAGGCATCGGTACTTGGGGTGAATGCCAGTGGCCCCCGTGAAGGGGGTGGCTGTGGTAGACCTAGCAGTCCTTGCTTTCCTAGCTCTGTCTCATCTTCAAGAGGGACAGCTGAGAGCTTTAACTTGTTTCGGGCGTCACAGTATTGCATCCTGAGACAGTGCAGGTATTTGAGGAGGACACTGGCTGACGGTAGGGGGCTACCTTCCTGCTCGCTTCACATGCATGAAACCCAACCCTAGCTGTAGCTCGCACTCGCCACTTGGGCCGCACGTCCAGGCCTGGTGGGTATAACCCGTTTCATCTCCACGGTGTGTCGTGTCCGTTGGGAAGAGCTTGCCCTTGCAGGCTCCTGGGCTCTGAGCTAACAGTTCCTCCCCAGCTCTGCATGCTTCTCAGCAGCTTGGCTCCACTTCCCAATCGCAGGACATTCGGTAGCTATGTTCCCCTCGGCCAGACCTGAGGCTTGCTAGTTCAGACGTCTAGGAGAAGAGCTGTCATCATGCTCGCCCCAGGATGCGTGAGCCTATGAAGTCCAAACAACCCATCCCTAGTGCTCCTCATCCGAAAGAGGGTAAAGCCCCAGCTTAGATTTGCACCAAAATAGGCCAGCGTCTGAGCAGACCGTGGGGTATTAACAGAGTACATTGAAGAGCTGCCCTGCCAGTGCCTGTGCCGCACCGGCTCTAAGCCTGCAGAAAGCTAACTAGTCCCAGGATCACAGCCGCTTGCAGAAGACCCCAGCCGTGGAGCGCTCGCCTACAGAAACCCAAAATGACCTAGCCAAGGACTCTGTAGTGGCAGAAAATTGACTCAGCCCCTTACAGGTCAGCTTCATCCGGACATTTCTATCACCGATCTCATCAGGCAGACTGATGAGCTGTGTTCCCTCGGAGGCCCTGGCGAAGAGGAGCCATCGAATGCTTGCTAACAGCTGTCACAGCCCCCTCGACCGCCCATTACCACCACCGCCCCCATGGCAGCGTGCCCAGTGCCTCCCCAGAGGCCTGCCCTGGGACCGAGAGGGTGAACGGGGAGGTGCGGCCAGTCCTTCCTCATACCGACAACGCCAGGTTAAATGCGCGTTGCCCCGAGTGTCTGCTGGCATGACGGCAGTTGGCGTCAGACCCAAAGCCGCATCTGTGTCCAGGCGAAAGGCTGACACAGAGGCTGCTTATTTTCCTTTTCTTTTTCTTTTTTTATGATTTGAAGATCAGATGGGATCTTGGCGGGGCTACAGGGGGAGAGGGAATGCCATGCAGGAGCGCGTTACAATCCTCCATGCAAAAGACTCATAAAGGCCTTTTAATAGCTCGTTAATTAACACTTTTAAGCTCTTCAAAGCAGCTTTGTTCTACTGAAAGATGCCTTTTCCCTCGCTAAAGAAAGCAAGCCCATCACAAAGCGTGCCGCGCCTGACACGGGGCATCTCTGCTGTCCGGTCTGACGCGTGTCGATGCCGAGAGCCATTGGACACGTATGAAGCCTTGTCCGTATCGGCGGGTGGATCCGTGGGAAGCAAAGGCTCTGTCCATTGTCTTGGAGATGCAGCTGCAGGAGGCCTGGCAGAGGAGACGGGACACGAGTTACCAGAAGGGCCATAAGCACGAGAGGGTGAAGATGGCATCTCCCAGCCGGCCTCTGCCTGCCCAGCTGCCTTTGCCAGGAATTATGCTGGCCTCCAGCTCAGGGGCGAGTTTCTCAGAAGGCAGGTAAAAGCCTGCGCCATCCATCCCCTTCAGAAAAAGAGCGTTTGAATGAGAAAGGAGGCCCTCATTTGCACTCCAGCGCTCGCCGGGCGGCTGTCCCCGTCTGCTCGCTTTTGGTTCCTCACCAGTCTCATCTGCACATGCGACGGCCACGTAAGCTGGCAGCGCCTCTTGTAGATAAGTCCCCTTTTTATTCCCGGTCCGCCCTTTTTAAGACAGCAGGCTCTCGTTAGCTCTGCTGGCCCCGCGCCACGCGCTGAGAAAGTGGGGCAGTCCAGAGGGAGCTGGCCTCGCTTCGCGTCTTTGTTCGGTGCCGGCAGGCACGCTGTCTCGGGCCCCACCTTAGTCTTGCAGAGGCCTGGG
Source organism: Alligator sinensis (assembly GCF_000455745.1). NCBI lineage: Eukaryota > Metazoa > Chordata > Crocodylia > Alligatoridae > Alligator > Alligator sinensis. The sequence goes on along the minus strand of NW_005841833.1, from coordinate 2,106,004 downwards.
CTGGGTAGTTCGAGAGCCTTTCCAGCCCGTTCGGTGAGGAGAGCACGCGAACAGGAAACAGGCCGGCAGTTATAGCTGGCCTTAGGATTGCTGACAGCTAATTTGATGCCTACCTTTGGGATTTTTTTCCACCCCCACCCCCCTCTCTGTGTGGTTTCCTTCTTGCAAGCTGATCAGGATGAAGTCTTCCCCATGCCCTCAAGATAGGTAGCTGAGTGTGCTGCGCAGAGGATAAATGGGCCTTTGTGTGTGGGCAGGAGCAGGCACCAGCACACCGAGGTGGTGGCTCTGTCCTGTTGCGGAGGGTTGGAGAAATAGGGGCGATGCAGCAAACAGCTGGAGGTGGATCTCCCGCCACGGCCCCCGCCGCCCTTGCAGTCACAGCCCCCGCCGCCCTGCTCAGCAGCAAGTGGCAGCATTTCCCACCTCCCAGGACACGCCAGCCCGGGACTGGGGCAGCTCCAGGCTTCATCTCGCATCTGGAGCTGGGAACTGGGGGTCACAGGTTTGCATGGAGGAGTGCCCAGGGGTCAGTTCATCTGCCCCCCAGCTCTCATCCTGGATAGTCCAAGCTAATTTGAGTTAAATGCCATTCAAGCTGTGTGGATGACAGTCCGTGCCTGTTTTGAAGGCGTCCCAGCCCAGAACGGTCAGCCCCAGGATATCCCCAACCCAGAAAGAGGGGAGGAGGAAGAGCAGCCTCCTATCAGCCCTGCCTCCTTGCAAAGGAAAGGTGGGGGGCTCTGTTCAGCCCTGGTCTGTTCTCTTCTCTCTCTTGCTTCCTGCTCCCTCATTCCCCAGCAGTGTTGCAAGCATGGAAAGCTCGGTCAGTAGAAGAGCTGAATTTACTCTGAGGGTCCAGACTTCAAGTCCAAGTTCAGCTAGCAGCTCCTCTTCCTAGTCCAGACCCTTATCTCGACTCCGTAACAATTACAAGGACAACGAGGCCTTTGACCCCCACATGCCAGCATCTGTGCTCACCCTCACTGCAAAGGGGAAGCCAGGTGTTGACCTGTAGCTTCTTGCAAAGCCTCCCACCTCTTTCCTGTGCTCCCCTGCAGCATTTTCTGTCCTCAGAGAGACAATTTTCAGATGAAGGAAGA
>NW_005841833.1:2104299-2104864 GCF_000455745.1 Alligator sinensis | reverse complement strand
GAAGAGCGGGATGCTGTGAGATGGCACCCTGTTCCAAGGGAAGAGGGCATCTTAACTTCATCAGTGGGTTAGTGAGGACAAGCGTACATGCCAGGTTTTCCCTTTGACGTGAGGATTTGCAGGAGTGTGGGTGCTCTGCCCTTCCTCCCCCTGGGATACGTTACAGCTCCGATTTCATCCAAGATCTTCCAGGAGCCAGAACCAAGACCCTGTAGCAAAGGAAGAGGGTGACTGTCTCGGTGCGGAGGGAGAAAAGGCCACCTGGGCAGATGTCAAACTGCTTTACCAAACTGGGGAGCCGACTGGTCGTGGTAATCATCTCGCACAACGTCCAAACCTCTCCACTACGGAGCTTGCAGGCGAGGGCAGTTTTACCTCTCGAGGAGCAGCACCTCTCATCTCACCTCCTCGTCTCCACGATCCAGGCGGGGCTACAAGGAGGCAGGGGAGGTGGGATGGGAACAGGTAGATGCATTCAAACGAATGACATGCCCACGTTGCCTTCAGAAACCCAGGCAGCTTGCTTCTTCGTGCCTGGGAAATCCGGTAAGGGAGAAAGGAGCTG
>NW_005841833.1:2085348-2104268 GCF_000455745.1 Alligator sinensis | reverse complement strand
AAGAGCGTTTCTAGATTCCCCGTGGATCCAGCTCCTCCTAAGGGACGTTAGAGGAGTCGTGAAACTTGGGGGAGCGAGGACGAAACCGGTCTCAAAGGCCTTTGAGCAGCCGAGAGCCTCGTAGCCGAGCCTGGGGGAAGTCCCACACCCCCCTTTTCAAATTCGACCCGTGGCTGGAGAGGCAGCCGTTCGATATGGCACAGAGCCCAGCCCGGATGGAGACACCGTAAAGCCCGACCCAAAGGATTTCGCACTTAGGCAAGCGCCAGCCCACCCCATAGGTGCACAGCTGAAGATGCTCATTTCTAGAAAGGTTTTGCTCTTCTAGCGGAGTGTGTCGCTCCCCGAGCGAAAGGCACGGTCTTTTTCCCTAGGCCGCTATCTTTGCTCGAGGTCTTAACCCCGTCAGGCAATCGGAGAAGCGAGTCTTGTGCTCTCGTCAGGGAGGACTGTAATGTGGCCTCATTGCGTGCCAAGAAGGGAAAGGCTGCATGAAACGAGGCATTGATCTTCCCCCGGCGCGGCGCGCCTCCAAAGGCCGCTGACCTTGGACCTTGTTGCCGGTAGCCTGGAACCCGTTACAGCTCGGAAATCGCAACGCGGTGGCCGGGTTGTTTCAAATCAGCCCCTTTTAAATGAAAATGCAAAAAGAGTGATCTCGAGTCCCTGCTCTGCTCGCGTGCTATGAAATGCCGCCGGCTCTCGTTGTATGGAAACACCCGTGTCCTGTGACATGTAACAGAGCCTCGCTGTGCTTGGGACCGTGCGCAGCTGCGCGCCGTGTCCCCGCGGCTGCTCCCAGCCGCAGCGTATGCCGTAGCTGAGCCGTGCTCGGTGCCCTCTGCCCCCCTGCCCTCTTCAGTTTCCTTGCTGGCTCTCGCTCCGTGGTATTTGCGTGGCATCTGCCCATTAAACATACAGCAAGGGGACATCAGTGGCTGCTGAGAGCCTGACCCGTCCGTATCAAAAGAGCCAAGCCAGCCTCCCGGCTAGTAGGCGTGATAATTGCACTCGGCAAAGACATTCATTTGCTCCTGCAGCTGGGTCAGAGCCACACGTGTCCCTCCCTCCAGTCCAGGCGCCCCCGTGTTGCGGTTCAGATCTCAATCCGGAGCTTGCTCTGCCGGGGAGCCTCTCCTCCTGTCTGTTGAAAGCAGCATGGGAGGAATGTGCTGTTCATTTGAAATGGCGTTGGTGGCGTGAACCAACCAAACAGCTGTCGCCTGGCGTGTGCACGGGAGCCGTGGTCAGCCAGGTCACGAGGGAGACGTTGCTAAATTCTTCAGGCGTACAAATCATCTAATGACTGGCCCCGTCCAGGGCGGGCATGCCCAAGGGGTAGGGCAGCAACCTTTAATAACTTTGGAAGGTTATTTCATGTCAGGATGTGTTGTCGTGCTCGCTGATGCAGCGCACGCTGCCCTTGCGCACCTCTCTGCGTGTGCATGCATGCGCGTGCCCTGCCGCGGGAGCGAGCCCACATGCCCGTCGCGCTGGCTGTGCAGCAAACCCCACACCTCCCAATGCACTGCTTGAAAGCAGCCCCCGCAGAAGCCGTCTCAGTCCCTTCTGACGTGAGCTCCCCGTCTGGCTATCAAGAGACACCCTGGTTTATAGAGAAAAGGGGTGCGCCCGCATCCCGCCGAGAGATTAAAAAGAGCTCCTCATGCTGAGAGATTTCTACTCTCCATCCGAATCCAGTGACTGATTTCATAGGGCCGAGGAGGTGCTGAGTGCCTCAAGCAGAGATCGCTTTGTAACCCAGCGGCTGTCGGCCGCGTGCAACCGTGGATGCTGACCCAGGGCGCTGTGCACCCAAGCCTGAGAAGTGACAAGCAAGTGTCTCCGTTCGGCGGTAGCTGTCGAAATGAAAAGCGTCGAGCGACTGTGAAATCAAAGGAGAAATTTTGTTGCGGGACCTGGAAGTGAACCAGGCGGCCGGTTGTGCCGTGAAACGCGCGGTGGATCTTCCCGACCAGAGAAGTCCTCATTAATTTATACAGCTGAGCGGCAGCACCGGGTCTTGGAATCTAAATGAATTATGGTACAATAGACGTCTGTATGAAATGAGGTCAGGCACGCAGGGACTGAATGAGGACTCTAAATAGAGGGTGCCGCGGTACAATAACAACCTCGAAGACCGTATGTTTCCGGGAAGTCCTGAAAGTTTTGAGGGACATGCTTTGAAAAATAAAATGTGCAGCTTTAAAGAGCTGCGCCAGCCTTGCAAAGGAGCCCTTTTCCTGCCGGGAGGGAAGTGCACCCAAGGAGCGCGGTGTGAAGGTTGGCGTTAGCAAGTCTCTGCGAGCAACCAAACAAAAATGAGCTGCCGGACTCTCGGCCCGGGTTTGAGGTTGTTCACGAGCTGACCGGCGGTTTTGGTGTACGTGCCCAACGAGGAGACGGGTCTGCCCTGCTCGCTCGTACAAAAAGACACCAGCTTTCGGCTCTGGGTTTCCATTCCTCAGTCGCTAGCGCCTTCCAAAGTGACCCCAAGACTGATGTGCATGCATATAGGGGCATGCTCTTTGGGTTTTGAACTTCTCTGGGCCTTGAATTCACTCTGATGGAAGGCAATACGTAACCCGTTGGTCAGGGTCAGCTCGTTTTGTGTCCTCAGAGGGACAGAGGCTCGCATCTTACCAGAGCCACCGCGGCATCCCGTGTGCCTGTATCTTGGCGTCCGACGTCTGGGCTAGGCTCGGTGGGTCCAGTTTCTGGGTCCAGAGGGCAGGCACTGGGAGGCCAGAAGCTCTCCCTCCACTTTACGCAGGCTGGCTCTCCTTAACCGTTGCATCCTGTTGTGGGTTTCCAGGTTCCTACCACGGTCCCGCGGTCTAACAGCCGCTCTGGAAGGACAGGACGGAGCGCGGCCAAGGACCAAAGCGACCAGGGGGTGCAGGCATGGCTGTGGCCGGGATGCTCTGCAGCACTGAAAGGCCGGGTTTATCCTGCCTGCGAGGATCAAGTGCATTTGAAGTGCGATTCCTACGTGCCGTCTGAAGGTGGTTGTACACGAGGAGAGCAGCCAAATGGCTCCTGCTGGCGGCTGCGTGCGGTCCCATCTGCTCCCTTCGACACGGTTCAACCCCGGGGAGTCGGTGCTGGGGGCGGGAGCGGGAGTCTGCAGGCCCTCGCATCCTCGGGTATCTTTTTGATGATGGTAGCACAAAGAGGGGCACGGGAGGTGGTTTGTTGGGATCTGATTTTCGGGGGAGAAGGTGGGGATGGAAACGCGGGCGTGTTTCGGTGTAGTCGGGTACAAGCTATCCCGGTAATAAAGACTGCCCTCCGCACCCCCTGCACAGCTTCCTGGCGCTGTGCTCACCCTCTCGCCCTCGGCTTCGGGCTCTCTGGGGTGAGGCAGATGCTGGTCTCGGCTTTCCGCGTGTGAAGCCAGCTGACCCTAAAAGAAGGGCTGAAGGGAGATGGGTTTCGTGCACAGAAACGCTGTCAAAGCTGCGTTGCGAAGCGCGCGTTTCAGAAGCCCGTCGGGGTTAGAAAACGAATTCTGCGCTCGCCGTTTCTCTGTCACGCTCTAACGCTGTCACAACGAGTCTCGGAGTCGAGTCAGGCGAATGCAGTTGGCTCCTTTGCAGGAGAGCGACAGCCAGGAGCACCGACGGCTCTTGTCCACGTGGCCATGTGCCAGCCAGATTTGGGACCTGGGATCTTCCCGGTTGGTGGCGTTGAATGAGGCAGGATTTGAGACTGTTTTCAGGAGCAAAGCGGCAGCTCTGTTTCTAGCAGGGGGGAACAGAAAGGAAAACGCGGGTCCTGGGGGGCGTCTTTTGATGCCAGGTGATGCTCATGGGAGTGCTGCTATCTTCGCGCTCTGATGTTGGGGCGGGAGGCCTCCATCTCTCTCCTGAGGAGTATTCGGAGACACAGCGGGCCTGTCTACACATGCACAATTACTGCGCAGTACGGGCGCACATGCCCATGCACACACACCTGTACACGCGCACGCCCATACTGCGCAGTAAATATGGTGACTTATGCCAAATTGAACGTAAATTTGATACCTGCATCATGTTGGTCTCAAATTTACGCCCAATCAGTTACTGTGCAGTAATGCACATGTAGACACCGTACTGCGCAGTAACACTGTCTAACACTAACTTGAGTCCCGAGTCAGCCCGCACGCAGCGTGAATGTGCTTTAACACCTGCACGTGTAGACGCCAGCCTATTCCCGCTTCCTGTGCAGTAACTTACTGTGCAGTAAATTTAAGCCGGCGTAAATGCATGTGTAGACACGCCCAATGGCTAGAAAGGAAGTTGGAATGAAAGATGTTTTATAAGATGCCAGGGCTGTTGAATGAAAAAAAATGTATCTGGCCACATAATTCTCAGCAAATGGTGCAAAGGGTCCAGACGTCCTGGGTTTCTGCAGCCTCAGTGGCAGCAACCTTAAAGGATTGTGCTGCGCCGTCTTCTGACTCATTGTCTCTTGTCTCTCCACAGGCTATGAGCATCAGCAAAGCCATCAACACACAGGAAGCACCAGTGAAGGAGAAGCATGCCCGCAGTATCCTTTTCCTCAATGGCAGCAGCAAACCCTGTTCGTCAGGGCCCCGAAATGTTGTCTGGATTTCACCAAGGGCTTTACAACATTATGGCTATAGTTTCCTGCACGTCGGCCTGCAGTCGGGCACGTTTCAAGGGCTGTAAATGCCGCAGGAGTTGGGAAGGAATTTTTCCTACCAACCAGCTTTGTCATTAGGGCTGGGGAGAAAGGGAGGGCATATTTGGCAGATGCTCATCAGGCCATCAGGGTGAGTGGGGGTGGCACGCCACAGTCCCATGTCTTTGCTGCAGTTGATAAGGAAGCGAGCTATAGGGGCATGGTTGGACCCAGGCACTGAGGATGAGCAAAAATAGCAGTGCTAAAACAGCTGTGAGGCAGGGCACCTCTGGGGAAAATGTAAATCGAGGAGCTGAGGGGAAAAATACTTCCTTGGCATGGCTCTCGCAAGAGGCCTGGCTGTGTTGGGCACTGCAGCTGCCTGCAGACCAGGCCGCACCACTGTTGATGGCTGCAGGTGAATTGGAGTCCAGTCTGTGGTTCTTTTTAAAAAGGAGCGAACACAGGAGACAAGGGTCACAAAGGGGGGGAGGCTGAGCGGGGCCAGGCAGCTTTTCCGCTCGGACCGGCTGGGCGATGGCATTCCCCGGGGCACGTGCCTGTGCGATTAGCCTTGACTCCTGGGCAGGGATTATTCTGGGGACCCACCATGAGAAAGGCGCGTTCACGTTCTGGTCCTACGCCATCGGCCTCCCCCTGCCCAGCAGCTCCATCCTCAGCTGGAAGTTCTGCCACGTTCTGCACAAGGTCCTGAGAGACGGGCATCCCAACGTAAGTGTCGCTGTCGCACGCTGGGCACGTGGAGCGCGTGTCGTGCCCAGTGCCCTATGCCGTTCACGAGGGAGGCTTCTCCTCCTCCCCGCTTGGCAGGGAGGGGACTCGAGGCACGGGCCCGTGGGAGAGGGTGAGTGCTGATGTGTGGCTGCGGGTGGGCAGGACTGTCAGCCCCGGTGGATGGCCACAGGCTCGAAAGGCAGCACGGTCACGTTGATATGATGTACACGGGGCTTGCAGGCCAGCGCAAATGATCCCAGGATGTGCAGCAGGCAGACGTGTGGCCAGAAGTCAGAGGGACGGACATATCAGCGCCCTGAATGCCCTGGTCTGGCTGTCCACTCTGGTGTTGTCTGACCCTGGAAGCGGGGTGCCAGGCTTCCTGTGCTTGCTGTGATGCTGCCTTCACTGAACGAGAGCCCCCTTTTTCCTTATAATATTCTCCGCTTCGTGTGGTGCACGTTTCTCCCATGAGAAACATGAACAGTCCCTGCATATACGGTCCAGCGCCTCCCCCTGCCCCCAGCCTTGCACTCAGCTTCCTGTAACGAGCACAGTCCTCCAGCGAATCCAAGGCTGAATCACTGGCTTGACGGAGCTGCTGTCAGTCCTGCGGGAATGCTGAATCCGCTTTCTGGGGATTCCTGTGCCCATAGCACCCTCCGCCTGCAAAGCTGGGATTTAATAGAAGATGTCCTGGCCACGGTGAGAGCAGGAGACATCTTCCTGGGCAACACATATCAGTCGCCACATCGGGCGTGCTGTGTTGTGAGATGCTGGAGCGCTTTGTTAGTCGAGCGTTCAGAAACTCAACCCGTGGGTACCGACATGAAAGGGACCCGGGAAGCAGCATAGCTAGCGTTTGTGCGTCGAGGCTGCACGGACCTGTCTGTCCTCATTGTGAAGAGCCGCCTGCGGTGACACTGTCCTAGTTGCCTCCTGCTTTCTCACTCGTAGCTCTCAAAGACTTCACTTGGTTGTAGTCCCTGTGATGTGGGAAACGGAGTCAGCGGCGGCGAGACTGGCCCGTGCTCACAACGCAGCCCGGCTCTGAGAACTCGTTTCCTGCCATTCTCGCTGCTCCATCTGTATCCCCAAGGGTATTGAAAGCCTGCTGTTCTCACAGGCCTTGTTAAGACCAGGCCTTTCATCCCTTTCACTGGTTAGAGTGAAACGGTAGCTTCCAGAGAGAAACAGAGACCTCTTCTAGTTTGTTCTGGGGGAGCACTAGCCTGGGGAGCCTGCAGACCCATTTCTCTCTGCCAAAACAGAGTCGCCACTTGGTGCCATTTGAAAGGTTTCCCTTGTGCCCTCTCTGGCCCTATATCCTCACAACAGGCTGGCGAGGAGGGGATCTGGGAGGAACCGGGCTGGCGAGGAGGGGATCTGCTCATCACAGCAGATGGGGCTGCAGCAGGGTTGGTGCGGTCAAGATGATCTCAATGTACATTGACTTCCCGTAATTGCACATGAGCACGCATGCGGCACGTCTAACCCCCGTGCCTTTATTCCCAGGTTCTTCAGGACTGTCAGAGGTATCGGAGTAACATCCGGGAGACCGGAGACCTGTGGGTGAGTCGTGGCAACGGGCTGTGCCTGCTCCTGACAGCCCAAAGCCCCGTGGTGTAGAGAGGTGCAGCTGGTCTTGGGGAACAGCTGGTTTCGGCCCCGGGCACAGTGACTGAACGTAGAGAGGGGCAGACGCTCTGGAGAGCGTAACCCTCCCTCGAGCGTGCTCAGCCTGTGATGCATTGCTTGTTGTTGAAATGGGGGTGGGATGAAGGAAGACAAAGCTGTGATTTTTTTGGACAGGAAGCGAGCATGGCTGCCGTATCTGATGCTGCAAAGGATGAGAGGAGGAAGTGGGGGAGGTGAGGGAGGCCTGAACTGCACATTGGCGTCACCCTCTTTGCATTTGGAGAGCAAGGCAAAGCCCTGGGGTTTTGTCCACTGGCATCAACATCTGGGAAGCAGCTGGCTATGTGGAGCTCAGCGGGCAGTGTATCCTCACCCATAGGAGAGAGAAGGCAGAGCAGCACTTGCATTTAGATGCATGCAAGGCCTTGCCCTTCTGCGCTCATGGTGAAATTCCCCTTCCTGGTTGCTCAGAGGCTTAGCGGTCAAGGTGTGAAAATCGGTGCAATGCAGCAGAGCTTGGCTTGTCTTGGGGATTTTCTGGTAGTTGGCTCAGCCCTGCTGGAAGGGGCAGGAGGATGGATGGTTCAAGTTGCTGGGACCTATTGAAACATCGGTGCTGTATTCCTTGACAGGGCCATCTGCACGACAGATACGGGCAGCTTGTGAACATTTACACCAGACTCCTTCTCACCAAGATCTCCTTCCACCTGAAGGTAACGCCAGCAAGGCTGGGCTGGTTTGGGGGCATATTGAGGGAGCTTTGGTGCAAGGCTGCTGGGCTGTTTTCTGGCCTGGCGTATTCATGCTTTTTTGCGGGTGCGAGGACCTTCTTGTGAAAGACACGCTCGCCAAGTGGGGCAGGGGAAGGGTGGGATGGACTGTTGCTGGCACTGATGAGGACTGTCTTTGCTCGAAGCACCCGGAGTTTCCACCAAACCTAGAAGTGACGGACGAGGTGCTGGAGAAGGCCGCGGGGACAGACGTGAACAACATGTGAGTGTGGTCACACATTGTGCACGGCACAAGGGCTGCATCACTCCCGAGTCACCACAGTCAGATCCCTAGCCACGTCAGTGGATGCACCTATCGAAACCGGGGGCAAGATGGGACACCTCTGTGCACGGGGGCACCTTTAAGGCCCGCATGAGCCCGAAGCACGAGCGATATGTCTGCGCATCGTGTCAGCAGGGCAGGGCAGTGCGGGAGATATTGGTGGGCTCGTGTCGGTGGTTCTTGTTCTCCAGAAACTCAGATTCCCATCAATTGGCCCTTTCAGCCCTGAGCCAAAGTGGAGAGCTGTCAGAAACAAGCCAAGGCTTAATTTCCAGAGGATCTTGATGCTCCTAATGGCACTTAGAGAGACACGTCTCTGACCAGTAAGCCCCAGAGCTGGAATGTCTTACTGGGTTGCTGCTGACAGCCGTTACCTGTTTTATCGAAGGGCCTGCAGTAACATCTCTCTCCTACTGGCGATGGGGAGGGAGGAAGACTTGTGTGGTTTGAGGGGGGAGATACCCACGCTGCAGCAGCACCCTCCAGTCATCCCTCCTCTCCCTGTGCCCCCAGCATAGGGGCTCAGCCATTGCTGAGTTGTAGTGTTTGGGGATGGTACTGTATGACTGAGGCTACCTCTGGGACCGCAGCCCTGCTTTCTTCTCTGATGCCGGCAGGTTTCTCAGCCCGTGGGTTTGCGCTGGTACCACATGCTTCTGGTGAAAAACAAACAGCCGGGGTAGCAATCAGGACTAAGCATACCAAGGGTCTGCGGTACCAGACCACGATATGCTGGCATCTCTTTTGTTGAGCCTTTCTGAAGCAATGCCAGCCTGGCTGTAAAGTGACGGCTTTTGCTCTGTTGCAGCTTTCAGCTCACGGTTGAGATGTTCGATTACATGGACTGTGAACTCAAGCTCTCCGAGTCAGGTGAGTAGCCCATTCTCTCCTGGTTTCTTTGTGTTCCCTGTACCCCAGGTGGCTAAGCCATCACCCCTTAACCCAAGTCTTGTCCCAGCCGAGCTCTAGTCCATCATTCTCTAAGAAGCAAGGTGCTTTGGTTTCTAGAGCAGCCACCAGCTTTGTTTGCTCATAGACAGAGCTGGCTAAGCAGGCCCTTTTGGAAAGGCCATTAGCAAACCTGCACTGGCTTTGAACAATGGCAGTTCAAGTGTGGCATTGAGCAGAGAGATACATGTTCCCGTCGACATGCAGATGTTAATGGCAGACATTATGTGAAGCCCTAATCTCATAAACTGGGGAGTAGAATCGAGGGTGTTCCCTTATAAATATTCAGTTTTCTCTCTGAAACATCCTCTTTGAGACCTGAAGGACTCGCGCTGGGGCTGCTTCTGTGCACCGCCCTTGTGTCACTCTCCAAGGAGCGATGGTGCAGACACCAGCCGTTCCCCAGCAGGGACGGTCAGCCAGAATGGGGCTTGCAAAGCGGTCACGCTCGTCACGGGCTGCAGGGCCAGAGGAACTAAAACACTTGGGCCCTTTGCTTTCTCCCCAGAAATAGGGGGTAAAGACCCAGTGATTCAGTTGTCAATACAAAATGGTAGTTGCTGTGTTACCCAGGAGAGAGCAGGAGACAAACACTTAATGTGTCCGTACTGGTCAGGAGGTCCCCCATTCCTCTCCTGGAAACCCAGACAGATACCTCGTCTCTGCCCCCACCCCAGTCGGTCACAATACTTCTGAGCCTGGAGGCCCAGTGTGGTAGGTGCCCTCCAGTCCCTTGAGGCATAGTTTGCAGCTGGCGGTGATTAGCAGTAAGATCCCAGGAGGATCTCGGCCTCCCCCTCCCCTGCCTGGTGCCACTGTACCAGGCTTGCCTGTGTCCAAATTCATCCCATGTCTCCAGGCAGCCTGTGGGCAGCACCACGTACTTTCCTGTTAATCATAAAGCTTTACTGCCTCGGTTCCAACCACCCAAGGGCAAGCTGAGCAAACAGAGGCCGTCGGGTCCCAGCCGGTGTGAGGTCCGGGGAGATCCATTACCAGCAGGCTGGCTCGTTGCGTTGGCTGCAGGCCTGCGTCTTTCTCATCTGGGACTGCACTGGGAAGCTGAGCTGCAGCACGTCATGTTGTAATCACGCATGGCAGAACCTGACCCTGGGTTCAAGCTGCATGTGAGCACATCTCATCCATCGGTGCCATGAATCTTCCCAGAGAGCAGGGGTAGGATTAGGGCTGTGATCTGCCCAGCGCCGTGATTGGGAGGCTGCCCTTCCTTTGGCGGGAGCATGAAGCCCTGTGTAGTTCAGTGAGATCCCACCTGAAAGGGAGCCCCAGGCCGCCTGCCAGGAATCGTCTGTCTGCAGAGCCTGTGCTAAGCCATAACCCTCTGCCTCGGCCTCCTCTCCTTCCCCAGTCTTCAGGCAGCTCAACACCTCCATGGCTGTGTCACAAATGTCTGCCGTGCAGTGCCGCCTAGCCCCGCTCATCCAGGCGATCCAGGACTGCAGCCACCTCTACCATTACACCGTCAAGCTCCTGTTCAAGCTGCACTCATGTGAGTCTCCCCCAGCCATGTCGCCCATGGAGAGGGTGGAGCATAAAGGGGTAAAGCCCTTCCTAGGGGCAGCCAGTAGTGTGCAATGTGCAATGGCGTGATGCCTGTAAGGTGAGCCGACACAGTGCATGGACCCCTGTGTTGAGCTGCACTGAGATGCACATTCGGTCTCTTCAGCCTTTCTGAGCTCAAGGGTCTCTGTGGCTTAATATTTAGGCTGGAGGTTTGCTGCAGGGATGCAGCTGGCAGCAGCGGGGGAGTCATGGAGGGCTATGGGGTGTGGCACTCAGCAAACCAGACTGATGGAGCCCAGCTAATGGCCCCTTTCAGTCTATGTAATGCATTTACTTGGCACCTGGGCATCTCGGGACAAACACTCTGCCGCTGTCAAGATTTCACTTGCAGAGAGTCTGCTGCATGGTTTATAGCCCGGTTCTGGCACTGAATGACCCTGATCATGATAGCCTGAGAAACCGCTGGGACGAGCGCTGCATTTAGAGATGGGTACAGGATGGAGAGGGCCTCACTGTGCACAGGCGGTTGGGTATGGGAGATCAGTGCTCCTCTGCAGTTCTCCCCATGCACTGCTGAGCCTCGGTACTTTGCTTCCTGTCGGCACAATTGAGTGCTGGGGCATCGATGACGAACATGAGCCCTGGGCATCGTTCCAGATGCTGCATTTTGCAGCTGCTTCACTCAGTGGTGGGGGTCTCTTGCTGAGGCCCCATGCTGGGTTGGAGGGTGGAGCTCCAGGTTTGTCTTGATGGAGGAACTCAAGCCATCAGGATTCAGGTTGGCCAGGAGAGGTCTGTGCCAGGATGGCAGCTGCAGTTGGGGCTGTAAAAGTTAAAGTGTAACCCGAGCACCTGTCCCTGCAGCGCTGTGTGACCCGTGTGGTTTTCGTGCACGGGGTGGATGCTTCCTGTAGATCAGCAGGGTTATCAGCTTGGTTTCACGCAGAGGAGACCCCGATGACACACACCCTGATCGCCAGCTGTAAGCTGCTGGCATGTGCAGCCACTGAGCTCCCTGGAGAGCCGTCATTTTGCCAAGCACAGGGCAGACAGAACGCTTTCCTAGGACCCCTTCTCTGCCCCTTGGGATCCCTGGATTCCCTAGGACCCATCCCTGCCCCTTGGGATCAGGTCCAGGGTGACTCAGAGGCAGCTGTCCGTCTCCCCTGCCCCTCTGATGCTTGATTTCCAGATGAGACATTTACGGGCAAACCTCCTAAAAGCAAATATCCTGAGGGAGAAGGCAGAATGCTCCAGGTGCCTGCTAGTGACTTGTGCAGGAAAGCCTTGTTGCATAAACACAGCCCCCGTAGCACCTGCCTCTGGGGTCAGGCACACCGGGATTCCCGGGTCTCTCTCACCTGATGCACGGCAGGTCAGGTCAGGTCCAACTGTGGCTGCCACTGTCATAGACAGTCACTATTCAAATGTTGGAGCCCTGCACGAGGGCACGTGCGGTGTGATCGTGCAGCGCTCTTCCTTGTGGCTGGACCAGACGGCTTCTGTCTGCGCAGCACTGCGTGGGCAGTGCGTGCCGTCAGAAGGATGGGACATGGGTGGCATTCCCTGGGTTCATGGCTTGGTTCATCACTCCCCGTCTCCTCGACTCCTGCAGGTCTGCCAGCCGACACGCTGCAAGGCCACCGCGATCGCTTCCACGAGCAGTTCCGCAGGTAAGAAAGGACGTCCCAGCCGTAGCCCTTGGGCCGTAGGGAACGTGGTGTTTGGCTTAGGGGGGTGCTTGCTACCCCACATTAACACCTGCTTTGCTTTTCTCCCCCCTGCTCCCAGCCTCAAAAACTTCTTTAAAAGGGCCTCGGACATGCTGTACTTCAAGCGCCTCATCCAGATCCCCCGGCTGCCAGAGGTACTGTTGGCTTTGCTTCCCCGGGAATGGCGATGTGACATCACAGTGGCAGCCTCTGGCACTGTGCACAGCGTGCATTGATGCAGGGGGCTGCCTACCCCAGAGACCCTGGGGATGGGGAGCGTGGGACGCAGGGTGCTGTAGAGGAGGTCCCAGTGCCGAGCAAATGCTGCTGACTGCCCAAGCTGCCCTGTGGATGTCCAGGGCTCCACAGGTAGAGACACCAGTGGGCAATGCACCTTGGGGCGCCTGGCTGGTGGCTGGCTGCTCCATGCCACAGTCGGGTCATGTGGCCACGATGGCGCAGGATGTCAAAAGTGTATCTCGATGCTCCAGTGCTTTTCAGTGGGAAGTGCCATGCGGCAGGCAGCCAGTGTCAGCAGGAAGGGGGCTTTCACTCCAGGATTTTTCATTCCAGATGCCACGCCATAAGCAGTAGCTCCTATCACTGAGGCCACGTCCTCTTTCAGCATCTGCTTACCCGGTCCTCAAGTTCCTCCATTGAGGAGACTGGCAGGAAAGGCTATATAGGCCCCAGGGCCCATAGCATGAGATTCCCCCATTGCCACAAGCTGCAGAAGCACCGGCGCAAGGGATGGGGAGAAGGTGGGGGTGCCGCGCCATATGTGTGACCCTGACCAAAGCATGCCATGTCCCAACAGAGCCCCCCTAACTTCCTGCGGGCCTCGGCGCTGGCGGAGCACGTGAAGCCCGTGGTGGTCATCCCGGAGGAGGCCCCTGAGGATGAGGAACCGGAGAACCTGATCGAGATCAACACGGCCCCTGCGGCAGAGCAGCAGGTGGGAGCCTGGGGTGCTCAGGCCGGACCACCCTCAAAAGGAGCCAGTGCAAATCACGTGCTCTTCCATCTTCCCCCCCACCCAGCACTCTGTGTCGTGATGGTGGTGAAGGCTGAGTCCTTTGCTTTTAGCCACGTCCGTCCTTCAGGGACATTGCCAGGCCGGACATTGTCTCCCCTCCCACACAGCACAGCTGGGAGCAAAGCAGTCTACTCCAGCAAGCTGCCGATAGCCGAGGCTGGGCACCGCTGCGCCTCGTATCTAGTGTGGTGGGGGTGCGGGTCCCCCCAGGCTTGGCAGGAGCCTTTCTCGGCTGTGGCTGAAAGCATGCTGACTAGGCGGTCTCTGATTATTTGGGGTATCGCCTGTCAAGGGGCATTTGGGCTTAGTCAGGCCAGACCCTGGCGAGGACCCAGTGAAGGGCTAATGCTGTCCATTGCCTGGTCCCCTGTAGGTCACGTCAGACATATTCGAGCAGACATTCGGGCCCCCCAACGGTATCCGGGATGACAGGTGAGGGGGAGCAACACTGGCCGGGTCCGGCTGGGAGCTGCCATTCTCCGGGCCGGTCATAAGCCTTCCTCTCCCATCCCCAGGGATCTCCAGATTGAAAACCTGAAGAGGGAAGTGGAAACCCTGCGCATGGAGCTGGAGAAGATTAAACTGGAGGTGAGGCCCCGTGCCGGGGTAGCCTGGGGTCGATGGGGAAAAGGAGGTGGAAGGTGCTGCCAGTCAGGCTCTGCGCCGCTCTCAGGGAGAGGATAAGTCTGACGTGGCCGTCAAGGCTTTCGTCTCCAGTTGGACCAAGGGCTGAATCCCCAGGGTCCCAGGCCAGACCCTGTGCATGGGTGCTCGGGACGGCCAAGCTGTCTTGATCCTGAGCATCCATGGTGTTTAGCAGATGTTGGTGACAGGTCAATATGAACCCTGGCATTAGCACTAGCCTCGAGGGGAAATGGGCCCGTCTCTCTGCTTGCCTTTCTCCATGCCCACATCAAGGATCTTTGCTGGCGATGCTCCAGCCCAGCCTGGGCTCAGCAGGGCACCTTCTCAGAGGCTCCCGAACTGCCCGGCCATGCTGCAAAGATTTCTCCCTGTTCCCCACATTCAGCAGAGTCTTTCAGCCAGGGTGTGAGGCCTTTTGTAGGGACAGTTGGAGGAGAAAGATGATGCCAGATATATGACTCTGTGAGGGACAGACCTTCTTGTGGTTGCTGCCTGGGCCTGGTCTCCACTGGGCCAGCTGGAGCTCCAGGGACTGGGCCTGACACGGGATGCAGCGGGCATGGTGGGGGCAGAAAGAGAGCAGGTGTGTGTGTGTGTGTGTGTGTGTGTGTGTGTGTGTGTGTGTGTGTGTGTGTGTGTGTGTACAGGCACCTAAACCCCGGGGCTGAACCAGACGGTGGCTAGCGTATGTCAGTAGAAGAAAAACAGGCCCCAAGGAAAGAGGAACTGAAATGGTAACAGTATTAAAGCAGGAGAGATTGTGACAGCAGGTGCTGGGAAGATTAGGTCTCCCCAGAGCCCCCTCACACAGGCTGCACACGTGAGGTGCCTGGCAGGGTCAGCAGAAGCCCTGGCATGGGTCTGAAAGCAGTTTGTTGCCAGAACTGGTGCCATGCCAGGCTCTATGGTGCAATGCCTGGGCCGTGCATGCCTCAGGGTCTGTCTCTCTTGGCATCCCCAGGCGCAGCGGTACATTGCGCAGCTCAAGGCCCAGGTCAACAGCCTGGAGGGTGAAGTGGAGGAGCAGCGGAAGCAGAAGCAGAAGGCTTTGGTGGACAACGAGCAGCTGCGGGACGAGCTGGAGAGGCTGCAGAAAGCCAAGCTGGACAGTGACCGAACACAGAGGCTGTACGTCGAGGCCGAAAGTAGGTGCCGTCAGGGGCTGTGGGCGGGGAGGGGGCTGCTGACACCTGGGTGTCTGCTGGGTCTGTCTCCAGGTGAGGATACGTTTCACCCACCCGTGTACAGCATGGCTGAACGCAGTCAGCCCGGCAGGGCTCTGTGCTGCAGCCATTCTCATGGTGCAAAGCGCCAATGGGAAATCCCAGAGCCAGGCACTGGGACAGGCCCACCCCACGTGCAGCAGCCGGGCCCCGTGCCTCCTGTTCGGTGTGTTCCCCATCTTCGTATGGTGCTGGGCTGACGCTGGGAGGTTTGTGTGCATTTCAGAGAAGGCCGGTGCCACCGAGATCCGCTACACCAAGCTGAAGGAGAAGCACAGCGAGCTCATCAACACGCATGCTGAGCTCCTGAGAAAGGTATGCTAGGAAACGGACTTGTCCCCAGAGGCTCTCCGTGGGCAGCTTTATGTCCCCGTGAGGTATCGACAGCCTCTCCCACCTCCTCTCTCGCTCCAGAATGCAGACACAGCCAAGCAGCTGACAGTCACCCAGCAGAGCCAGGAGGAGGTGGCGCGCATCAAGGAGCAACTAGCTTTCCAGATTGAGCAGGTCAAGCGGGAGGCAGAGATGAAGGTGCGTGACCAGGAGGCTGTTCTGCGTCCCCGCAGACCTGGGAACACTGCCCAGGGCCTCGGGGAGGGTGGCAGACATCAGCAGGGGCCTCGAGGAAGTGTAGGCTTGGGTGTTGTTCAGTAGCTGGACTGTGGCACCCTGCATTTGACCTTCTCAGGGTCCAAGTGGGGGCAGAGGCAGCACCGAGTAGTTTTAGGTTGCTGCTAGGCACCAGCTAATGCTGCTGCATCCATCTGTCCCTACAGCTGGAGGACCAGACCCTGCAGATGGAGCAGCTGAAGAGAGAGCTGGAGACCAAGAAGGAGGAGCTGATGCAGTCACAACAGTCTCTCAGCCACTCCAAGGATGTAGGTGCCGCAGTGCCACATATAGCGGATGGCAGGGACTGGTTCATAGAGCAGCCAAGGTGGGCGTCAGAGTGCCAGGCTGTCCCATCCCAACATGAGGAGATCTCCCTGCTGCTCTCGCCGCCAGCAAAGCAGGTTCTCCCAGCACGTGGTCCTGCACAGGGCAGATGGGGGATGATGTGGCACCCGTGCTGGGAGTTGAGCCCCTTCGTTCTCCTCTCCCAGTCCCTTTATGTCCTGCGCCAGGGCTGGAGCAGCACGAAGCCCTGAATCCTGACAGGGTAGGAGAGATGCAACAGCAGCACTGTGGGTGGCAGCTGGAGGAGTGTGTCCCAAAGACACCCTTGGAAACCTCAGCAAGCAGGGGAGGAGTTTGGTGGGGTGGGAGGTGTAAGGTCTCAGTGTGTCTGAATGGGCCTGTTGCCCCCACGACAGCCCTGGGAAGTCCTTTGGAAACTTGAGGCCGGGCATCTGGGATAGTGCAGGGGCTGTCTCTGCCAGCCTCCCGTAGGAGGGGTTGGGGGAAGTTTGCCGTGGGGTGAAAAAGCAAACAAAACATTAGGGATTATTAAGAAGGGAACTGTAAATGAAACGGGAAGTATCATCATACCCCTTTATAAATCCATGGTGCGTCCACACCTTGAATACCGTGCCCGGTTCTGTTCCCACACCTCAAAAAGGAGATAGGAGAGCTAGAGCAGGTCCAGAGAAGGGCAGCAAGGATGATGAGCGGCATGAAGGGACTTCCATGTGAGCAGACACTATAGAGGCCGAGCTTATTCAGTTTAGAAAAGAGATGCTTAAGGGGGAACACAATAAGGGTTTACAAAATACTGAATGGTGAAGGGAAAGTCGAGAGGAATGTATTATTGACTCGCTCTCTCACCAGAACTTGAGGTGACGCAATGAAATGAGCAGGCTGTCAGTTTAAAACTAACACAAGGAAGGTCGTTTTCACCCAGCATGTCATTAACGTGCGGGACTCGTTGCCACCGGACGTGGTGGACGCTGACGGCGTAGGCAGATTCACAAAAGGGCTGGACAAATGCTTGGAGGAAAGGGGCAGCAGTAGCTACTGAGCACGGGCGTGAGGGGCACGAGGCTGGGCAAGCTGGACCTTTGGTCTGACCCAGTCGGTGGCAGTTCCTGTCTTCTTATAAAAGATGGAGCCCCTGCACCCAGGGCCAAATGTCATGTTCCCACCTGGATATGTAGGAAGCAGAGATTCAGGCCAGCCCGAAGCAGCCCTGGTTCCTGCCGGGAGCCGTCAGTACTGTGTGTAATCGAGGATGGGCGCTGGCTTGTCCCAAGGGTGTAGGTGGTGCAGCGTGACATGCTGCTGCTTCCCTCTCCGCAGACGGGCTCCGAGCTGAGCTCGCGGCTGGAAGCTCTGCACGCCGAGAAGGACTCGCTGAGGAAGGCGGTGAGCGAGCAGGAGCAGGAGCTGCTGTCCACGAAGGGCCTGATCGAGGAGAAGGAGCTGCTGTGGCACCAGGAGGCCGAGAAGAGTGCGAAGGAGATCGGGGAGCTGCGGGGGAAGCTGGTGGACAAGGTAGCGGGGAGAGAGCCCTGGTGTCGCTTGGGGGACATCTCGTTCCTGCCTTTGTAGGGTCTGAAGCGAGGCGCGGGCAGAGAAAGTTCTCCGTGTTGTCATCAGTCGAGCTCGTGCGGTGCTGGCTGATGGCTGAGGAGCTCCCTTTCCCCTCGGAGACTGCACGACCAGAAAGGCCTTGCACTGAAATGTTTGCGTGCGGTGACGCAGCCTCTCTTCAGTATCAATGGCTGCAAATCACATCAATGTTCCTCCCTCCGTGATGGGGGCAGAAGCAGGGAACTAGGAGCCAGGACTCCTGGCTTCTTTTCCTGACCGACAGTACTTGGGCCATCGGGTATGGAGAGAGCAGGTGTAACTGTGACGAGGTGACCGGGGCAGCTGTCCTGGGCACTGTCATAGGGGAGGGGGCACAAAAACAGTGCCGCTGCATCTGCATGATGACACTGGCACTGCTGCTCCCATGCATCCGGCTGCCTCAGCACCTGGCTGCCTTGTTACACCTCTGGCACCACCCAATTATGACCCAGTCGCCCTTTTCTTGCCATGCTTTTCTGGTTGCTCAGACCCTGGCCTCTACCCCAGCCCTGGCCCATCGTGTAGCAGGGCTGTGGCTTGTAGCAGCTGGCTCTCCCCACCCCAGAACAGGGAAGGTGGGCAGCTACATGGTGGAGGTGCCCAAGCTGGCTGGCATCAAGGTGTGGTTGCATTGACTTTGAGCCAGTTGTGTTGCCTTGGTCGTTTTCCTGCCGCCACCTCCTCAGTGTAGGTTGTGCAGCCTGTTCGTTGAAAACGAGGGTGGAAGGGACCTCAGGAGGTCACGTCTAGTCCATCCCCTGCTCAGAGCAGGACCAGCCCCAACTACATCATTCCAGCCAAGGCTCTGTCTACCCGGGTCTTAAAAACCTCCAAGGAGAGAGACTCCACCACCTCTGTGGGTAACCTGTTTCAGTGCTTCACTACCCTCCTAGTGAGAGAGTTTTTCCTAGTATCTAAACTTCCCTTGCTGCAATTTGAGCCCATTGCTCCTTGTTCTGTCATCTGTCCCCACTGAGAACAGTCCAGCTCCATCCTCTTTTGAGCCCTGCTTCTGGTAGTTGAAGGCTGCTATTAAATCCCCTGAGTCGTCTCTTCTGCAGACTAAATAAGCCCAGTTCCCTCAGCCTCTCCTCAGAAATCATGTGCCCCAGCCCCCCAACCATTTTCATTGTCCTCTGCTGGACTCTCCCCAATTTATCCACACCCTTTCTGTAGTGGGGGGCCCAAAACTGGACACAGGACTCCAGATGTGGCCTCCCCAGTGCTGAATAAGAGCCGCACAACAGCAGGGCTCGTGTATGCGTCATCCTC
>NW_005841833.1:2052620-2085338 GCF_000455745.1 Alligator sinensis | reverse complement strand
GGGAACCACAAGGCCCACAGCGTGTGACTCTTTGCCTGAACCCTACAGGAGAGCCAGGAGCAGAGCCTGCGGCAGAAGCTGCTGGACGACCAGTTTGGCATCCTGCAAGGGACAGTGCAAGAGGCAGAGAACATCATCCAGGATGCGGTGGCTAAGCTAGACGACCCCCTGCACGTCCGATGCACTGGCTCCCCAGGTACGGGGCTCGCTCGGGGGACAGGCACGGGCCACGGGGGAACCCAGGGACAGGCAGCAGGTGGTTACAGCAGGCAGCCGCTAGCATTTTGTCCTGACCGCATGGGGAGCAGGGCTGGTTTGTAGCCTCCTCTGTTCCTAAGCAGAGGCGCACGTGCCCTGTCTCCTGCTGACATCCCTGTCCCTGCATGCAAGGCCCTCACCTGGACCCTTGTGTCCTTGCAGATTATCTTGTCAGTCGAGCTCAGGCGGCGCTGGAGTCTGTGAACACCTTGGAGAACGGGCATGCGCGGTACCTGGTCGCCATGACAGGTGAGGTCCCTGTGGTGGAGCACGGCAACTCCCAGTGCTAGGGAGAGTCTGTCGGAAAGATCAGGCAGTCGCCTTTACCTGCTTGTGGTGCGATTCGCTTGCCTGCAAAGCAGGTGCAGTGCATGGCGAGGGAACAGGAGAGCTAACAGGGCGGGCCACAAGAAGGCAGATGCCACATAATGGCACGTGGGACAGAGGGGCCAGACATGCCAGCCGGTGCTCGTGATGCTGAGGCAAGAGCAGCTACTAGCAGGGGGGCAACTGAGGCAGGAGACGCTTCTCTGGGCTGGGTGGGGGCAAAAGCCAGCCTCTCCTGCACTGGCTGCAGAAGACGACCTGTCTCTTTTCTTCTGGACAGATGCCACTGGCTTGGTGGGGGCCTTGGCCCAGTTCGCGCACCTGACAGCGGACGCCATTGTCAGCGGCAGCGCTACGTCGCACACGGCGCCCACGGACCACGCCGACAGTGAGTAGCAAACAGCGCAGGTGAGGGAGGGATGAGCTGCATCACGGGCCTGGCCATGCCCACGTGTGGGATTCCCTTGCTGCTTCCAGACAGCCTATTCCTTGCCCACTATGGTGCTGGGCACGGGGCAGGTGTTGCTCCCAGACTGGGTGCTGTGCCCCTCAGCTGCTGCCGCCTCTTGCTCAGAGGAGCGAGAAGGTGGTGGACAGGGACCGGTGGCAGCAAAACGCGCTGTTTGTGTGCTGGCAGAGCTGACGGACGCCTGCAGGGACTGCGGGCAGCGCAGCCTGGACTACCTGAGTGAGCTGAAGGACCGGCAGTCGCTGAGGCAGGCGGACACGGTGGACGTGAGGAGGACGCTGCAGGGCATCCTGCAGCTGGGCCAGGTGGGGACGAGATGCCCTGAGGCTCCCGAACCGGGGCACACGGCCGTGGGGTCTAGGGCAGGGGTGTGGGCATGTCATGGCAGGGGCTGAGCATGGTTGTGCCAGACAGGGTAGAAGGTGTGCGACCTTGCAGCCTGGCAGTGCTGGCTGTGCCAGCTGCACGCAGGCCTGGTCCCAGCTGTGCCACCCCTCCCTTCCCCCTGGGTGGCAGCTCATGGGTAGCATCAATGAGGCTCTGTCTCCCTGGATGTCCCCGAGGGCCGTGTCGCTTGGTAGCCAAATGTTTTCCTGGCTCTCAGGGTGCTGTGGGGTGGGGAGAAGGAGGTGGAAAGCTCCTGGGTTGTGCTGGGGGAGGTGAGGGGTTGGCAAGAAGCAGGAGTGCTACGTCACTCGGCTGGTGCTGTTGTCTGGGCGGACGGGTGCGATGGCAACGACCCGGTGACTCTCTGAAAGGAAAGGCAGGACAGGAAAGCTGATCCCTCGACAGGGTGTGCGTGAATGGCAGCTTTGTTGAAGTAGGGCATGGGAAACCAAGAGGACAGGAAGGCAGGTGCCTGGTGGGGGTGGTGAGAGTGAGGTCCTGGACTGGGTAGACTGCAGTGAGGCGGTGCCGGCAGTGGCATGTATGGGCAAGCGCCATCAGGTCCCTTGTGCCAGGCTTTGTCCCAGTACCGCTCCAGGCAGCCTCGCAGCAAACAGCCTGCTCCGCTCTAGAGAGCAGCATGTGCCAGGCTGCATTACCGACGTGCGGGGCGCGGACAGGGAAAAATCAGCCAAAACGGGACACAGCGCTCCAGGTGTGGCCTCACCAGTGCCAAATAAAGGGGAATAATCATTTCCCTTGATATGCTGGCAACACTCCTACCAGTGCAGCCCAGTTTGCTGTTCTCCTTCTTCACACCGAGGGCACTATTGACGCATATTCAGCTTATTGTCCAGTCACCCCCAGGTCCTTTTCTGCAGGGACCCCCCCCAGGTCCATCCCATGCTCTGAATCAGGTACACTGCTTTGGTGTCTGTGTGCTGGAGGAGCTAGGCAGCTGGAAAAGGTTTAAGAAAAGGGGTGGGTTGGTGTCCCTTTGCAAACACTTCTGGCTCTGCTTGGAAGTCCTTGGAGCAGGGTAGGAGACCGGCAACACAATAGCTCTGGGAGGCCAAAGCCTCATGTGGCAGGAAAAGTTATCCCCAGTGCCACTGTCAGGACCGGTCAGCTTTGTGCCCGAGTGCCTGGCCTCTGCAGTGCTGGAGCGCCCCGTGGGCTGAGCATTGGGCTTCCTTTGCCATTGCAGGAGCTGAGACCCAAAAGCCTGGACATCAAGCAGGAAGAGCTGGGCGATGCGGTCGAGAAGGAAATGGCCTCCACCTCGGCGGCGATTGAAGATGCTGTCAGGAGGATAGAGGTGAGATGGGACGCTGGCGTCCGCGTGCACCAGCTTGCTGTGGTGGGTGGTAGTTTTCTCCTTCACGCACAACTTCCCTCCTTGTGTGTTTGGGGGGGTGGGAGGTGAGGAGCAAACTCACAGCGAAGCCGTCTCTCGCCCCCAAAGGAGCACGAGGGACCCAGGCAGGTGTGAGGGGGCAGCTGAGAAAACTGCAGCCCTGCGGGGGTCTGAGGCTATGGAGAGGCTGGAGGGCTGCAATGTGGTGGCTAGGCAAGAAGCAGAAATGAATGAGAAAAGGGGGAGCAGTTAGAGCGGAAAATAAGTTGGATGTTAGCTCGATGCTGAGTTATGCCCCCACTGCTCCCAGTTGACTACGGTCTGAACTCAAGACTGCACGGGAAGCCGACGTGGCAGTTCGGGCTTCCTGCGTAGTCTGAGCTGCAGAGCGAGGGCAGCCCGTGAGCCAGGCTGTTAACAAGCAGACGTGGCTCTGGGCTTGGTTTCTGGTATGAGGAAGACATCGCTGCAAAGAGGCGCCCCTGCACGAGTAGGAGGGACAGAGTGCCCTCGCACTAGGCCAAGGAGCACAGGAAACAAACAGGCTTAATGGTGAGAGAGCTGGTGTTTTTTATAAGCATGGTGTGAGCGGTAGGATGCAACCAGAGTGCCTACGTGTCACTTAGTCTGGCTGCACCGATCCCGTGTCCCCGTGCGCCTGGGAAGGGCCAGTCCTGCACCCAGGTAGCATGTGCTGTGTAGCGTGCAGGCACACAGCTGTGCCAGGCAGGCCAGAGCACGCGCACGGGCACACGCGTGGCTGGGCTAGCAGAGGTCAGGACTAGCAAAGGAGCCTCAGGTGGCCCTGCTCCACGTGATGTAATGTAAAAGGGCAAGATGCTTCCCCACAGGTGCAGGGGCTGGAGGTACCAAGCAGGCTGCCGGCCTCAGGTCGGGGACTCGCTCTCTTGTAACAAGTCATCCTGAGCTCACTAGTGTGCATCTCTCTCTTCAAACAGGAGATGATGAACCAGGCCAGAAACAAGAGCTCTGGTGTTAAACTGGAGGTGAACGAAAGGTGAGTGAGAAGCAACAGCTCAGGCCAACAGTAATGGCCAAAGCTAGCTCACAGCCAAGGCAGGAGATGGGAAGTGCTTTAAGAAAAGGGCACGCCGGCCTCTGCTGTTAACAGCACGGATCTCCTCGCATTGTAAAACGTGCCCAGTGCTGCTGGCTCGGACAGTACCGGCAGGGGTGCATGCTCCCAGGCCGTTTGACAGGCTGGGGCTGCGGAGGTCTAGGCGCTGCTGACTGGTTTCTCCCCTTTTTGACAGAATCTTAAACTCCTGCACAGACCTCATGAAGGTGAGTTTGCAGCCTGTGATCCTCGCTTGGGGGGCCCAGCCTCCCTGGCAGCGAGGGTAACGGTCGATCTCTGCCCTTGCAGGCCATCCGGCTCCTGGTGCTGACCTCTACCCAGCTGCAAAAGGAGATTGTGGAGAGCGGCAGGGTAAGGCTTGTGCTTCCACCTGACAGGCTGGCAGCAAATTTGTAAACTTCTTCTGCAGTGACTCGTTCCACAAGGGTCTGAGCTAACTGTCACAGCCAAGAAACCCACCTACCTACCTAGCAACACAGCTCCAAAAACTCTGAGGGACCAAAAGCAGTCCAGTGCAAACAGTGCAGGAAGCAGTATTCTCAGCTCGTTCCCTCAAAACCTTCACCATGACACAGTGCTGCTCTTCTGAAAGGTTGCGCTGGTGAGACACCTGCTAAGGTCCCCTTCTGCTACATTACTGAAAAGCCTCCAGCCTTCAGTTCAGCTCCTCACATTGCTCCCCAGTTACAACCTACGCTTTAGCTCAGACTCCTGCTAAGTCACTGCGATGCAGCTACAACTACTGCATGCGCTTATCTTTGACCTTCATGTTGGCTTCCCTCAGATCAAGTCATGCCGCCTCACCTAGGCTGCCCAACCCAGCTGCCATAGTTGAGAGACCATGTCTACTTTCAAAAGAAGTCCCCAGTGCAGTTACATGTTCTGCAGCCTCCTCACACCAGCTTCACCCACCTCCCAAACATCCTCTGCCTTGTCTTCTTATAGAAAATGAGGGTGGAAGGGACCTCAGGAGGTCACATCTAGTCCAACCCCTGCTCAAAGCTGGCCCAGCCCCACTTGCAGCATCCCAGCCAAGGCTTTGTCTACCCGGGTCTTAAAAACCTCCAAGGATGGAGGGTCCACAACCTGTCTGGATAGCCTGTTGCACGTGGAGGCAAGGCAGGGGATGTTTGGGAGGTGGGTGAAGCCTCCTTCCACTAGGAGGAGAAACACTACCCTGCAATCTCAGCTGCCACTTACAACACCTTTTGCCACTTATTTGACACCATGCAGGTGTTGGGCCTCTTAGTGAACGTGCCATAACACACAGCCTTCCTGCATAAACTAGCTCAGACAACTTAGGCAACCACTTCAGTGTGCTCATTACTGTCACAAACCCATGCACGTACAGAGGACTGTCATGTAGCCCATAGACAGGTCTGTGCCCAAAAACAGTCCTTACCATCCCTTCAGCTGCTCTCCACTCGCTTACCTCTACTTTAGGCCACAAATAGGACAAAATGATGAGCTACAGGCTATGCTGTTCAGAGGGCCAGGGCCTTTCATAGGCAACAGCCTTCATCCTGCGCCACCCGGTCAGCTCTGACAGTCCGTTGTTGCCTACTAAAACTTGCAGCCCACGGATCTCATTGCCTCCTAAGTGGCCTTAGACAACACCTGCTTCATCAGATGCTAGGAAGGGGCTTCTAAGGTCCCTTCACAGCATCTGACAAAGCAGTCTGTCACCTAAGACCACATCTGCCTTTCCGGGTGCCTTTCTAGGGTACCATCCTGCCCTGCCTTCTGCACAAACTCTAGGGGGACAGGAGAGGAAGATACCGCAGAGGTCTCTAAACCCAGACCAGGTGCACACATACACATTTATTACCATTTTTCCGGTGCCCAAGGTGAATGCAAGATTCAGTTAACATCTTTGTTATTGGAGGAAAACAAGCTTTAAAAAAGGGGGACCAAGAATGACCCAGTAGGGTTGGAGTGGGGTTGTGGCTGGGATGGTCCAGGAAGCATACGAGGTGCGAGGGTTTTCTGTGACCTCTTTTACTGGACCAGCTGCAGGCTTGGGAGAGCTTTCAGCCACCAAGTGCCCTCCTTCGGGTTTGCAGCAGAAGCAGCCACGGACTGAGCCAGGTATCACAGAAAGACTCTGTGCTCAGAGGGAAGGAGAAGAGCTGTGAAACAGGGCCAGAAATGACGCACGGTTCTTCCATAGATGAACATACATTTGCCTTTCACCTCCCCAGTACAATTGACTTGAGAGCAGGTGCCCATGCACTGCATATTATGCACCACCACATTCAGATAGGAGTAAAACACCTTGCGCTTTATTCACATCACACCTCATAAAACAAACATGAGGCTTTGGCCGCATTACAGTCACCTTCCATCTCACTTCCCTCTCCGTTTACAGTCACCAAGCCAATACTGACATAAGCATCGCACCGGTTCCCTGATCCCCTTCCCACAGCCTCTTAACCATCCTTACCAACTACCCAGTATTGTGTGCTGCGTAACGGCTCCTACAACCCAGTCGCTACAGGCCAATACATGCATATACAACATGGTTTTGACAGATGCATCCTAAGGGATTAAATATCATTTAATATAGGCACACACACGCTCTGCACCCTTAAGAGAAAGGGCATGATTACAACAGCAGGTACGGCCATTCGGTAGAACGGGTGAGAAACGGTTTTAGATTTCCGACCTGGCATTTATTACTGCAGTAGATGCAACACAGGGGTCCATGATTTCAATGCATGTTTTAATAGAAAGGAAATATTTCCATTATTGCTCCCATTAGGATTTCTTACACCTCGGCCATTGCACTGTTCTGGCTCCATCCCCAGGGGCACCCAACATCTTGTACCTGGTTACACCCACACCGTTCACCACCCCTGACCCAACACCTCGGCTCCTTTGCACGGCCGGCTTTTCTTCTGCAGCCACTGCACACAGCCTTGTCCAAATATTTGCTTTCGTGCTAGAAGGCTTCGCTGTTAACTAGTCACTACCATTGCAGCCCAGGTGCCAGTACGTCTACTGGATGCATAGCACAGACCCCAGACCCACAGCCCCATGCTTTTAGACCACCCACAAAACAGAACAATTCTGCTGTGGTTTAACTTTAAACGACACCCAAATGCCCACAGCCCTTCCTTTGGGCAGCAGCAGAACACGCGCCGCTTTTAGCGTTACTGCTCATCACGACCAACGCTGGGAACAAGGCAGTGCACAAACCCTTTTACCTCACTGGGGCGGGGGGCAGGACTCGATGATCTTCCAAGGTCCCTTCCAGCCCTAATGTCTATGAAATCTAGGAAAAATTACTGAATCCTCCAGGTCCCCACAGTTCAGGATGACTTTTCCACACTGCACTGGCAGGTTGCTGATGCGTTCCAGTGGACAGTAAGATTACGGCCTTCCACCCGTTTCGTTTTTCACATACTCGAGGTGGGAGGCACGCCAGCTTTTAGCCCGCGGTGTTGTTACGGGTTCAGTTTTTTTCCCCCCACATGTGAGTTTTGGCCTGTGCTAGAGGAGTAAATTGCTCTTCACCCAAGATCTATATGTGACTTGCAGCCCCTTTAACCATGTGTCTAACCTTCTCGCGCCACTAGGGAGCAGCAACCAGCCAGGAATTTTACGCCAAGAACTCCCGCTGGACCGAGGGCCTGATCTCCGCCTCCAAAGCCGTGGGCTGGGGGGCCACGCAGCTCGTGTAAGTCTCTGCCACACTTCCAGCTCTTGCTGTGAAGCTCCCGGGCTCCAGCCCACCAGCAGCAGCTCCTCTGTGCCCCCGGGGGCAGCCGTGTCCGTCAGAGGAGGCAGTCCCTGCCTGGATCCTTTGACCCTTGCTGACTTCCTGTCCCTTGGGCAGGGAGCTGGACCCGATCTTACGAGGTCCCTTCCAGCCCTAATGTCTATGATGGGCACACGGCCACGCACAGAGCCAGCTGTGCCATAAGCACGTCTCAGCTCAGACCAGCGCTAGATTCCTGTTGCCATTTGGCCCCTGGCAATGCTGCTGCTCTTTGGCCATGAACAAGATGCCCTTGTCACACTCCAGTCTGCGGGGCATGGGGATAACAAGCTCCTGGGAGCTGCCCATGTGCATGCAGGCCTTTGTGAGGCACTGGCACAAGCTACATGGCTGGCAGCACCACATTCTCCTGCTTTCCTTTGCCCGCATCACCCTTCCCTAACCCATCCCCACTGTCCGTCTGCCCTGCAGGGAATCTGCAGATCGCGTGGTCCTGCACACAGGCAAATACGAAGAGCTCATTGTCTGCTCCCATGAGATTGCAGCCAGCACAGCCCAGCTGGTGGCGGCCTCCAAGGTAATCTTCAGCAGAGCAACGTACGTGAGCCTGGGCAGTGCAAGCCAATGGGACGTTTCCCCATTCCCCTGGTGGGGGGAGGTGAAGGGATGGCATCCAGCCACGGGCGTGTAGGTCACCCTACACTTCCAAAAGGTGCTGTAGGCAACACACACAAACAGGCATAAGGCAGGCCCAACGATCCCAGCTGCTAGGATACAGGTCCCGTCCAGAGCAGAGGAGGGATTTGCAAGCAGTCACGGTTCATGCATGGGGATCAGACCTTGAGGTCACACTGCCCTGTGCCCTGCCATTTAAACAGGAGAGAGAGACTGCCTAGAGCCACTGGGAATTGTTTCACTCCCTGCAGCAGGTACGTGGGAGCTGTAGCAATCCCACCACGCTGCTGGCCTTGGCAACCAAGAGGAAGGGACATGGGGCTCTTCCAGCCCATCATGCTTCCTGGGGTCCAAGCCCTACTGCATGGAAAGCATTTGTGCATGCAGGACAGGATTCCCCTTGCCAGGCAAAGCCCTTGGAGGTGACACCACCCAACTGCAAAGTTGCTCTCAGCACCCGTGCACAACCCTAGCACCCTCTTAGCTGGCGTGGGTTCGCGCTCGCTGGCTCCAAGCGCCCTCCCCCACCCACACAAGAGCCCCGTCTGTATCCCCCACATACCTGAGAACCGCTCAGTCCCCAGTCGCTCCCGGCAGGTCAAGGCTGACAAGAACAGCAGGAACCTGACCAGGCTGCAAGAGTGCTCCCGCAGCGTCAACGAGATGGCTGCCAACGTCGTGGCTTCCACCAAGTCAGGCCAAGAGCAGATTGAGGACAAAGGTGAGACAGTTCAGGTTCCTCCGGCCCATCCCCACGGGACTGTCTGAGGGGCAGCCCCAGGTCACTGGCACATGGCAGGAGGCATGGCCCATGTCACATGAGCTATGTGCTGTAGGCAAAAACCCTCCCACTCTCTTCCCAACAGATACCATGGATTTCTCTGGCATGTCACTCATCAAGCTAAAGAAGGAAGAGATGGAGACTCAGGTACATCACCCACCTTGTGGGGGTGGACACAGCCAGGGTCCTCTCTCATCCACACAGCATCTGGCTACAGTGCAGATTTAGAGCCCATAGCCATACAGCTAGCAGGTCCCCACTGCAAAGGTTTATGGCCCAATTCTGGACCCGTACACACCCCTGCCATCTGCATCCCACCAGTCACTGCCCAGGCAAGCTGTCGCTCTCCAAGAACAAGTGTGTTCAGCTGAGAACCATGCATGTATTTTTGGGCAGCCTCTGTGCAAGCCACACATCTCCTTAGTCCCCACCTCACCTCCTGCAGTCATTGCCCCCCTGCAAGTTCGTCCTGGGACAACTTAGCCACGTGCATTGCTCTTCTGTCCTGGGGGTTTGCAGTCTAACCACAGCTGGGTTGCGTCGCAGTCCCGTATCTCCTCCTGCACAACTAGATGGCATCCCAGCTGCCCACACCCTCAGCTCTGGTTTCAGGGGGGGTCCTGGGTTTGCCGTTGCACAGGTGAAGGTGCTGGAGCTGGAGAAGATGCTGGAGAACGAGCGCATTCGCCTCGGGGAGCTGCGGAAGAAGCACTATGCGCTGGCCGGGGTGTACGACGACACAGACAGCAGTGGGGCCAAGCTGGCCTCGGCTCCCAGGCGCAGCATCCTGAAGAAGCCACCACTGGCTCAGAAGCCGGCCCGCCTGCTCAAACAGGACGGCGAGGTACTGGTCCTTCCCCCGCCATTGCAAAGCACTGGCTTGTCCCACTGGACAGCAGGGGTGCCTGCAGTCTGCAGTGGGGGACTGAGGCACAGCTACTTAACTTGGTAGCAGGAAGATGGCAGACTTGCCTTTGAGGATGTCCTCACTTACCTCATCCCAGGTCCACCACGCACCTTGGCAAGTTTGTGCGGGCCTTACCCCAAGAGAGCAGGCAGGAGCCAGTGCCCGACTGTGGAGGAAGGGCAGTCCCAACACATAGCATCCAGTTGCACCCCACAGGGATCTGTGGAAGCCACCGGGTGCATCACTTTGTCCCTTAGCTGTCACTGCTCCTGGATGGGCTCACATGACTGCTTTTAGCAGGGGCAGGGAAGGAGCAGCACATGAAGTGCACCTGGACTTCACAGTCTGCCTTAGGAGTGATATGGAAGCACCCATGACCCACAAACCTGTCTTTTCCCCTCCCTCCTTCTCTTGCAGCTGAACCCAGATGACACCATCTTCGAGGCTCGAGTGATAAACTTCTAGGACAGTACAGCGGCTGTGCGCACACTACAGGACGACAAGAAACAGGCCGCCGGCTTCGCCTCCACCCTGCTGCACACTGTCCTGGCAGGGACTGAGGGTCTGATGGTGCAGACAAGAGCTTCCCTCTGTCAAGGAAGTCGGGGCCTCACTTCCCAGACCGCGGTGCCTTTCTCCGTGGCTTACCTCTGCGGTCCGAACACGCGCAGAGCAGATCAGTGCTCTCGTGGCCTTCAGGCTGGCACACCTGTGTCGGCCAGACCTTGCCACTCACTGCCTCGTGTGACCCATGCGATCTCTACCCTACCTGCTGCTCTGGTTTCCACTGTTGCTGCAGCGAGGCTGAGAAGCCGTTGTGGCAGCGTGCTTTGGCCCAACACTCTCATCAGCAATAGACAGGGCCGTTAACTCCGGGCCTCCTATTCCAGCCCTTTCCAGACAATGTGAAGTGTTTGTACTCCAGGGGACTGACCTTCTCCCAACTTGTGTTTTCTACAGCCCTGCAGGTGGAAGGGAAGTGTCTGTGCGTGGGGTCGGCTCTTGCCGAGGGGCTCCTTACCTTTACACACCTGGTGTTTTTAATGGTCTCGGGGATGGGGGCTTCCAAGTGGAGGGAGCGACTGGCGCGCCCCCACTGGCAATAAAGATACAAGATTAAGACATTTTAAATAAAAACTAGACAGCTGCAAATCACAACCAGCACGACTCCACGTGCCTTGTCCTAGCAGCGGAGCAGCCGCAGAGTCCTTGCACTTACTGCTGTAGATTTGCAGTAGGATTTAAGTGCCCCTACTTCCTTCAGTAGCTTCAGTGCAGTGCAACGCCTTACCTGCAGCTGACCAAGTTGTACCCTCGCCGGGCACTCGGTCACTTCCCGCTGCCCCCTGGTCTGCGGCATTTCACTGGCCCTTCTCTGCCATTCCTTCGCTCTGCTGCTGTGATGGAGACTGCTGCACTGCAGAGAAGATGCACGTGCTCCACTGACAGGTGATTTAGAGATTGCATGTACAAAAAGGACCTGTCCCTGGAACTGGCCTGATCTGTACCCAATCCCAACCTTTATCTTTAGGCTTTATTGCCCAAACCAGGTTAAAACAAAAAAAAAAAAAAAGCCCCAAGTGCCATGTTTTCCTCAAGTCCTCTTTACCTGGTATCTTCCAGGTGCCTCCCAGGTTACCGCCCTGCCTCTAGCTTTTCAGGGCACAGAGCCACCTGGACACAGTTAGATGTGTAGAGATGGGGTGGCTACCCTGCTCTGGAAAGGGAAAAGTGAGAAGATTTCAAGTCACTGTGCTGTGCAACCCCTCCATGCCCCCCCACAACCCTTCATAACCTCAAGCCCACAAACGAGGCACCCGTTTGCTGAAAGCCAGAGCCCATTAGTGACAGCCAAAGGCAAGCACCCAGCTTCATTTCCCACAGCCCATGCCTCATCCCACTGCCACATGCCCCATCCAACTGCCCGAGACATGCACAGGCTTTTTCCAAGGAGACTGGAGAAGTCTCGACAGCACCACGCAGTGCACCTCAGGTCGCAATCTTGCCACGCCGGGCCCAGCAGGTTCTTCCTTGCTGCCTAGTGTGCGGGGCTCTAACCAGTGGGAAGCTCCTTTAACCAGCTCTTAGGTATTAATTCACACAACCCCTGCAGAGACTCTCTGACAGAGGCCTCCCTAGGCACAAACCAGAAGCAGCAAGCTTGGAATGAGGATCATTTGTCGCCATAAAGAACAGGCAAAAAACACGACACTGCTTTGCCTGTAACACCTGTCACCAGCTGTTCCAGTGACCCAAGGTGCGGAGGCAGCAACGCAGGGCTCTGTAGTTAAGCTGCTTCTTTCCCAAGAAACCCCCAGCATTTCCAATACCTGCCACCTCCCAGCAAGCCATCCACACCACCCCCAGCCTGCTTTGTTGTGTTAGCATCAGGCTGTTTCTTTGCACCACAACCACACCCTGGCCAAGAGACAGCAGGACACCGACGTGCTCTGGCTTATTATTTATTTTTTTAAATGCACCAGTGGTCACAGCCACTAAAATGTCCGTACGTATACAGCAAAAACACCATCTTTAGTGTCTTCATTACATTAGGAACACTTACTACTACCCACAGCGCAGCATACTCCACGTTGCCAAATCTTGGTTAGCTCCTTCCTGTTTCCAGCCGCTCTGTGCCAGTATCCCCACACGCAAGGCAGCAGTGTTTCGAGATGGGACTGGTGCTGGCGTGGTGCACTGCTTGACAAAGGAGGTAGCACTTCTCATGCTGCGTCAGGTTGACCGCGTTGCTCCCGACATCCCCCTCGGTCCCTCGTACAAAAGGGAGAAGTTTGCGTCGGCAGCGGGCAGGCATCGTGTGCGCTGCCCTGGTCTGTGCACATGCACAACTCCTGCTGTGTCCTAATCAGGAGCTCAGCACCAACCTCTCCTCTTGCTTACAGCAAGTTAGCACCTCTTAGCTCCTTGGGAAGCAGGTTCGAGCTCCACACACCTCACTGGGCAGTAGCAGACCTGTCACCCCACACACGGGAGGTGACTACTTTCTTTTCCTGTAGAGCTTTTCAACTTACCACCCACTCACTCCACATGAAATGAGGCTAGGCCAAGCCACCCCTAATCAAATGTGACAAGGCCGTTGCCTCACATTTTCCTCCGTGGCAGAAATACCCGCCACTACAAGACAAGAAACTGCAGCACATTACAATATGTGCGGTCCCTTTAGCACTGCAGGCTTGATGGCTTGCTCGCTCCTTTGGGGAAAACCATTACCAAGCACGGGACTTGCCCCAGTTAGCCACAGCATGCCTGCTTCAGCATCCCACCCAGCCACACCGAGTCCTCTCAAGCTGAATGAGCAAACACTGTCCAGATCTTATGGTTTGCTGAAACCAAGTCCAAACAGGGACCTCGGCCACCTCACCCTCTCACTCCACGTACAATGCTCACCGCCATCCTTAAGGAGAAAGGGCACCAAGTGCAAGGCTCACGCCAGTGCCCTCCTGGGAAGCACTTCACATGCACTTTGCCAGACAGGTGGAGGCCTCCCTCTGCGATCCTGCAAAGGACATGATGGTACCAGAGCAGGCAGCAGGTGCTGTTTGGCTGGTCAGCACAGCTACAATCAACCAACTTTGGGCTTGCTTCCTTGATACTTTCTAGGAGCCTCAGTTCCTTCTGCCAAGGCAGCTTGCCCAGTTCGATCTGCTGCATCTCTAAATCCTCCACAGGGACCCACTGGGCACAGCAAACACTGCCAGGTGTTATGCCAGAGAGCGCAGGGAGAAGCCTCCTCCTGAAGGACGGCTTTACAGAGCCCTCCACTCCAAGCGCACGGGTTAGGCAAATTGTTACTGCAGCGGAGTTGCGTGCTCACTGCTCCCTGCCACAATCCCAAAAGCGCACACTGCAACGCCACCTTCATTTCTCCACCGTCCACCAGGGTAGCGTCGCAGCTACGAGGGCAGGATTCATATCTCTCCCTAGAGCTCTCTTCCTGTCGGCGGCAAGGTGCATGGCAGCAAACGGCTTTGCAAGGACACATGATGAGTGGCACAACAGCTTCCAGAAGCAACAGGAGCTCCAGCAGGGGAGACTCTATTAACTCACATGGTAATTCAACCAGAACACTAGACTTAACACTAGCCAGCCACTGAGCTGCTTAGACATTCAAACAGCTGTTACAGCCTTGTCTTATGCTAAGAGGACCGAGTGACCGAACAGGAAACAAACAAAAAAAATCTTCCCTTTGAGGAAGTGCCCTGCAAGAAAGAGCCCTTAAAGCACAAAGGAGTGAGATAAACAAGGGACTTGGAAATCAATGGCCAATATTCGGATCACCGCGAGTGATCGTAAGGCACATCAGCTGCATGCATGCGCGATAATGCATTGCTTTGTGTAGAGAAAGTTGCATTGCCCCTCCCTGCAAAAGACAGTATTTTTCCTTTGAGAAAGCATCCCTGAATGGCTGTGTCATCACAGAGGTTACTAAAAAGCAGGCAACTTCAAACAATTAGTAGTAAAAATATTTTGGACTATTTCCTAGCAACACCAAGAGGGCGAGTGAGTTAAGTGCAAGCCCATAGTACACTTACATCTCCCATCTCTGTGAGCCCGGCAGGGGATATTCCCACCCTCACAAGGGGAGTTGGCACTTGGTTGGTGTAAGACAGATGCACCCAGTTACTTTTACTAGGCTTCTGGCAATCCCAACGTGCAGGCACCCAGCCAGAGTCTTGCATGGGAGGCTCGAGGCATACGCTAAGGTTGCCTGTGATAGCCCGAGACCAGGGCTTGCTTCAAACCATGCAGGTCATTTCTGCAGCAGCTCCATCTCCAGAACAGAGACCGCAGTTCACCATTAACTGCTCTCCAATGAAGCTCTATGGGACAAGCATCTTCAGAGGAGTCCGTGCTCACAAAACCACCCTGCACAGTTCCTAGATTATAAAATACGCCCAGGTAAAAGCAGTCCAGGAGATGCAGTTTCCCCACTGGCTGGGTTTCCCCACTCCAAACACTTCTCAGGCTTACCCATGGGACTGCATTTGAGCCAGTCATGCTGACTGCTGGGCCACCTCCAATCTTCATTGGAGAGCGACAGCAGAATCGCCCTTTTCAGAGGAGAGGATTTCCAATTACAACATTCACTGCTACAAAATCACTACCTGACTCCAGGAGGAAGAGCTAATGCTGAGTTACAGGGTTCATGTCAGGGAAAAACCCCAGATTACTACGTATGGACGGTCTACACCCTCAGAGCCTCTCACATGTGCTCTCCATGCAAGAGCTGGAGCTGGTTTTGGAGCACACTTCTTAGGCCACTGACCTCATTAGCTGCATGGATGAGAAAGTGACACAAGAGGTTGGTAACATCTGTGGATGTTCCATGACATGCCCACCTGTCACTGCCTTCAGGCAATCCCTCGTGCCCACAGCACTCACCATGACGTGACAGACTGCTCTCTGTTAAAGAAGAAGGTGCTCCCACTCTTTGGCACAGATGGAGGAGGACATAGCACAAAATGAAAACCCCCAGCTGCCAGACTGCAAGGCTTGCCCTGCTGATGGTCAAACAGGACCACCAGTAAAGACAAGGAACTGTCTCTTCCATCCAGGCTGGACTCCACACCAATGCTGCTGGGCAAGAGAAGATGGCCATGAGAAGATCATACCTCCACTCGAGCAACGAAGCAGAGGCTGCATACAGATTTAAAGAGCTTTGCAAAGGTGAACAGCACCATTTAGCAGTAAGGTATGAAAACAAAGTGCCTAGGACTCCAGGTCCTGGGATCCCATTCCCTGGTCTGTCAGTGAATGAACATTCCCAACCACCCCTCTCCTCTACCTCCCAAAGGCAGATTCAGTAAGGCAGACGTCCTCCTAACTAAGGAAGAAAAATGGGGGGAGGTAAATGGAGAAATGCACGCAAGGGCTCATGCCATTTCCACTGATATCTACACTGGCACTACCTACATCTTCCTCAGAACAGAACAGCCAGAAGTTCCACTCCCGATGCTCTTCAAATGAATCTGCAGCCTTTTCCATTCGGGAGCCGTTTTCAACGACCAGACTGTGGATGTTAAGTTAGTGAATGTACCCGATGGGGAGGCTGGGTTTACTCCCACCGAGGCCAGTTGTTTCCGCTGCAGCAGCTTTATGCATAGCTTTCGGATGTGAGATCCAACCATTGCTACCCAAATACCAGCAGCCATAGACTTTGAGATGCTAGCAGCTGGACTGTGCTCAAATCCAGCTGCAGCAGAACCACATCAAGACGGATGTGCCTCTTGGTTTGAGTGGGCCATGGCCACTAACACTGAACCTAAGAATTATAACGCAAGTGAATCCACAGCTTGCCAGACTGACAAAACTCCACTCCAACATCCCTACCCCAGGAAAAGAAAAAATATATATAGTCTGTGCAGTCCTTGATTATACAAAAAAAAACAGAAAAAAACCACAATCACGTTGACCGAACGCAATTCCACACCCCCGCCAGACAGCTTGGAGTTTGCCATTCGCCACACGCAGCACAGAGGTTTCCCTCTGGCCACAGTACACCGCAGGCAGGGGAGAAACAGGAGAAACGTGAGCACCGATGCCCGAGTCTAGCACCCCGAGTGGATCACTGCAGGATGAAGCCCGGGTGCGGCGGAAGGCGAGGCGGCGGTCTCTGCGGCAGCGCCGGAGGGTGCTGCAGGGCAAACTGGGATGGGGGTCCCGGCTGTGGTACCTGACTTGCCAGCTGCATTCCTGATCCTGATCGTGGGGGGAGTGGAGGGTAGGGAGCCCCCGGGTAAGGCATGGCTGGTCCCGAGGCCATGGCTGCAGTAAACGGAGTGGGAAAGCGTCCTGCAGGCACTGCTGGAGGTGGTGGAGGCGGTATTCGCCGGGGCACAACCACGGGAGGCGTGCTCACATCCAAAGGGTAGGAGGCGGCTGGCACTGGTGCGGTCTCGGGCATTCTTGGCTGCAAAGGCAGCTGCGCCTGCGGCAATCTCTGTCCCTTCAGCACCATGTCCTGGAGCTTCTCGATCTTCACCCGGCGCAGGTGAGCCAGCTTGCGCTTGCTCTGGTACTCATCAATGAAGGAATCCAGAGCCACTTCGCCATCCAGGAACTTCTCTGCCATGTTCTGTCAGACATGTAACAACCTGTTAGAAACCCACATAGTCCACAAAAACCTTGCACAGCTTCTTTCCCTCCTCAAAAGGTCACCTCTCCTCTCCAAGAGGTGAGAGATCTTTTGTGATGATGCCTTATTAGACCAAGTGTCTAGCTGGGAGAGAAGCTAGACAAGCAGCTGGGCACAAGCTGCCCTTCCTCAGGTCTCCTCTCTCCACTAAGACAGGACCATACCCTGCTCTAGAACTCAAGCCCAACCTCGGGATTCCCTTCTTAGCTGTGTTCCAGTTCCTCCCCCACTACTGTGGGCCACATCCATGCTCCCACTGATGCCTGGCTGCTGCTCAAAGAGGCTCTCTACATTCCCCTGACCATGGGAGGCAGGGATGACTCCATTTACAATCACAGAAATTTAGGGTGGAAGGGACCTCAGGAGGTCACAACAAGTCCAACCCCCTGCTCAGAGCAGGACCAGCCCCAACTACATCATCTCAGCCAAAGCTTTGCCTACCTGGGTCTTAAAAACCTCTAAGGATGGAGAGTCCACCACCCCTCGGGGTAACCTGTTCCAGTGTTTTACTACCCTCCTAGGGAGAAAGTTTTTTCTAATATCTAACTGACATTTCCCTAGCTGCAATTTGGGACCATCTAAGAGCTTTCCAGATACCTGGTCAGCCCATATTATGGTTCAGTGCTGGGAAACACTCAGAGTCTATTAATAAGGCTTCCTTCCTGCTTGAGTCCACACCTCCCCACCACAGCGCGAAATTCCCCCAAGCCTCTGTGCTGCATATACACAACCTATCCCAGCATGTTCCACTACACAGGATGGGAAGGGAGAAAACCTATGCAGCAGCCACAAAGGTTGCGAAGACAAGCCCTCCTTTCCAGTCTGCCCAGGACAAGCCATCTTGCCCATGGCTTTCCATACCCCACCCCCGTCCCCTAATGGCTCAGTGCACCTACTGAACATTTGTACCAAAACGGTTCTGCACAGACATGCACTTTAGGGTAAGACAAACCAGGAGAATCAAGGGCACATTTTCCCAATTAGATAATAAGAAAAAAAACATTAAAGCTGTTAGAAACACTTCAAATATAAAACAAGCTTGCATTCTTTTGTCAACTGAGGCCACTTTGCCTTGAGTCACCTGGCTGCCTGACAAGGTTTTGAAGTGACAGCTGAGGCCACATTCAGCAAAACCCTCTTACGATATATTCTCTTCACCACTATACCGTGGCAGTGTGTATCAAAAGCCTCGCAAAATTTTACCATGTGTTACCCTTCTGCATTTTAAGCGTCCTGCCATTACCTCTGTGTCCTCTTCAATCTTGGCACCCTCTGTCTGAAGCAGTGCTAACAGTGTCTCCAGGGAAGCATTGCTGGACTGGCTGTCTGCAAGGACACAAACAGGGGAGTATATAGAGCAGCTGGCCACAGATGATGCTCCCTTCCCCTGCCCCCAGCTCCATCAAGCACTAGACTCCTTTCTAGACACAAGCCTGTTTATCCTGCGCCGCTCCAGACAGAACGATTCTGAGCAGAAAGTTAACAGAGATGCTTCCTAAGAATTTACTTTCAGGACAGTCACAGGGCTTGAACTGTTGCTACCAGTGAAAAAGCTGAAAAGTTACCAGCTTAGCTGGCAAAGGTATTCAGGCTGGAAACAAATACCTCATAACAGAGGTACAGAGCAAAAGTCTGGTCAGCCTATGTTCAAGCCGCCTGATCTTTCACTTGCTGGACAGCTGCAGAGAAGAATACACAGTGCCTTTAAGAATACACAGACAATTCTGCTCACCTTCAGGGAAGAGATGAGTTAGCCTAATGCATCTCTCTCATGTGACCGCAGAGATCCCACTAATATATATCTGCCCCTGACTTCCTTTTCCCCTAGGCCATGCTGTTCAAACAGCCATCACAGTAGTATTTTTCCACTCTCATTCAATGAAGCTACTCCTGACCACTTGACATTTCAGCTCCTCTTGAGAAATATTCTAACCGGCACAGCTCCCAGATCTGGGACGTGCATCTAAGAGGACAAGGCATGTCTGTCCAGGAAAACCCAAGAAATACATTACTGCATAATACGTTACCTAGCTTGGTTTTCTTTATCTGATAAGCTTCAAAAAGGACCTGCAGCTCCTGATATTTCTGGATCACGCTGGCTTTCAGTGTTTCCAATTTCGGCTGGTACAAAAGGTTGTCTTCTGCTAGACTACGGTTGCTGGCAAGGGTCACTTCCTTGCTAAGTTGAACATTTTGGGCCTGCAAAAAAAAAAAAAGTGTACAGAATATTATGAACATTTCTGGATAACAGTTTCCAGCACTTTCCCAAATCCAGGCAGACCAGTATCGTTGGCACTACTGCAGCACATCCTAAAAACTGGAGAGGGACTTTTGGACTCACCCTGGATGCTCAATCCCGAAAGCCATGAGAACGCCCTACTAGGTTGCCTGGTACAACCCATACTCCAAGGACCACGCATTCAATCCCCCCTTACCTTGTGTACACTGTGTCCTTTCTGCAAACAAAAGGCTTTTCCATATCTACACCACCACCACGAGACTTTAAATGCAGGTCACCCCGTGTGGCCAGAGGCATCTTATAAATGCAAACAATGGCACAGACCAAAGGTGGAGGACTCATGAGTGCAAGAAAACACTCACAAAATCGGGACCACACCATCCAGACAGCCACCTCCTCCACCAAGGAGAATGAGGGGACAAGCAGCAGCTCCTGAAGCTTGCTTCAAAACTGCACTTCTTGGATTTTGTTGTCATGTCAAGAAGCATGTGCGCAGACGCACAGAGAGACTATACAATCAGTTTTCTTCTACAGGCTGGAAAGAAAAAGCTTAGTCCAAATATTTAGGGGAACCAAGCCCAGCTATATCAGTCTCTCCTGCCACGACCAGAAAGAAGGAATTGTGGATCACACGGTTTCCGCAAACAAGTTTCTTGCAAACGCTGACACTGCTGGAGAGCAGCCAAGCTAGCTATGGCTACACTCCTGCAGACCCCAGCTCAGCATTGCTCTCTGATGGCATGCTGCCAACCTCCACAAAGCAGCAGGGATACATGCATTTTGCTGCCCAGATTTACCCTAATCCTAGTTAAAGAAGTACAGGGAAGTCCTCCGAACTACTAGGCAGGTTGCAGGGCTGAGCCAGAGGAAGCAGCTAGGTT
Source organism: Alligator sinensis (assembly GCF_000455745.1). Lineage (NCBI taxonomy): Eukaryota > Metazoa > Chordata > Crocodylia > Alligatoridae > Alligator > Alligator sinensis. Next base: position 2,065,081 of record NW_005841833.1, on the reverse strand, counting down.
GATTCCCTCTATCCTCTTCTACACAGAGTTTATATGCCTGAACTCCTTCCCCAGTAAGCGACTGCTGAAAAGCACACAGGCTCCTTTGTGAAAGGCTCTGACAACCTAAAAGAGATGTAGCCCAAGTGCCAATAGCAACCTTCTTTCTACCCACACATGCCACAAATCCCCCTGTCATTTCTCCTTCTCTACAGGCTTCTCCCAACCCCTTGCTGGGTTCCAGCCAAAAGTCCATTTTTCCAGCTCAATCCTCCCATTTGCACATCCTGGTTTGAACGGCCTTGCCCGTGCCGAGGGAAGAGCCACTCTCACAGAGCGCCGAACAAAAGAGCATTATAGACCACTTCTTCTCTGCACAAAATGCATTTTTCCTTTGGCTGGTCTTCAGAGGCTTTGGGAAAGCTGAGCCTGTGGGGGAGGCCACCTTGGCAGGATGTCAATTCAGACCTCATAACGCACTTCAGACAAAGAGAAAAGATGCAGGAGGGTCAGTATCAGATGGTCTGAATACCCACCGCGGCTCGACATTCCCACGGTCCGATGTGCTGACGCTCACCTTCAAACACGCTGCAAGGCGTCCACAGCTTGCTTTGGCCGGCACGGTTAATCTGTTCCCACCCTGCCCCATTTACTGCCACAAAAGTCTGCCTTTCACTTCACCCCCCTCCGTGCTGCAGGTAAACCCTGGCTCTCATGTGGTACTAGAGCCCCCCAGGGCTAGGCTGTTAATTATCTCCTAGAAGACACAAGGTGACCGCCAGAGCCCGTGCACGTGATTTTAGTTCCCCTTCCCCTTTCTCCTTGGCTCTCAGGCCCCAGAGTGACCTGCACAGCACTTGCTCCTCCATTTCTCTGCACATGTCGCTGCTCTTCCCCCGAGACCAGCTTTATGCTTTGTGATTTCCACCCGGTCCAGCTGCCTGTTTGTGACTGCTGCTGCTTCCTTCCTCTCAGCTGCCTTTTGCAGAGACTCCAGACCAACATCAGCCACGTCCTCGCCCAGCAATCAGTGCCGCATTATCGGCACAGGGCTTGTTTGGCCTGCGGCCCGCTCTCAGTTATAGACTGCATCCACAGAGGAGTTGGGACTTCTTTAGAAATGACAAATGATGGCACTTGCAACTGCTTTAGACACCCCGGCAGCACTTCGGGGGATAACAGGGTGCAAGGCTAGGTGTCCCACTCAGTGCGAGTAAGGACGGGAGACTTTATCCCAGAGCGCCTCGCACCTGCTATACACCTTTACGCACATTGTCAGAGCCAAAACGAGCACTGCTTTGGTACGAAGCCCTGATTTTATTGATGGGAAGCCAGGGTGTTTCACGGCAGCTGTTTCAGCCACCATGGGACGGTGGGTAAGAACCACACGTGGCTTGTGGTCAACACACGTCCAAAGGACGTTCATATTCCACGTCATATGGACAACGCAGCAATGTCTTCAGCAGTGCCCGTTTCCTTTTGAGAAGCTTTTGTTTTATTCAAACAACTTTAATCTTCCAACCTTGCAATGTGCCCAATACTATGCAAGCACAGGCACAGTCCTTGGTATACGAAGCACTGGATGGACAGGGAGGAGGGAACTTCACCTAGTTCTCTGCACGCTCTTACCCCAACAAGCCAGCAAACCAGAGGCAACACAAGGCAAACCTCTCCCGATGATCTTGTAAGGTCCCTTCCAGCCCCTAACATCTATGAATCTGCCTGCCACGTCACGTGCAATTCATATGCTTTCCCCAGCAGGTTCAGTCAGACAGTTGCCAAGCCATCTCAGATGCGTGACCCCATCTAGGCCCCATCACAAAAAGGCATAAGTGGCGCTCACTGAGAAGTGAACTAGATTTTGGATGGGTCTCACACACCTCCGCGACCTACGTTCCTCTTCCAAGAGAGTAAAATCACCATCTGGGCTAACCTGAACTCACATTTTGGCTTTCTACTTTCATGGGATTTCCCCCAGGCACACCTAAAAACACTCCTGGACCAGACTTACTGTCACTCTCTTGCTGCCTAGCTGTGATAAAAGAACACGCCCTTCTCCCTTCCAATGTTAAAGATGGTTTAAATGCTCATCACTTCATGGCTGCTCACTCTCTTTGGTCCTTATGCCACCAAAGCCAGCCAGGAAAGACAAACCAACCATGTGTGGGTTGTCTTAGAGAGGGAAAACCAACTTCCAGCTTCCCATTTGGCCAGGCACCATTTGGGAAACATTACTTTGCCCCTTCTTCTCCATCCCTAGAGTTCACAAGAGAGGAACGCCTGTCCCAGTGTGACACCTTAGCATCCTCAGCTTTCACCCAAACCTGCCATCCTCACCGCTTAACAAAGACGACGTTGGCTTAAGTAGCAGTAAATGAGTCCCGTCTGCACTACGGGGACCACGGGCTCCACCTCTCCAATTAAAGGTGTTGCTCTGGCCAGAGTCCCGGGAGACTAGTTTTATGAGTGGACTCTGACCTTTCCTTGGGTTGGAAGCTATGTTAAATGCCTACAACTCAGCTAAGCAACCACCAGTAAATCAGAGACCAAAACTCAATGACTCCCTGAAGGCTGGAAATACCCAAGAAAAAAGTGGCTCAATAAAAAAATAAAAGATTACATAAAATTACAAGTAAAGAAAAAGCTAAGAAAGGAAGAGGTGGGCAGAATGGAAGGAAATAAGCCGCCCCATGTCACAGGTGGTTTCTCATGGAAAAAGTGTGCCAAAGAGGGTGCACACAGCAGTAAAACACCTTCAGGGAACAGACAGCACGAAACACCCATGTTAGCAGGCAAATGAACCCGATGACTTGTCAGGCCCTTCCTTCCTTAAGGCTCCTATCACTGTTACCAAGGTCCTATTGGAAATGCAGCTTTGCTACACAACAGCAAGCAGAAAATTTCAACGGCTGCCCCCCTCTTGCTCGCTGACACCCAGCTGTCTGATCTGTAGGCTTTGCACCCTCATAAAAAAACATTTATGGTGCACATTAAATTATAGCAGCCAGGATATGGCAAATGTAGGAAGGGGCAAGCAAAAAAAACAAACCCCAAGCTGGACGGCCAAATTCTCTCCCCAGCTCACTGTGTGGCCTATGACATCTCGCTGTGCCTCAGTTTCCCCGCTGTGAAGAGAGACAGAAGATGTAACAACCACAAAAGTGGTGAAATAATCGTTCTTCATTTACCACTGCATGTGTGACAAGGAAGGAAACGCACTGGCATTCAGCCGCTAAATGGCAACACTGCAAATTCATTTTTGGCACCGGACTCCAGAGGATACATGTACCAGTAAGTTGTCTCTACCCTTTTAAAAAGGTCCACCTTATAAAACAAAATATACCAACGAGGCCAGGAACCTGCCAAAAGATAGAGGGGGTTCAAACACACGTTAGTAACAGCTTTAAACTTGACAGTGTCCGAGTTAAAAGACAGGTTAACAAGTATACAGTAGAAAAAAAGCTGTGGAAAAAGGAAATAAGAAGTAGATGCGACAGCTCATGACTTAGCCATGTTCATGCTACAGCACTGCAGCAAGGCCAGACTTTTCTATAGGGAGCAACCATAGACCATCAGCTGCATTTACCGCTCACACTTCAAACCCTGCTGCTAAAGCAGCTTTTAGTGCCTACATCTGATAGTTCCTCCCGCTGCCTGCAAGTACAGTCCCTGCAGCTGCCTCAACTCCTTTTGCCCTCTTAAAAAATAGGAGCAGACTCTCCATTTTGGTTGACAGGCGCAATTTGTTCTCTCAGACCTTATTTTAATCCATCCAGGAATCAGTCCAAGAACTCAGTTTGCTCAGCAGTCTCAATGCATAGTCCCCCGGCCTGACAATTTGAATGTAAACCGATCTGCAAACTCATTTTTGCCCCCAATAAGGCCTTGTCTCCACTAGCTGGGGTTTTGCCATTACAGCATACTCTTCTGGACAGCATGCAGAGAATGCTAACCAGTGTGTCTGTGCACGTGTAGCTTGTATATGTTCCTTAAAACAAGCAGGACCAAAAAAAAGTCCTTTTCTGACACAACCACATCTTTGCTGGGGTTTTTGCAAACACCCTTTAGTTTACAGATATTATACAAGACTGTCCTTCCCTTCTAGCAAACAGCATGTAATGGGCAGGTCTGCCACACACGAGGCTGTAACAGCTAAAGCAAACAGGTCCCTCTTCCAAACGGCAGGGAAGGCTTGTTCCATCATTTATGGCACCACCTAGTTTTCTTTCCAGTAAAATTGAGACCCTTAGGAGGGAAAATGTTGCTTAAGCAAACGGAAGATGCAAACTGGAAAGACCAACCGCAACCCCAACATGGCACATCCCCCAAGGGTCTTCAAGAAGTGTCAAACCACACTTCTCTTTTGGTAGGAAAAAAATCTTTATTTTGAAGCACGACTCAGATGCATAGCTCCTTCTTCCTGCTACGTCCTTAGCTACCAGAATACATGGTGCCATGTGTGCCAAGGACAAGCTTTCCATAAGAATGCTTGGTGTATTCAGAAACCCTTCCAGAGGACCTGAACAGCAAATTTCAAAGATTAATCTAAAAAGGAAAGCAAACTGAAAGCACGCTTGCAAAAACACTGAAGACTAACCCTCTTGGACTCTTCAAAAGGTCCCCAGGGCAATAAAGAGATCACCCTTACTACAGTAAGGGTGACCCATTCAACATCTGCAAAGAGCAGTCAGTTCACTACCTGTCTTAACACCCTCGCCCAGAACAGCCGACAACCTGGAACTGAAGACAGACTTGTAAGTAAGGTAACAAAAAGAGCCTTCACAGAAGTCCTGAGATTTTCAGCATACACGAGATCTTCCTTTTGAAACACATGCCCTGCATGAGTCAAACCTGGAAACAAGTTAGCCAGGACCATGTTAAATAGAAAGACTGGACGAAGCTTTCTATTTTACCTGCTGTGCTTTCGAGACCTCTTCTCACCGAGAATGAACATAATACCGAGCTGACTGCAGAAAGAACCAAACAGCAAAGGGACTGCTTAATGCAGACCCAGTCTTTTCCAAATGAAATCACACATACCTTTGTGGCAAAACTTGAAATCATGGCCAAACATAGATCCCTTTGCCCTCAAGAAAGCCCACTGGTCCTCCCTGTCCTGACAAAGGAGATTTTTCAGCTCTTTAAAAGATACTTTGCAGGAGAAGGGGGATCATTTTTAAAAGGGAAGGAGGGTTTTTGGGCAGGTTGACTACAGAGACCATTACTTCCACACCAACTATTTGGTGACAGCAACTGGATTTTGGATCTTGCCACTTCCAAAAAAACCTGTAAGGCCTGAAGTTTGGTAGAAGTGGGGAAAAGATGCTGGAAAGGTGGAAGGAAGCAAGTAAGCAAATGAACAAACCAGACTGATATAAAGGGCAGGACTCGTTACAATTTACCAGATATTACAAAATACTGGTTCACAATAATTAATACGTCAAAACCAATTTCTATGAACAAACAATAGCCATGTATAAGGAAACTAGTTGAAAACAATGTGTATTCCAAACCAGCTAAACCACAGAAAAACAAGGTCCAAATGAGACTAATCCCAGCTACCCACAAAGCCTGACAAATACCACTGAAATTATAATCTTGCATTGGCAGGCCCTTCAGCAAAGACCCAGTCAGCGTTTCCATTACACTTCTTACTCTTAGTGCATGAGAAATTTGCAGTCCAGTTTCAAGCTGAACTCAGGACAATGTTCGAGTATCACGTGCATGTTGTTGCCAGCCTTGGCCATTTTCAAGGGGTCTAGGCCACAGGGCAAAAACGTGGCTAAGGTGACAGCTCCAAAGCCTGTTTCTCAGGGACAGGAGCATGAACTTTTGCAGGTGCGACACCCAGCAAGGTAAAGGAAGCCACCAACATGTCTATCTAAACGAGTAATGAGATGCAATTAAACAAAGCGCAAGGCCTGAAAAGAGACCTTAAAGGAAAGATCACACATTATATAATCCAAATATGCCATATCGTAGTTTTATCTCAAAATTTTAGTAGCAGCGATTGCTGTAACAGATGCTATTTTGCTATAATAGATATATATTTTTGTTAAGACGCTTAAGATCATTTATCAAAACAACCTTGGCAGAGAAGACCATAAAATAAAGTTGAAATAGAGCTCAGTGTTGAAACGTATTCCACAGTGGGGAAGGAAAGGAGATAAGAAACCCTCCCCTTTACTTTCCCAAGGATATAAATACCAACTAATTGACACCTTGCAAATCCACAAGAGATTTGGTACAGTCCAGTTCCAAAAGTTTCAGTGAAACAAAGTTCAATAAAACCAATCAGAGGTCATTTATCAGCCTATCAGAACCAGCCATCTATAAATACGGGGTATCGGCTAGGGAAATTTGGAGAACTCAGTAAATTCAAGAAGACCTGCTGCCAATCTGCATGCCACCATCTTCCCACCTCACTCGCCAGTCTAAGTGAAAATCTATGTTGTACTGTCAGGGTCAGCCAGATAGACTTTGGGATATGTGCTCTTTCTGTGATTTGAAGTTCAAACAAATAAAAGGCTGTAGACCTGTTTTTGCCTCTCTTATCAGTAGCCAACCTGCAAGAGTACCTGTAATCTAGATAACGATGTGATGAATCTAAATGCAAAGCAGGAACAATCCGGAGAAGCTAAATATGTACAAAAGTGATAAAGACTGCCATGTCTCTAGGGAGGGGACCATGACTGACCGTTGGGCTTGGCCAAGTCTTGTAGGTACCACCAGCATTTTAACAACGGGACCAGAATGACCTGGATTGCTGCTGCAGATGTTTGATCATGGCAACCCATTTTATCCTACACATTTGGATGAATTCTTGGATCCTGGGCTACCAAATGAAAAAAGTTTCTGTAGTGCTGCTTGCACTGAGACAAGGGAATAATTTTTCTGATGCAAATCTTACTCAGTCCTTCCTGCCAGGGCTTAGACCCTGACACTTACTCCTTAACAGCAATCCTATTAAGCACATAAGTTAAAAGCTGGGTTGTAGACTTTAGCATTTGGATCATGATGGATTAAGCATAACCTCTTGTCTAAATGGAAAGGCACTTAAACAGATGAATTTCAGTGAGTGACCTTAGTAAAATAAAAAAAAATATTTTGCTTGATACGATCCTCCTAGATTATGCTGAGAGAAAAGGGGAGAAAGACATTTTGTACCATGGTAATTCAGCCGCTTGCCTAAAGCCAGACCCTAAAACTAGGTGGATTGTTGCCTAAATCAGATGAAGGTGACTAAAAGTTAGGAAAATGTGCCAGTGAGGGCACTGGTTAAGACAGATTCAGACCAAATTCAGTGCTCTTTGCCCTGGTTCCTTATCTATAAGGTGGGGGCAGTGGCATCTTCACAGATGTGCATAGTTTGATTTATCTAGCATGATGGCCATGAGAAACCAAAATCCCCATCCTGTCAAAAGGGAGCACCGTCTACTCTTCAGCAACGCTCCCACCGGCACACCTGCTCTCCTGGTCCCACAGCAGTGGCCATGCACACACCCCTGGGAAGAGGTACTGCCATCACCTGCACAGCACAGCGCCTCCATATATTCCAGCCAACTTCTTTCAGCTCAATGCAGGCCAGAAGACAGAAAGCTACTACCCACTTAGCAGTTACTAAATAGTCCAAAAAACCCCAAAACAATTTTCGTACAAATATGCGTGTGCACTTTGCCGACCCTCTCCAGCCAAAAGGCTTGCCTATTCCAGGCAAACACATACCCTGTAATTACAAACCCTCATATACTATAGCTACTTGTAAATGGAAAAAGGTATGCCCCAACTCCTCAAGAGCTGGAAGAGGGGGCACTGCCTGGGCTGTGGCATGCGCAGCAGGTCCTGCCACCCCTGGGCACATGGCGGGGTAGGACAGGGGTGGTGCAGCAGCCAAACTCGGCTTCCCGGCAGCTCCCACAACGGTGGTTTGCTCTTCCTAGCTGCTGTTGCCAGTCTGCCCCATACCCACCATCAGGTGGGCGTGCAGAGAATGGCCCAGGACCTCACAGACAGGCTGCACTCAGCTGGGTGGATGGGCTGGGGCTGCTGGCAGGCAGGTGAGAAGCAGGATCCAGGAACGGGATGGGCAGGCAGGGCCAGAGCCAGGGCTGGGATCACAGGTCAGTGACAGCGCGGGGCTGGGGCCTGGGGCATAGCTGCGATCTGCTCCCTGCACATCCCTACTCATGTAACCAGCGCCCATTCCAGGGACATGCGGGGAGCAGATCACAGCTTTGCCCTGGGCCCTGGCCCCACGCTGTCACCGCCCTGCAATCCCAGCCCTGCCTGCCTGTCCCGCTCCCAGATTCTGCTCCTTGTCCACCCACAGCCCCACCGCATCCACCTGGCTAAGCGCACCCTGTTTGTGGGGGTCCCAGGCTAGTCTCCATGGAGACTCTGCCCAATTGCACCATCTGGCACCTCCGGCAGTGGGTGTCAGGCAGATGGGCCTGGGGCCGGATAGGATCAACTGCACCCCCCAACCTGGCTGCTCTGGGCTTGGTTGTCATCCTCCCCACCAGCCCACAATAGCTCACCAAAACTCCTTAAGTGTCCCTCCAGCCCAAATAATTGCCCTCCCCTGAGTTAGAGTCACACAGGTTGAGCGTGTTGGCTGGAAAAAGCAGGAGAAAATCAAAGAAGAGAAGTGAGCCAAGCCCTCTTGCACAAGAGCCTGATCTGAAGAGTTCCTTTATCCAGGCTGATGAGTCGTCCTACCTGTGCGCTGAGAGCAGACCGGTTCTAGAAAAGGGTATTGTACTTAATTACCTTTCATTTCCCATTTCAAAATTAGGCCTTGCAATGAAATTAAAGTCCTTTTACTTCCATGTGCTCATTTTATTATATTGCCAGTGCCAATGCACAGATCCTATACGGTGTAAGTGGACATCACACTAACATTTTTATTTGGCACACGCACAGACACGCACGCAGTAAGGTCTTGCTGCCTAGATGTAGGCAGTTTATTCATCTGACACCTAGCTGGTTAACAAACAAGAAACATGCTGTAGTTGTAGGCATATTTAATTCCTACCTTGGCATTCTGTGTTAGCCAAATTGTACATGACCACATAGACAGTGTGGTTTTTAGGACAGGATTACAGATCCAAGATATCTGGGCATCTTTTCACTTGGATTTTCATCAAGGCCCATTCTTTAAGCAGCTTGTCAGGGGGGGAAAAAAGGACAAAACCTACAAAACTCAAAGCCACAGCTATGCTCGAAAACCCCTTTGTGTTTGCCAATGCCCTTTGAAGGCATGAGATGACGGGGCAGCGATACATTCTGGACTCCTGGGTTTCACATAGCTGGGGTCACAAACCGTGCACGCTTCCAGCAGCCACTCAGCGTTTTATTGAACCACAGAGTTCAGCAGCAGAGTAGCTTCCTCTTACCAAGATACAGCTCCAAGACAAGTATCAAGAGACAATCCAAATTCACAAGAAAAGTTTCTGGGATCTTTTATTACTCAGGTCCCTGGTACCTCCCATTTGTCAGCATGGGACACAGTGCGCCACAGCCGCTCCTACCTCATTTCAACGCTGCCCTGTTACTTGATTAATACTGTCGTTTCATTATGCACTACAAAAGATGAAACCCAAAGCTCATCCAGTTCCCCTCAAGTTTTAACAGGCTGCACATTCTCAGAATATTGGCTCTCTCTCTCACCCTGAGAGACAAGAAGTCCTCTGTTCAAGTGTCCAAAGCCTAGCAGCTTCACACACAAAAAAGATTTGGTCTCTTTGTAAGGTCAACCCTTACCCCACAGGTTCACATACCTGGGGCTACAACATCAAGGCCAATGTTACCGAGTTGTTCTATCTGCACGTGTGATCATAGGTACACGTGTGTGACCTGCTAAATAAATCCCTGCAGAAGACAATCCCTATAAACTAAAAGGCTGCCTATATTTAGCTTTCAGCAACAAAGCCAAGTTGCTTCCCCCCATCTATGCCTGCAAAGAACAGTTTTGTGTACCAGGTTTCCCTTACAGCTAGGAGAACAAAGGATTTTTCCAGCATGAAATAATCTGCTCCAGTCAGTCTATTTGGCCAGCAAAAATTTTAAAAAAGCCTCTCTCAAACATCCTGGGAACTGTCACTTCCCTGCATCCTCAATTATACCACTTAGATCGGACTTCAGCCCTGAATCTGCCCCACAGTGTGGATGATGGACTGACCCCAAGCCCACATGAAACCCAGATGGGGTCACACTGGGGTGATGTGGGGGGTTCAACCAAGCTCATTATACTGCAGGATCAGCCCCCCCCATACCACAGGCCCAAAACTTAGGTGTCAATAGATCAGAGGGGGGCACATTTTGTTGAAATGTCAGATACTCTTAAGTAACCCCAAAATCAACAGCATCATACCATTATGTTCTCAAAATCTTATTTTACTTCATTTTAGGAGTGGAAAGGGGTGTTCAAGCAGTCATTAATAAGAGAGCAACCACTTCGAAGATGGCCCAACATATTTTGAATCAAATGGAGTCTGGTAAAACCCTCTTCACACAATAGAGAGAGAACTACTAGGTAGCTGCCATGTTTCAAGCCAACTCAAGTATCTTCATACCCAGCCACACTTCTGCACACCACAAACTATTCCCTTGGGCCTGAGCAATGCTACACTACAATTTAAACTGCTTCCTGCAGCCAGCTACAGAGGAAAAACATAGGGTCAGGAGGATACTGTCCAGTTTGGCAGACTGAAGAGGTTTTACACTGTGCTTGCCCTCCCACAATCCTCCACTAGTGTAAACTGGTCTCAAGTTTCACTAGGCCCTGTGTTGCTGCTCCAAATCTTCCTATGAGATCAGTCAAGTTCATTTTCTCACACTACAGACCGTGCTGATTCCCCTCCATGTTTCGCCTGCCACAGGGCTCCATAAGCCCGTCGGCGTTCACCAAAAATCCCTGACAAAAGGCATCTCTGCACAATCTAGTTGCCACCGCAGTAAATTAGGCAGAAGAGCATTGCTGCCTTAATGTGCAGTTACGGCGTGCTACACCCACAGAGAGAAAGGAAAATCACTTTTCTTTACCACTCTCGCCCCGAGATCTACTACTGCTGCTAGTGATTAAAACAAACGCCACGTGTGGTACAGCACAAAACCACAACAGGATGCTCGACAGAAACTGTGTTTCAGCCTCAGCTTTTAACCTGCCTGCCCATTTGCATTTCTTCTCCCAGGGAAATTTCTCACCCTCCCACCATTTCCCCATCTTTCGGATTCAAGTCACTCGCTCCACTCCATACACTGCTCCATGCCGTCCTTTTGCAGCCTCGGATGCCACGAGCTCATGCTCTAGATACAAAGGATACTGTCCAGCTCTACAGACTGAAGAGGTTTTACCCAGGCTTGCCCCCCACAAACATTTACATTCAATTTTGACACACTGGTCAGCATATCTTGGGGGAAGTTATCAAATACCACAACCCAGATCCTCTACTTGCATACCAGGCCCCATGATGCTTGTGGATTCGAGGCACTTCTCACCAGACTCAACACACACCCCCCCCCCCCCAACAGCTGGGGATTGAGTAGCACCCCATTTCCAAATGAATTTATAGGTTACAAGGTTTAACTCCTTGCAGAAGGGCTGGGCTGTGAGGGTGGGGGATGTTCAGGCAGGGACGTGCCTGAGCCTGCCTTGATCTACTTAGCTTATCTGCTTATCTCACAGAACCATAGTCCCCTGCTACAGGCTACATATACTGTCTTACACAATTAACCGGTGAATCGCACAATACATTTAGACGGGCCCCACATGCCAAGTAATTATCATAGGATAAAAATGACTCTCTAGCTATAAAAAGAGCCAACGAGCTACAAAGTTAGTGCTTGAAAGATGCGTAACGACTCTTATCGCTGGTTTCCATCCAGCTTTCATCTGAACGTGTAGCAGGGCCCAGAGCGGTGTCGGGCTGGAAATGCCCTCCAGAGGCGAGTCCGACTCCCTACTTGAGGCAGGACCACTGCTGTCCAAACCACTCCGTGTCTCTTCTCCCCGGGACAGCCCACGTGTCGAAACGGACGGCGGGCGTTTGTGGGAGCATCCCCCGTCCCGACACAAACCCTCCTCCAGCCCGGGGCTCGCCAACGCCCTCGCCGGCCACACCTGGAGGAGACCCGGCTACACGTTCAAACGAAAAGCCGCCCGTTTCCAAGCGCTTGCTCGCGAGCCGGTCGGCTCCGTCGTCCCTGTTCATGGCGCGGCGTGATGTACGTCACGTCTGACAGGGGTCCGCGTCCGCTCCGTCCTAGGAGCCCGGCCCGAGACCCCCTCGCTGCTCCCCTCCGGGGCTGGGGGATTGACACATGACACGTAACGTCTGTCGGGGCCACGCCAGGGGCTGGGGATGGAGACAGCCCCTCCCCCTCTGGGCGCCATAAACCTAACGTCTGTCCGGGGCTGAGTGAGCACGAGCCATTGAGGACCCACCAGAGGCCCACTGGGGGGGGGGGGGGGGGGGAGTGTG
>NW_005841833.1:2025418-2052389 GCF_000455745.1 Alligator sinensis | reverse complement strand
CGGAGTCACCTCCCCATTTTGGGGGGGGGGGGCCGTGTGGCATGAACCTCGTTAGAGAAACGAGGACCTGCTCGAGCGCCGAATGGCGCCTCACCACGACGTCGTCGACACAAGGAGCAACGGGCGTGCGGCCCACCGGGCTCGTGCCGCTTTTGCTTAGCACCGTGCACAGCTGGAGATTAGGAAGGAAAGTCTGTACCATCGTTTGAACCGCACTTCCTTAAACACGTAGGCCCCTAACCGGTCTCGTAAGAGCGACCGCGTTATGTTGCTCAAGTCCGGGTGGAATACGCGCTCGGTTAAAAATCACTCCAGTGTTTTTACTCCCGGCTCTCGCGGGTGAGTTCGACGGCCCTCCCTCTGGAAGGTGCGGCATTGCCAGCAGCTGCAAAAAGCTCTCTCTTCCAGCTTATACTTCATATTAAGTGATATAATTGTTTAGAGACGTCAGGCAGCAAATGCCCAGACACTTAAACCCATTGCTGCAAAATGTAGTAGGTACGGTGGCTTTAGGTTTAAGATTTACTTGCAGCTTCCAAGTAATATCCACCCACTGGGTTAAATAATAGCATATCAACAACACTTCAATATGTTGTAGAGGTATGGGGCAATCTTTCCTATATATATGCCAATTAGCATCCACAGAGCACCACCAGGAATTAATCTGGCCCAGTAACAATTTCATGCAGTAACTCTTCAATTACTGCTGGCTGATAAATACAATTAGGCCTGAAAATCATTTACTAAATCAATATATTTTCCAGTCTGTGCATCCTGTTTACTGAACTGCTTACATAAAGAAATGGCTGGATTAATGGGATATTTAAACCACTTAGCCAAAAGCAGTTGACAAGAAGTCGCCATAAAACCCTTGGTGTGGGCCCTGCTATTCTTATTATTATTCAAACAATGCAGCTGGAATATTGGGGGGAAATTATGGCTGGCGTAGCTTCATCAAAATGGACTGAAATTACACGGATGTTGTGTTTGGCCTGGGACATACCTGTGGACAGCTAAATGCCTACGTACATTGATATATTATCTTTTATTAGTCTACTGCTATGCCACAGTTCATAGCAATTCGACCTCACCCTTCATTGTAATCATTACTCACAAATAAGTTATTCAACCTATGGGCCGCCGTCATGCGCCTCCACTGCAAGCCCATTTCAGGCTGATCGTGTAGAAAAGTGGGTAATGGGAGACACATGGGCGAACGGAGAAGTCGAGCAAAATTTACAGGCCCTGCTGGAGAGGCGGGCTCAGGCACACGTGCATAGATGCATATATGCTAGGGTTGGAAGGGACTGCAACATCTATGGGGACAATGCCGTGCCACATCTATGGGGACATGCCGTGCTTGATATGTGAATGAAATGAGGAATACATACATGCTACCACTGGGTACTTGTCACCTGTCTGCTTACAGCTGACACTGGCTTCTGTGTGACTGCAACAGTATGACTTTGTTATTCAAAACTGGTAGATAGTTGCTATGCCGACACGCTATCACATGCCACGAATGTGCACGCCCGGCCTCTGGGAAAATAAGGTCCGGATGAAACCCCTTTTTCCACATACTGCCTCAAAAAATGATGCACGTGGGGATGTTAAACAGATGAGGCATGAAAAGGGGGTGGTCAGGTTGCTTAGCCTCAGTTTCCTCCAGATGTGCTGTTTCACAACCTCAGTGGAGGGACTTTATAAAGGAGCACAAACGCTTATGCTTTGAGAGATCTGGGTGACTGGCACCACATTATACCATTATTAATGATCTGTTGAGGAAGACTCTTATGAAGGTGTGAAAAATGTCTAGGGGGATATTAAATGGTTCTTTGACGTGAGTACCAAAAACTGATTGGCAACCTGTCTCCCTCTCCTCGTGAGACTTGTTTAAGACCCAGAGGTCTGGCAGTGTCAACTGTCTGCTTAGCATTTTAGTTATGTCCCAGCCCTACCCTGCTAGGTGGAGTCGGTATGTAGTTCAGCTTCCTACGCAGGCAGGAAAGGCTGCTGAGGTTACAAGAGAGGTGAACAGAGATATGCAGAGTTTGGCTGCTTTTGGGCAGATACATATTCCACTTCAACAGTGACATCCAACTCCCTTCATCCGCCTTCAGGAAAGATGAAGATGTTGGGACAGCATGCCCTCTCCCAAATCAGCTGGGAGCTAGAGAGCTCATCACCCCCCACCAAAACCCTTCAGGCTGAGCCATGAGATGCTACAAGATGCATCTTGTACCTTTACTGGAATCCCTTTTAGGTGACATTTTCTGAGCATTTAAAATTACTCACCGCCGGATGCCTTTCCTGCAGGAACTGTTGATTATACAATCTGCCGGTTATACCAATCCAAACCCACAGCAGTATGGAAATGGATTTGTTCCTCCACTATTGATGAACCAGCCCAAATAATTACCAAAGTGCTTTTTTCCTGGCAAGAGGAATTCTTTTTTTTTTTTTTTGCAGCAAAGAAACAGACTGAGAAGGACTGGGTTTTGAATTAAATCACAGAGCACCAAATGCAGACTCCAACTTAAGTGCCATCCAGGACTGGCATGCATCCTCCTTTAATTCAATGTTCAATTTTATTAGATGCTTAAAAATGGATTTAGTTATAACCCTGCTCCTGGATCTCCCTCTGTCCTCTGGTCTCTCTCAAGTTCAACAGCAGAACCAGTGCATATGCATGAGGTTTATCTGTGTTTTGCAAGTCACCTTAACAATTTGTTTGGCCTTGAAAAACCGGAAAAAACAGTTGGTTACCTAGACTCTTAAACCTGCAAGTCTAATTTATGGAGCATATTAACCCTTGTAAGCCCAGCAGCTAACCACCAAGTACATTTTTGGGCTGCATCTGTGACTTGTGAATTGCCTTTTGTCTCTTCAGAAAGTGCAGGATCCAGGAGCTTCTATTTAGACCCTGCACTTTAGTCAAACAGTTGTTCCCAAACCATTTGAACATCCAGCCCACTGGGAGAGAGATACGGAGAGCAAGTGCCTTATTCGGCACCTTATTTGGCACCTTATTCTTCAGGCAGGAAAAGGTGGGCAGCCCAAGAGGAGCCTCATTTTATATCTACCTTGCTCATGTAAATCCCACAGAGAAAAAGAGATTCTTTGCATATCAGTTTACTACATGTTCCCACACCTGTGCGTCCAGACAGCTCAGTGTCTAACCACTGAACAAAACACAAGTTCTTACTTTGGCCTGTTCAGCTGCATTGGAACGTGCGATTATTGAAATAAAAACAGCTGCATTTTTCACCATGCTCTGTTCCCACTGCGACGTCAGCAGGACATCCACATTAGCTGCCAGGATGAAGGCACAGATGGAAGCACATAGCACTGGTGAGGGGCTATGACCCTAGAATCTCCCCTTGTACACCTTTCTGACGGGATTCTTCAGTGTTTACATCCAGAAAATCTGGGTGTATCCCAACACGCACACATCTGGAGCAATGAAAACAATGCACTACAAATGTTCAGTAGACCCTTTGCAATTTTTTACCTCTATAGCAAACCAATTTCTTCCAGCTTTGCAGCAAGTGCCCTCACGTGAAAATCTAGAGGGTAACCTAAGTTATCAGACTAAGTTAGCCATGCTACCTGTTGGGTGGAAAATAAAGACCATTTAAGCAGAGGAAAACTTTTCTCTCCAGGTTTGCATAAGTCAAAAGCCTCTAAACACATAATGTGAAAAACTAGGCCAATATTAAATTAGTTGCTTTATTGCATTTCTTGGCAGACACCCAAGAAAGGTTACATCTAGGATTTGCAGAGGAGTCCATATGTCTCGTCTCCAAAGAAAAGCAACCTAGAATGCCACGGCAGAATAACTACTATCTCCTTGTATGGTAGCTCCTATTCCGAGGGTGCCTTTTTATGCTTGACTTTAGCATCTTTCTGGACTGTAAAAGGTCCAAAAAGTACCTTTTGCAGGTACACTGTCAAAGAGTATGCATTCTTACTTTACATTGGCCAACCTGAGCTGGCTAACTGGAGTTGAAAGTAATTGTGAAACCAAGATGATGTGGTGCTAACCAACCGTGTTCAAAGAGCTTTGGGTAGAATTTGTGCTGCTAACCAAACCCAAGTTCCTTTCCCTAAGCAAGGTAAAGTAGCAACAGGACAATCTAAGGCAAGAGCACAGTTTTTAAGCAGTGGGAGAGTCTAGTTTTCGTTTTTGCAGTATAAATGTTCTCTTAGTATGGAATAAAAGTATCCACCGCACAGGGAGGAGCACGTCAGAATAGCTCTTGTGTTTTGGGTCCGAGCCCTACCTTGTTTGCCGAGAGTTTCCCCATACAAATAAGACCCAAAGCAGCAGCCTCCAACACGGTGACTCACAGGCAACAACAGTCTGTGATGCTCTCACACATTGTGGCCACAGGTACTTAGGAAGTGAAAACCAAGGCCTTTGTCACTGTGGTCCAGGTTGAGGGGAGAAGCAAAGCAGGACATTCTCTGTAGCTCACTATAAGCCAAGTACTTTTGCTCAAAGGCCAGTGAAGGCTGGAGACCAGAGACCATGGGACAGAGCCAACCCACTCCCATCACATTTCCTTGAGTATTTTGGGGTGTATATATTTCCTCCAGCTTCTTCAAGCTTTCCGTCGATAAAAAAGGAATTAGTTATTATGACTGTCTGAAAAGAGGGGTTTAGAAGGACACACACATTTTAACCCTCACTGCAGCAATGGCAGAGATAGAAAAAAATGCCATGTGATGTGCTCTTCCCTTTTACTTCCTTGAGTCAAGATAAGCTAGCACTCTGCAGCCCCAGGCAGTGTTTGCTAGGTTCATGGCCTAGGCTCTGCACACTTTAAAATCAAGGAGAGAATACTTCCATTCTTATAGACTACTGGCAAATACCCTCTCTTAATTATACCAACAGAAAACCAGAGTTACTCTTCCCCATTCCAGCTACTGGACCAGTTCATCCACTTAGCACACCTACAGCATCATTTTTCGCCCCAAGCAGACCTTGACCACCTATCCACCTTGAAGTGCGGAACTATCTCCAGAACGATATGGCCGACTCTTTAAAGGGAGGAGGCACTGTCAAGCAAAGCAGGCACATAAAATAAAAAAGGTCTTCTATCCAGAGGTGCAGTTGTTTTACCACATTAAAAAATATCATGCTTAAGACAGAGCCAGTATGGGACACGCTGCTTTCTGACCTGGAGATAGCATCCTGCAAAGGGAAGGCAGAATAACAAGGTAAGATGCAGAATAAAAACCAGCTATTAGCTGGCTTATCATCACCTACTCCCAAGCTCCAAGGCAACTATCAGATGCTGACAATTTCAACACACATGATCCTCATAGACACTGTGTCTCATCCTTTCCAGTGACTGAGACAGAAGGAGATTGTGCATCATGTATTTGCATGTTGCTTCAAGACATCACCTAGAAACTCCCCTGGCTTATTTTATTTGGAGGCAAAAGGACCCTTGAGACTTTGGCTCGGAAGCTGAGCAGCAGAGGTAGTGTTTTATTTGTAAGGTATCCCCCTGGAGGACACTAACCGTTTGTAAAACATTGCCAAACCAAAAAACCAAACAAATAGAAAACCCAGAACATGGCAAAAAATCCGATCAAATGTTATAGAGCAGCATTCAAAAACTGGAACGTAATTACTAGGAGATCTAAAGTGCTTGAGGTCATTTCTTCCCCGTGTGTGACCTGACTCACCCTTCCCTTTGCGAAACACAATGCTATTTCTCAAACCACACCTTGCTGGCTGCACACACGCTCTTACCAATCTTTACGGCACGGTAAAGACATTAAGGCAGATTCATCAGTGATGTATGGAATAAGGATATGTGTCTCCCTTTTTTTCCCCCTCCTCTTATTAAAAAAAACACACCAAAAATCAAAGAAACAACTTCCCATGCAGTGAAACTGATACAGTATCCCCAAACCAAGGCTTTGGCAGGATCTATAAAGTGCCATCATTCAGATCTGATGTTCCCTTTTTAAGAAATGGTGATTAAGAAATCAAGTGCTAGGACTGAGTTAAAAAGAAAGAGTCAACAGACAAACTTTGAAATAGGACTGACTAGCACCCAACAGACATGGAAGCTAGACAGCCATCATGCCGCTGCCCATAGAGAGACAGCGCTTCAAAAAATCGACTGAGTTAAGATCAAACTTCTCATCCTTTAAAAATAAAAAGCTCACAGAACAGCAGCAATGAATCTGAAAGCAGAACCCGCTCACAGACCCCTGGCTCTTGACATGGAAGGCAGCCAATAAATGATAAAAGCTTGACAAAGTCATGTATGAGAGCTTGACCCTGCAGGGCTCCTCACTGATCTCCCTGATTCCAGTGGATATTATGTGCCTGTGGACTGAGCTGGTTACCCATGGAGGCCAAGGAGAGTCTTTGTATTGACTTTGGTGCATGCTGAATTGGCCCTAGAGTGTCGGCAAGGTCAGGACCTTCTGTGCTACCCACCACCTGGCTATGGAGTCAGGAAACTGCCTCCTGACATGCTTTAGGCGGGCCAGTTTGACCCATCCACACAGGCATATAACATCCATTGCAATAACAGCAATTCCAGGTGCATATCAATGGGAGACGCATCCCAGTCAAGCGGAAATATCAACTCTAAGAAAAGAAACTTGGTAGAAACATGGGGATTTGCTCCAGACCCAGCTTCTCAGAGTGAATCTGGCCTGTTTCCCTATTTTGCCAGCAAGGGTCTGCCTACTGGTGTGTACGCAGGAAGCTTTAGTGTGCGTGTGTGCGTATGTGTGTGATTAGTAAACAGGCCTTGTTCTACAGCACGGACTCCTAGGTCGGCGTTCCAGCAAGCGTCTCCAATGGACTCCTTGGTGCTCTCGCTTGCGAGCAAAAGTATTGCAACTACCCTGCCCCGAGGCAGAGAAAGGCAGCTATATCCTAAATTCCTCCAAGTTTTCTGACATCTTCGCTGACTCGGTCCTCACAGCATCCAGGCTGGTCACCAGCTGACAACTGTCCCCCGTGCCAGTTTCAAGCCCCAGGATCTGTCTCTGCACCAGCTTGGAATAAAGGCCGCCTTCATCCATGAGTGCTTTATGTGTCCCCTGCTGCACCACCCGGCCCTTGTCTAGAACAATGATGTTGTGTGCTTTCTCGACAGTGCTCAGCCTGTGGGCTATGACAAGCACAGTGTGGCTCTGCAGATCACCGTATATTGCTTGCTGAATCTGTTGGAAGGAAAAAAAGGGAACACACAAAAGGCACTGTCATTGGTCTGGGAGGAAACACAGGGGCTTTGTGGCTCCTTACTAAGACATCTGTATCTGCGGCTTTCCTCTCTAGATGCACAGAGGACCTACAAACAGGACACCCCCTTAAAGTTAACAGAAGATAAAGGGCTATGGACGTTATTGTCACAAGCTATGCAAACTTCAGCCCACGCATCCTCCGTGCAGAATGCCACGGCCACTACCATAGGTGTAAAGGTTGGTGGTGTTGAGCGTATGGACCCGATCCCGCACGCTGAATGTTCCTTAGGGCTGGGCCCTGATTTGGAAAGTGACTCAGCATTGCCTTGCACCAACAAATACAGGGTTTGGCAAGGCAAAGCTAGCAGCTGGCTGAGCGCAGACAAAGGCAGCACAATATGTGAAAGCAGCATCACAATAGACTGATGTCTGCATTAAGGGAACCAGCTGGCCAGCAGGTATGGTTTCCAGTATACACACCTCTCTGTTCAGAAAGCATCTCCCAGTTGTCATCATAAATAAAGCAGCTGATTTAATTGGCATAAAGCCCCAAATACATTCCTGGTACACCCAGACCTTTAGTTTGAGTGCCTCAGGCACTGTGCTTGAAGTCTACAGAGACAGTTTCAACCCTTCATGCTGTTAGGCTCTTAAGGACTTCCAAATTCCAGCTGCTCTAGTGTGGACTACAAAGATACCTTATATACACATACATTAATAATTAGTTTTCTCCTCATCAGAATCTTCCCATCGCCCTGTTGTGATGGGTGACAGCTGATCCTAGAGATTGCTGCATGTCAGTGGGGTTATTATATATAGTATTCATTACATTGCTTTAGCGTAAGCATAGAGTATGTTGTATTAAACACCCTTCTGCTACCACTGCCAACATCAATGTTCAAGAACCAGCATCTCTAAATTGCAGAGGCATCCTGCTTTGGAAGATGCAGTGCAGTCCATGCATCTCATCATGGTGCCTCGTAAACAGGGGCAGTGCTACATAATAAGCCTAAACACTGGTTCCAGCATCCCAGCCCCATAGCACTGCACTGTATCATCAACACATGCTCTGCCCTCATGCTGTAGTGTGGGACTCCTGACTCACCGTTTGACTCATGAGAACTAATGAGTCAGCCAGGCAAGGAATTATTCCAGCTGCATTATATTGTGGGCTTCAGGTCTCTCCCTCTGAGGCTGATTCAGTTACTGGATCTGAGGTCAGGTTGCTTCTTCAGGCTGCGACTTCATCAAGCCCTTGTATGCCAAGCTGGAAGTAGCGCTGGGGGATTCACCCTCTTTCCTCTTACCAAACCAGTATCCTTGTGCAGTCTAATTGGGCACTGGGGTAGAGAGGTGTCACACCTCAGCCAGACATAAGACAGGCTCTCGCTGCTCTTGGACACTGAGAAACCCTCCTTGCGCTCTCTCTGCAAGGGCAGACCTGCACAGCCTGATGTCCTGGCTACTTTCCAGCCCTGGTAATTATCATCTGCCTTTGTGCAATTTCAACTGGACACAACATTCTTCATTTCCTGTCCTAAACAATGCGCAGCAAGGCTATGCAAAGATTAACTCCTTTAACACCTTGCTAATAGACAGAGACATGACTGTACCCTGAATTAGTAACATCTGGATGTTGACTTGGAGGATGCTTAGTTACAACTTTGTTTGATTCCTCCTTGCCAATCAGTCTCTGGTTCAAACTTGTTTTTATCTCAGTTGCCAGCTGTTACAGAGGCTACATGTTATGCCCAGACTATGCAGGTCCACAATCTAGAAATTACAACTCAGGTCCAGTCGTAGAGCAAGCCCGGAGTAGAGTCTCTTTGGCCTGAATTAAACTGATTCAGCTCTACTCACCGCATGTTCACTCTCTGCATCTAGCGCACTTGTGGCTTCATCCAGTATTAGGATCGAGGGGTTTCTGATCAAAGCCCTTGCAATTGCCACTCTCTGCTTCTGGCCACCAGATAGCTGAGTTCCTTTTTCACCAGCTTCTGTTGGATTAATGGGATAAAATGACAGAAGAATCATGAAGATGCAGCGTGAAGATGGGCTGGCTTCCTTTCACTTCAGAGCACATTAAAGATGCGGCAGTGTTGCATTGCTGGACACACGTTTAGATCAAAGATCAGCTAGGTATCATATTGGCCACTGAGTCCAATCCACTCTGTTTTATCTAGCTCTGCTTTTTTCTGTGGCATTTTTTTTGCTGCCAGGATTTCCAGGTAGCAAATTTTGCCCCTGTGGTACAAATTTGCAGCATGGGGCATGTTTTAACATGCTGGGCATGCAGTTTGTGACCCTGCAAGGAGGTTGGCAGGGCCACAAACTGCACAAGCCTGCACATCTGGATCCGGCCCCTGGGTTTATCTTGTGAAGCATATTTCTCAACTAACAGTGCCATATGGCACCCTGTGGCACCCCGGTTCCACAGCACCCTGGTTGAGAATCAGTGCATTAACCTGTGCTCAAAGGCTCCATTCACAATTACCGATTGTAAGCTGCTCCCGCAGGCATGAAATGCTTTAAATAGTTAAAGCGCCTGACTCCTGCTGCACAAAAGCCAATGAAATAGTTTTCTATACCTGTGTGATAGCCGTCTTGCAACTCTGAGATAAACGCATGGGCATTGGCCTTCTGGGCGGATTGAACCACTGACTCGAAAGAGACCGAAGTTAGACCATATGAAATATTGTCAGCAATGGACCGAGCAAACAACACTGGCTCTTGGCTCACCAGAGAAATCTGCAGAAAGGAAGGGGAGAATCAGCCAGTCAGAACCAAGTGAGAAGAGTCACAGTTTAATGACTACAGTCTTCTTTCTGGTGATCATCATTTGTTCCAGTTGGCTTAGCGAGTGCAGATGGCTGAGTTCCACCATCAATGTAGCCACAGAGTGCCTGACCCAGGGCTTTCAGCCAGGCCTCTAATTGCACTTTCTTAGCCTGCCCGAGTGAACAACAGGGCTGGACTCTGCAAATGAACCGTGTTAACTGTTTCACTGCTGGTCCTTGCTCTAGCGATTGCGTATCAGGACAGTGGTGCAAACACATTTTGCCACCTGCGACTGGCTGGGATGGGGGCACACACCAAGCTCAGCCTAACTGAGAAAGGACATGTGAGTTGTTCAGCCTCTAAACTCAGACCGGGAACATTTGGCTGTGCCTTGTGGTCCTCTCCACTTTTGGAAAGTACTGGCTGAGGCAACGGCCTAGCAACCCACACAATCAGCTGACATACAAAACCAATTAAAGCGTGAGGTCAGGATTAAGTGCTCCATGCCAACAGAGCACAATGGCTTAGCGGGGTGGCAAAGAATCAGACCTGAAACAGCCACACTGCAGACATATGCTGCAGCTCTCCAAGACACACTTGAATTCCAGAATTGGAAAGCAATGGACACGACTGCTGTCATTTCTTACTTGCTTAGCAACAGCTTTTGCCTCCCACCTGTAAAGCACCCACTTCAAATGGCAGAAGACGCGCTGCATTTCGAAGCTGCCTTGCATTTAAAAACAAAGAAAATCTTCTTAGCGATTGCTTAGAGGGATAGATATGTATAGAGAGCATGGGTTAAAGCTCATCTGTAAAAATAATTCTCTTCCTTACTTGTGTTAGTAACATAAATAGAAAGGATTTAAAAAAAAAAAATCTTAACAGGCTTTTAGCAACGCATGTGATTGGCTTGCCTTTAAAATATCTCAACACAGACAACAAATATTGGCTGGTCACTTCTATGTTTGCTTTCAAGTCAGTTCTCAGATTGGGTTCTCATAGACAAGCTCACTGTGGTGCACCCTGAGTTATAAACCCAACAGGAGAAGGGCTATATGTCGGAAAAAAGGATGATCTTGTGTTGAAAAGCACAGGGACTAGCACGCAAGAAACTAGTTTCACGGCTGGCTCTGATGTCCCCTAACACCAGTAACTTGCTCTTTCTGAACCTGTTTCCCCAAAGAAGGAAAAGGGAAAGAAAAGGTTGATTTTTGTGAATGTTTTCCCCACCATGGGAATCTTGAAACTTTTTGGGTGGGGTGCAGGAGTGGGGATTCAACTTCAGGCTTTGGGGGCACATTTTGGAAGAGGCCAAATTTTGGCCCACATTTGTCCACACTGTGTGGCCTGAATAGTCTACAGTGCTATGCTCCACGGCAGATTACAGCTGTAATACATTGATCACTAGTAACTCGTACCACTGAGTGCAGGTATTTGTGATCATACATGTTAATAGGCCGCTCGTCCAGCAGGACTTGCCCATCTTGAAGAGGGTAGAAATTCTCCAGTATGTTGACACAAGAGCTTTTCCCGCTGCCCGATGGACCCACCAACGCGGTCACCTTGCCAGGAGAGAGGGTGAAGGACACGTTCTGTAACAGAAAGATAAATGATACCAAAGACGTTAATCTGTCAGAGATCATCTGAGATCAGAGGCAGATTCTTGGTCTGACCGGCCCCTTGAGGGATCCGAGAGATGTGGACTTCTGTCTCAATATTAAACAGCGATGAGAGGCATTCTAGCATCTAATTTCACATCAGGACTTTTTCAAAGAGGCAAAATTATAGACACCGATACCAGAGTAAACTTCTGCTCAGCCCTCTGCTGATCCCTGCTGTGCAGAGGACCTGACGCTACATTGTCCAGATTAGAAGAGACCAACTCAGGCAGCTACATCATTTCTTTTGATGAAAATCAAGAAAAAGGTGAAGCAAACAGTCTGGGACAAACTGGGCTGGTCAGGTTACAAGAAGTGACGGAAGCGGCTTTGTGGCTCTTGGCAGAGTTACAGTTTGGCATGACAACAACCTAACAGACCCTAGAAGTTGGAGGAAATGTTCCCAGTTGAAATCACCTAGCTGTGTTTCCACTGAGTGAATATTCATGGGTCCAGCTGCCGTCCTTCCTGGGCATGATTTACAGCAGGGGGAAGGGTGGACTGAATGGAGCGAAAGTCCCTCCTCCTGGCTGCTCCTATGTCCACCAGGACACTGCTGGACCTTCCTTGTCCTGATGCTGGGAAACATCTTGACCAGGCCAGGCCTTCGAGAGAGAAACAACGGTATTCCTACCAGCTTCCCACAACTCCCGAGTCCCTGCAGTCTTGCTTGTCGGACTTGGGCTCCTGCTCTTACTCCTCCCTTGTGTGTCCTCTTCCTTCCCCACATTAGTTTTCCTCTTTCCTACCTCTCTCCCTTGTTCTTACTCCATTAAGAGCCTGGCTTAGCTGGCAAAGACAACTCCACCTTTTACAACCCCACGGCAAGCTTGAGATAAGGAGGGCAGCTCTAGGCAATGCCTTAAAACAGCCTGATGCTGATACAGGCTCCCCCAGTGCGGAGTGGCCAAGGAGACCGTGGTCCCGACCTGCATTTCTCCAACAGCCAGCCTGCAGGCACTAGAAGCACCAAAGAGAGAAGCCGTGCTTTCTAATTCTGCCTTTCTCTTCTGCTCCTTTTGCATGCGTTTCCCTAATTTTCTCTTTAAGGAAACAGAAGCAAACTCAAACAATGACAGCAGCAGCTACAGTTGCTCCACACCATCTGTTCTACCCATCGAGCCTTTCCCGGAGTGGATGGTCAATATGATCTTTAACACCATCTGAAAGACTGGAGTTTTGCTTATTAAAAAAAAAGTCTTAATACCAAAGTAAGGAAAAGGGAAGAAGGGAAATTGTTGCAATGCAACCCTTACTTAACATCTTAACTCCTTCTCTTCTTTGGTGTCTTTAATAAATGGCTCCAAAAAAAACCAGAAAGAAAGAAAAACTAGTGGTGGTTTTTACAGGAGCCAGCCAGTATTAGGCTGGCATAAGACCCTGAGCCACACTTCATTGTTTCATGTTGCAACAGTGAATGAGAGTTTGACTAACATCTTCCTTATTGGTCCCGTGACGTCCCATTTACACAGGCACCATCCTGTAGGCTTGTTCCTCACAATCTATTTTTCAAGGCTTTGCCAAGCCCAGATTTAAATTACTTCAACATTGGGGCTTTCAGCACTTCCCTGGGGAGATTACACCACTGTTTGCTATTTGTCCGTAACTGGCTTGCTGAAAAAACATTGCACTTGGCCTAGTCAAGCAGGGGATGCTCTCTCCAGAGCTATGTCTTTAGCGCCACAGCACTGAATGCAGGGCATCCCGTGACTCTCACCTGCAGGACTTGTGTTGCAGGGCGGGTGCGGTAGGAAAAAGTCACGTTTCTGAACTCCACTTTACCATCCACGTGGTCTGGGGCCAACGTCCCATCATTCAACATCATTGGCTTGCGATCGATAAACTCAAACACTTTCTCGGCAGCTCCAACTCCCTGCATCAGTCCACTGTAGACAGAGCCAACAGACTACAAGGGAACACAAAAGAGGTCCACGGTTAGACCTGTCTGTAGGATGGGCCTAGAGAAAGGATTCATTAATACAGAGGGAAAAATAACAATCATTAAAATAGAGCTCTGTCTTGGATCCCAGCATACATAGTGCTAGAAAGCAACTTCCCAGATCCCATGGTGGCTCGGGGCTCAGTCTAACACTAGCTGCACATGTGAGCGTGTCACCATGAAAGGACCCGTGGTAAGCGTGTGTGTATGAGTGTGAAAATCAGGGGCAGAAAATAAGGGAGAGGTCTCCCCGAAAACATCCACACATGGATTAAAACATGTCTGTCTTCTCTCTGACAAAGACAAGCCGCTCCCCATAACAACCATACTCTGCAGTGGTTCGATGCCTACAGGACTCGAACATGTTCTGTCAGCGCTGAGCGCAGCCACCCACCCAACACTACCACGCAGGGGCAGTTGACAGAAAGACACCCCCTAACATTTTCTTTGACACTTTTTTTTCAGCTTCCACCCCATGCCCAAGCTCTCAGACAAGGCTCTCGGAAAAGCTTGGCTAAGGAACAACAGCTTGGAATCTGCGCGAGCTGCTGCAGCCCCGAGAACAGATGGCCTGTGCCAAAAGTGTGGGTTTTAATTCGGGTTGATTTCTGCACAAAGGCAGGGGTGGCTGGAGCACCCTGGTGATTGCACTCAGCCGGGGCAAAACCTGGACACGATCATTTCTGTCCTGCTTAGCGGAAATTGGAGGATCCCAAGAGACAGGCCGACATGTGCAGACCCTGCAAACCACACGCCACCCCGCCCAGAATCCTGTCTCCCTCGTTCTCTGCCAAATTAGCAGCTTGAAGCCAATTACCAAGGAAAAAAAAAAGAATACAATTAAGTTTTTAATGGACCCTGAAATTTAACAGGCAATCTCTAAATCCTTCTATCCTTCATACAGGAAAACTGGCCTGCAAGGCATCCAAGACTCAGCCCTTCAAGCTACAGGCCTACGGAGCTCCCCACTCCACTTCCGACCACCAGTGTCTCATTGCAAGATGAGTGGCTTTCAACGACGTGGTTCTTCCTGGCCAGTGCTATTTGCTGAGCATGGCTGTCTCCTCCGCCCATCTTTGGGAATGGGAGGCACTGGGCGAGGAAGCTGGAGGCGAAGACATGGTTCTAACAGAGGACATCCCAGATGCCAGCAGTTAGCACAGCAGCAAAGGTCATTTTGATCCTGAAAAATGTGATCTAGAAAGCTAATGGGAACAAAGCTCAGAGCCAGGCTCTCTGCTGTTGTACAACAGCGTCTCTCCATAGAAATCCGTAGGCCAGATTGACACCAGCCCAGGACCTGGCTCCCAGGGCCCTCCAGATCCAGATTCTCTTACGCTGTTCAGAGCAGCAGCATCCACACACATCCCGTGACATCCAAAGCAGCTTTTTAATGGGATAAATGGGCCCACGGTCACTCTTTTCATGGTGCCTCCTCCCCAGGATAGGAGTGCGGTGATATCATTACCCTTGACACAACTTTCCGGTAAAACCCTACTTTCACCACAAAGCCTACACACACCTCCCATAGATTGAGAGTATCATGGAGAGAAAGCACACAGCTTTCTGTGCTGTGTCTATTTTAAAATACTCAGAAAATGGTAAAATGCTACCCCACTTAAGACCTCAGCAGAAGCTACCCTTCTTCTTCCCCTCTCCAGCCGTCCACCCCAGGGCACGAGAGAATCTGGGACATGGGGAAACTGTACTCACCTCCATGCAGTCTCCCAGGACGAACTCATAAATAATGAAGGAGATCAGGTTTCCACTGGTCATTTGCCCAGAGATCACCAGGTGGCCGCCGTAGTAGAGGATGCTGACCTGCACCACGAGAAGCGTCAGCTGCAATCAAGCACAGACATACAAAAAAATCAACCAGCTGCTTCTCTGGTGCACCCGTGATCCAAAACTCTGCCACCCACACCCCCAAACATTCAGGGTACCTGGGCTGTCTGCCTCGAGGCTGTACAAAGTGACTGCAAGTCCAAGACAAGGAGCATGGATAGTAGAGGGATAAAATAGTTTGAACGCAGGCAGATGTGCACCTTTTATTCATACTGATGGACAAGGTGTCTAAATCCCCTCAGTTACTTTGAAAGGATGAAGTGTAAAGCATCTGATGAACAAGGGACAGCTAGTGCACGCAGCAGTGCAGGGTCATCAACATTTAAAGAGGGCTTTCAAGGCAGGACTGAGGAAGCCACATGTATCTGGATTAGGCCCAACTTCAGGAGGGAGGCCAAACTGGTCCCAACATTTGCATTAGATGGCACCAAACTCTCGGTATGTCCCTACAACAGTTTGTTAGCCTCTGAAACGGGAAACAGCTCCGTGCGATCCGAGGCCCAAGACGGTGGGGAAATTTCAGGTCTGGGGACTTGAAGGTAAATGCCCTGCCCATTCCCTGAAACATTTGTTTGGGATTCGGAGGCCTCTCTCCCTGCTGCGCTGGCCTGGGAAGCATGAGGAGCTAGGAAGTGCTGCAGTCAGCTGGTGTCTTCTCCGGCCATCGTGAAGCACAGTCAGCTGCAGAATAGCTGGAGGTGCGTGGACATTTCAGATGAGATGAACAACCTCAAACAGCCTGAGCTTCGTCAATGAGCATGGCGCATACAGCCTGGATCCTAGGCAAGCCTCCTTACTGTTCAGAAGTACTGGAAGATTTCCGTGCACAGTTAATAGTCTCCAATCCCAAAAAGCACTGGGAGGAAAGGGGATCTTGCAGCTAAGTGACAGAGCCAGGACCCGGGAGAGTTGGGTTCATGTCCACATCCTCGTCCAGGCGCTTTGCTGGGGAAGGAAGCTGGCAGCGAAGACACAGGGTAACTGGGTTTCCATTTCCAGCCTACTGTTTTGTGAAGCATCGTCTTCCCTCTCCCAATCCAGTCTCTGGAGAACGTAACGCTCGCTGCGTGTGCATCCAGTGCCCAGCACAACGGGGCCTGGTCCCGTAATCTGCTACAGCCTCCAGGCTTCTCTGGGCCGTAAAGAAAAGCACAACAAGCGGCAGTTTGCTGTTCCCATTGCCCTCCCAGGCAGTTGTGGCCGCTCAGCTCTTCCAAAAGCAGCAGAGAAGACTCCTATGCACCCAATGCCGAAGAAAATTGCCCTCGCCGTGACACCTTATAACACATTTCCCTGATGAAAGGCTCCACGTAGTACCTTGTCTTCGGTGACATTTTACCAAAATAGCCCTCTTTACACTAAAATAGCCCTCTTTACTCTAAACCTGTCCTGAGCCACCCATTCTCCCAACAGCCTTGGCGGGCAATTGGCCTCATAACAGCGGAAGCAACAAGGCTCCTCTTCCCACAGAAATTTGCCTTCCTGCGGTTAAAGCAAAAAAACCAACAAACCACGTGAACACCACTTGGCAGCCCAGGCAGTGTCAGCAGCAGTTTAAGTTTATGGGAGATGCGAAAAATGAGAGCATTTAGCATTTAACGAGCCTGTAACACAGCAGTACAGGCACACGCTCCTGGTCCCGGTGAGAGGTGCCCTGCAGCTGTACGTTTCATCCCTGAAATCCTTCAAGTATCTCCAAAGTTCGGAGCCGGCCTTGGGAAGGGCAGCCGGGCGGCTCTGGAACAGACAAAGCTCTCCACCTCCAGGGCAGGGCTGCCACATGCTCCCATGCCAGGGCCCATGTAGACATCTGCACCCGAGTGCGTTTCCAAGGACAAAACTGCTGTGCGTGAACCAACCTGAAGTGAGCACCGCTTCTGGCTGGCTTTGCTCGGCTTCCCTTTCAAGTGGCACGTGAAAGGGCTCAGGGCTGCTTCACTCAGCTCGACTCCTGACACTAGCCCCGACAGGTGGGAAAAGACAGCGATGCCACGCCGGGAGGCTCAGTGAGGGTAGTGGAATAAAAGATAGCAAAGGCCCCTTTTCTAAAGGTCTGCTGAGCTCCTGTCGAAGCTGCAGGGACAGAGCGAGACAGAAGCACTTCCCTGGGCATACAGAAACACAGAGCTATTGCCCTCTGGAAGCAGGGGGAGTACGCGGCACATGTGCTGCATACATGTGTTTGTGCTGTGCTGGTCACAAAGGACTCCTGCCTGTTGCCGTGTGCCAGGGCGTGTATTGGCAAGGGAACAAAGCAGCTTTTGTAGCTGCGGAAGTGACGGTGGTTTCCCAGCGTTTGCTCTTCTCAGCGTACCAGGGCGTGGACCAGGGAGGGAAGCCCGTCGGGAACTCGGACCTGGCTGCTTCTGCATCCAACCCAGGAGCTATTTCTGCTCAGCTGGTTGTCTCCTGGCCCTGATCAATCCTCTGTTCTCCTCTCCCTGCACAATGAGACTTGCCCTCCACTTCTCTGACTCCTTTTCCCTCTTCTGGGATCCAGCCATGAAATTCCCCAGCATTTCTCCTCTTCTCCTCCCTTCTCTGGCCAGGAACACATCTGGTGCTGAGAGGCAGCTCGCACAGCTGTCTGGCGGAGTGGCAGAGAATGTGACAGCTCAGGTTCGGGCATCGGAGGGGCTGAGAAATGGCGCTACTCCAGCCTTAGGGGCCACAGTGATAAAACGCTGCTTTTTCTTCAGTGTTGATTCCATCTCCACAGTCTCTGTCAAGCAGATGGTGAGCTTGGAAAGGAGGCTTTCCATATCCCACTTTGTGCAGAATTACCTTACCCATCCCCATGGGAACCTGCAGGTGACTGGGCAGAACAGGTGGGATGGCAGTAGATGGGCAAGCGATTGCTTGGACATTTTTCCCCTGATACAGGTCCCCAAGGGGCAGACGGCTGCTGTTCAGGAAGGCTGCACAGACATACAGCCATGCTATGCACCAAAACGTTCCCTCTAGTGCTCTGGTAGAAGACATACAAGCGACACCACAAAAGCTATCCGGCCTTGCAAGACCCATGCCGTAATAGAGCACTCTCGCTGCCCTACATTCAGTTAAAACACGTGCGCGTTGATACAGGGCTGGTTGCACAGTACACACAAATTCTCCGAAACCCCTGGGCTAACCAAGCCAAGAGATCCATTAAAAACAGCCAAGAGCGCCTTCTATTTCCTTGGCATTTTGGAACATCTCACTTCGGGAAATATCCCTCGCAACAGGCTAAGGCAGCTGAAAGCTCAGGGTGTCACTCAGATGGCAAATCCCTATCTTTGCTCTATGCCTCCATCATATCAGGAAATGTGTCTCTCTGACAATGCATTTGATTTTTAAACTTCTGAGTGCTGCTCTCCTGAAAGTGGGCAAAAAATGTTGCCCAGCTTGGGAAAGAGAGATGGGGAAGTGCTGGTTCGCCTTACATGCCTGCGGGACTTGATATTTCAGAGACACAAATGCAGCGGAGCTCCAATTCCCCTGGGAGGTGGATGCTATTTTGAGCACGTGGGAGAGACTGGGGAGACAAAAGCCAGCAGACTCAGAACAGCTCCCAGCTCACTTCTGCTCAAATTAGCCGTGGCCTGCAGATACCCAGAACAACTGTGGTGCCAACCTCCCTGCCCCGTGGGGCTGCAATGCAGCACTGGAACAGACCCCTCTTCCCAGCACTGTCGTGCTGGCGTCTGCCTGAGTTGTGGGAGATGCATTCGCCTCCGTCTTAAATGAGAATGGACCCAAACTCTCCTCAAAATCCTGGTTGTTGCTTGTAGTCTCTTGGCATCCTTCAGTGCTGTTCACAGACATTGGGGTTCAGTGGTGTCCTCCAGCTCAAGGGCTAGCACTGGGGTTGTATTGCTCCGGGTAATCCAGAACCCCTGCCTTAAGCATGGGTGCACGAGGCATGACAACACCCTGCTTGTAGGACAGGAGATGCAGACACTGCATAGTTGCACATGGGGCACTCATAGCTCCGCGCCTACATTAAATCAGGTCAGTTCAGCCCCTGAACAGCAGGGAGCACAGAGACAAGACTGCACAAAGCAATGCAGTGTGGGATAGCAGCAGGAAGACTCCCAGAGCTGGAGTCATTCTTGCAAAATCCAGGCATGTCTACACCAACCTTTTTTTCCCCAGACTAACTCATCCTAAAACAGATGCTATGCACGTACAAAGTAGACGATCTGATACACAAGCCATTGCTGCGTCATCACAACAATCGATACTGGGTGGACTCAGGGCCTTGCACCCCAAAAAACCAAAATTTAATGTAAAAAAGCCTCCCTGTCCTGATAAGTCCTTAGAGCTCAATTCAGCTCTCGTGTGAAGCCTTCAAGGGATGCTGGATCTGACTGTCACAGAAAACGTGAAAAATAAACCCAGTTCACATTTCCCTAGTGCCTGTCATTCAAGGTCCCCCCCTCCCCATACTTTGGAAAGAGAAGTATAACCCAAGGGGGCAGCGATCTATCCAGAGTCACTTGAGTCACAGCCGAGGGCAAAACATGAAATCTAGAAACCCGGAGCTGATCTGCCCCTCTTCAGCCGCTGCCGAGTTAGCCACAGAGAGCAGCCAACTAAAAATATCCATTCTGCAAGCAAGTTATTTGCAAACAAATCCCCTTGTTATTCTTCTCCCAAGATCTGACCTCCGGGTTCTGTATTTACCTTGGGAGAGGTGCTATTAAGCCAGAACTAAATTGGTTGGTTTCAATTTGCTCCGACCCGCAGGAACAGTTCTTTCTATTTTTAACAACCCCCCCACTGCAACACATGCTGCAAGCTTCGCTTCGAATGATCCCAAAAATGGTCTAGTTTTGCTGCCAGGCCAGAAGCTTCCCCCCACACAAACCTGGCAGGATGTTGGAAGGAGGTCAAAAGCCTCCTCTGAATCACAAACCTTTCTGCGAAGCTGCTTACATCTTTGAAGTTAAGGGCCTGAGGCGAGGCTCGTGTGAACCATTTAGGTAGCTTTGGTTATCAGTGGATGCTGGAGATGCCTTGACATCTAGTCTTGGCTAGGGAAAAAAGAGCTTTTCAAAATACGGTCTAGGCTGAAAACATCTAAGTCGGTGCCTGAGCAGAATATCAGATCCCATCAGGAACCCTTTCACAGCTCGGGTTACCAAAAAGTTGCTGGCTCGAGTAGGCAAGGCGGCGATCTGCATGCAGAGCGCGCTGAACGACCTTGAGCGGTAGTCGGTTAAAGAGTGCAGAAACTGCCTATTTGACAAGGCTATTAAAAATCCTTAACAGAGGGCAGAGCAGCTCTTCGGAGAGGGAGAAGTCAAGCCTGGCAGTTGTTAGAAGCCGTCCAGCCTGGTTAGAAGATTTCCAGACCTGGGTCTTATCTTACAAGGAGCAAACCCTTTGTACACGTGGCCCGCAACAAAGCTCAGCCCACAGAGCAGAAACGGTGGCACCCGGCCCCTGGCACCACACAAGTTACTGAAGGCGAAGGGACAGGAATGGGACACGGCAGGGGACACCTACCCCACTGGACCACACGTAGTAGGTATAGGCCATGGCTTCCTTCTTGTTCAGCTTGTAGACCTGCTGCAGCTTCTCCCAGTAGACATGGGCTTCCACCTCCTCGTTCGCAAAGCTACGAACAGTCTTCATGGCCGAAATGGTTTCTTCTGCCGTGTTGTTGGCCTTTGCCAGAGCACTCTGAACTTCCTTGGAGAGCTTCTGCAGAGGGCAAAGAGGGGAGGGGAAGCAGAAGAGCAGAGTTATTTTCCTCCTCCAAACAACACGCTGCCCACCTGAGAAGCAGGGGTTTGGAGACCAGGGTCAGTTCACCGTCCCTCTGTCCCCAGGCTGGCAGGCCACTGTGGACCATAGCCCTCCAGAGTCACCATTATTGTTACTTGTAGAGTGCCAAGAGGCTGAAACGGAAACCAGAGACCTGTCGTACACACAGACACGCAGAGGAACGGACACTTCCAGCTCCAAGGGGCTGGCGAGTCTGAACAAACAAGTGTCATCCCGGTAGGAGAACGGATGCTTTATCCTCCCTGTTTAGCAGGCAAAGATCCCAGACTCAGGGCCGGATTAACCTTTTAGTGGGCCCTAGGCAAACAAACTCATGGACCCCCAGCTGAAGCTGAAATTTTTATATTACTTTTTGCACGCAATAATTATATGTAGAATAAGCACAACTGGGCCCCTTCTCCACTTAGAGCCCTTGGCATGTGCCTAGTTTGCCTATGCGTTAATCCGGCCCTGCCCAGACTAAACGATATGCCCAAGGCTGCAAAGGAAATCGGTGGCAGAGTTCAGAACTGACCCCAGATCCCCAGAACGTGTTGGGATCTCTAAGCACATGGGGACAGTTAGCAAGGCCCCACGACAGCAGCTAGGAAGAGGTTCCCCAGGTGCATGCCCCAAA
This sequence comes from Alligator sinensis, assembly GCF_000455745.1. Taxonomy (NCBI): domain Eukaryota; kingdom Metazoa; phylum Chordata; order Crocodylia; family Alligatoridae; genus Alligator; species Alligator sinensis. Next base: position 2,030,560 of record NW_005841833.1, on the reverse strand, counting down.
GCGGCTCATGTACACACACAAGGCAGTGAATGATGTACAGCCACTACCCAGGCTGCGCGTTCGCTCTCCTAGCAAGACGGAGCTCAAGGGGAAGGGCCACGGTGGCTGTGATGACTCTGCTCTTGCAGCATGCCAATGTGCACATGCCATGTTGGAGGCTTTCCCTAGAGAGGCCCGAGTTGCCTCATGGCTAGAAGCACAGAGCCGGAGGAGCATGAAGGACGCAACCTGCTTTTCACAGAAGAGGAAGCGTGCGCTGACCGAGTCGAGTGCTCCACCCCATGGAGGACGCGGCGCTTAGCTTCTGGAGGAGGGGCGAGCCATACGGGGCTGGGCAGCTCCTGAGCGCACACCCTGACCGGTATTACAGGTTCTGACAGTGTGGGCAGCACAGCAGTTGAATCAGCACAGGCAATAGGAAGGGCTCGGTTACATCATCCCTGGGGCCCTGGGGAGGATGCCTCCCCGCGGCACGTTTTCTATTGTCTCACCCAGCCTTGCTAAAGTCTTAGGCTACAGGGAGTCCGCCAGATCTACCCTCTAAGAGGAGTCACGGTGGGACTCAGAAGGGAGAGGAACAGAGGAAACTCAGGGCACGCAGCACTGGACATGGTGCACACCCAGCTCTTCCTTTTAGGCGACACACACCTTTTATATCCCCACTGCTGGAGACTGCACAGCTCCATTAGCCCGGCTAAGAGAGAGAGGGAAGCCTGAAGACAGAGGGACTTCGAATGCCCAGCAACCTCCTGCTTGCTCAGCTTGATGAGATGAGACCCACTGCGCACACGCCCAGCACCTCCCCCACTACAGGCGGGAAACAGCCAAAGTCTGGACAAGAGTCTGGGGTGAACAGGTGTGGCCAGGACAAGCAGCAGGATCTGGTTGGGAGAAGTGACTCCTTCGAGGAAGCGATAGGCAAGGCCCAGGCAGATTCAGACCGATGTAAGAGGGGCTAACGTTCACTGCAGAGTCGATAGTGATGGCTAGCCACAGCGCAGTCCTCTCCCTATCAGCAGCACCAGACAGTCAAGTTATACTCCCCGCCGTGCTGCAACCTTGCTTGCCTTCTTGCTGAACGCCATGGAAGCAGATGAATTCCTTTGAGCCACGGCTGGCTCTGGGCACAGGTCCCCACAAGGTCAAGTCTGGCCTCATCCCACCTCTCTTTGCTCACTGCTCATCTTCAAATCAGGCCAGAAAAGATGTCATAAGTCACTTGGCTACCAGTCGCCTCGTGGGGGGCTAAGAGGGAGTGGGCATAAGCAAGAGAGATGAGCCCTCTGCCTACCTTGTAGTATTTGCCATAGAGGTCAGACACCAGCATGATGATGGGGAAGCCCATGAACGTGACCAGGGAGAGCTGCCAAGACAGGCTGAACATGAAGGCAATCACTCCCATCGCCTTCACCATATTACGCAGGAAGATGTTGATGTTCTGGGACACCAGGTCACTCACAATAGTGGTGTCCGATGTCAGCCGGGAGATGATGTCCCCTGCAAGAGACAGGGTGGGGATGGAGAGACAGCACTGAGCCATCACCGTCCCCGGACTACCTCCCACCCTCCCATTAGGTGAGCCACATGTGATTTCTTGACGCACGAGCCCACCCAAAAGTTCATCAGGGAGATGCAAAGCCATGTGCACAGACCTGGATGGACAGATCTGTGGGGAGGACCTCTGATCTAGACTCCCGGGGTTCAAATCCAACCTCCATTAGCAGAGGCTGGAGGCTCTTACTCCCAGCTGACAGCTCCAGGGATGGTGTAAACCTAGGCTGGCAGGTCTTACCCAAAGCCTGAACAAAGCATCCTCAGCACAAAACCTACAACCATCCCGGGCACTTTTGCTGGTAATTTTGGTACAGGCTAAGAATCAACTGGGCTAGGGAGGCTGAGCCAGCCTCACATCCCTAGAGGCAGTGTGGAGACACCCTGGTTGTTAGGGGTGCACGGGACTGTGCGGTTATCGGATGCCGCCCTGACGTTGAGGGCACCTACAGCCCCAGGGCCGTCGCCTGGTGCTAAATTCATGCAGATGTTTTTAATAAAAAACTAGAGTTTACATTGTTCTGGGTCCACATCCTTGGTGCCCAAGAGCCAGAACACATGAGCGTGCAATCAGTTCAGTGCATCAGTTTAAGCCCTGGCTGCTCAGCTGTTTTTATGTGCAGTGCACTGAACTGACCTGGGCTCCTTCCTGTGTCATCCTAGAACCCAAGCGGGCAAAGCCCGATGAAAAAAGTACATGACATAGACAACTCCTGCAGTGGTCCCCCGGGGTGAAACACCTTGGGTTTTGGAAGGGCAACTGGGTTTTGGAGGCTTCTGCATCCTGTCGTGGTTCCAAAGGAACCCCGTGAACTTTGGCTGTCCCCTGTGCAGACATGACTACAGAGGGACAGAGAGCCAAAGTCGTGGGCGTCTTGGTCACGCTGCATGTTATGGCCAGAAACCTCAGCCCGCTGGCCAGGCCGGTTGAGACAGGATCTACTCACCTACTACAAGCAAACTCTTTGTCTACGGCTACCCCCGTCACACCCTGCAATAAGGGTATTAGGATCCCCACCCACCTTAAATACGGCAACAGCCTCGAGGCTAAAAATACTGTGGAGGTGGAATTAAGTGAGGGAAGAGTTATTCTGAGTGTCGTCAGTGCTCCTCTATAGAAAAGGCCCTTTGGAAAATGGAAAAAATACAGAGACGGGTAGGGTTTGCTTTTCAGAGGTGCAATCCATGGAGGCAGCAGAGCTAAAACGTGATGGATTTGAAGGTAGCAGTGCCCCTGAGCGGGGACTGGAGACACCTGATCAGCAGGAGCTGGAGAGAGGTGGAAAAATCAGGGGAGATGAGCTGTGGTGGGACAGCAAGGAGGCCCTGTCCTTCCAGTGTAATCCAGTTCAGGTCAATAGTGACTGCAAGTGTGAACCCATTGAGGGCTGTATGGAAACCACTGAGGTGCACAGACAGGGTAGCGAAAGGGACGCTTGGGTGACACGCTGGCTAGGAACACGGCTTTCTATCTTCCCTACGGCTAGTCCAGAGAGCAACAGCTCTCTACTGCTACCAGCCAACGGGGCAGCTCCTCTGGCTCCAAAGCTGTCTCTGCTGTTGTCTATCCCTACTGAGGACCGGGAGGTGGACTGTTACACCCACAAGGCATAGGTTGCACCCTTGTACAGATGCACAGGGGACTTGATTGTGCTACCAGTACTCCTATTTTCGACACGTGGCAAGATGCAATTTAGCCATGCATCCTTAGCCCAAGGCCCTGACAAGCATTTTAGCGGGTACTCGGAAGTCACTGCTTTAGCGTTTCAGGTCAATGGCTTCTTAAGCTCAGATCCTCAAAGCCTGAGATACCAAACTGGAGTAGCATGGTCTGAGAAATGCCCCTGGGAGAAACCCACCTGTGCGGTTCTCATCAAAGAAACTCATTTCCTGCGAGACCAGTGACTTGAAGAGGCAGTTGCGGAGTCGAATGTTCAGCCTGGCGAATACGAGCGTGAAAACGCCACCCCGGATACCTGCGGCAAATGAGCTAATTGCAGATAAGAGACGTTATAGAACAATGGACACGAAATACAACTCAGCAAATCAAGCAAGCCTCCGCATACCAATTCGATGCGAGGGAACGGGGGCCACTGATAGCACATGGCGCTGCCAAGGTCCATCACCCTGGGACCTCCAGATCCTGCTCAAACATGGATTAACTGGGTCTGACAAACACTCTGGATATCATTATGCCCATTTTACAGGGGAGAAAGCTGAAGCAGGAAGCAGGAACGTGATCTCCCCAGCAGAAACATGCCAAAAGACCCCAGTTGCCACCTCTCGGGCTGTGCTTTAATGACTAGACAAGGCCTCTTCGACATGTTATCATCCGGGCATCCCGTATGGTAGGTGGCACCCACTTCCGTTAGGAGGTGGGACATGAGAAATGTTTGTAACCAAACTCAGAACTGGGCTAATATCACCTGGTTTCAGTACCAACTAACTTTAAACAACAGAATAGAAATAAAACATGCCTTGGTCAAACCCAGGTTTCTTTTAGAGAGTTTCAAACCACAAACACTTCACGTCATTCCTACTCAAAAGCAGAATAATCCTGTCTCATCTCAGGTGTGTTGGTGCTGGTGGGGGGCAACCTGCCGTAACTGGCCTTGGCAGACAAGCTGTCACGATATCCAGTCCCCCCTGCCCGCTGGATCTGCCAGTTTTGTGCAGCTGTCACCAGCTGGGGGGCAGGCATGGGCTGATACCTCGACTCTGAGCTTTCCCTGACCTCAGAAGAGGCATCAGAGAGACAAAATGCAAACAAGCTGCTTAAAATTTCCTGTCCCCGCTGGAGTTTGTAAATACTGTGGCTGTCTATGAGTCCCCGGTCATCCCTCCGCTAACCATAACCGCCACTCAGAATGACACAGCCGGGGCAGGGAATTACACCTTTGTGCTCGAGAATGGCCATTAGCCATACAGAGCAATGCCACAAGGCCAAACGCTTCGTAAAACACTCACCCAGTCTTGACAACACTGGGGAAGAAGGTTTAGACCTCAACACAAGAAACGTCACGCAAGCAAAGCACAAATAATCTGCCGCAGTTACCTTCCTATGGCGAGCAGAGACATAATCATCACTGCGGTGGAAAACTGGTCCATGCTCTTCTGGATGACTATGCCGTCAATGGCCAAACCTGTGTAATATGGAAGGAAGGTTTCTCCTGTTTGGAGAGGCAGAAGACAAGAATTAGAGCAACATGCAAGGTTTTAGACGCAGAATGGTTCGGGGGGAGGAAGATATAGCAGCAGAGGTTCATTCATTTCCAAAAAGAATAAGATCTTTGAAGGCCCGTAGACATCCGAGCCGCTAACACCTGAGATTACTGCAGGATCTAACAAGCTTTTCACCACCGATCAGCGTTCCCTCTAAGCCGTGCAGTGTTCGAGGCCGTGCAAGTGCGCCTGGCACCGCAGCATGAGCGCGCCTGCGCGGCCGTGCACGCCGCACAGCTTCGAGGGAACGCTGCCACTGATGCTGCTTGTTTGCACCACTCGGCCCAGGGGGGCCAAGGAAATGGCAGCGTTGTCACGGACCCGACGAGAAGCAGGTTCGGACTCTGGTTTCCTGAAAGATTCAAAGTC
>NW_005841833.1:2010056-2025387 GCF_000455745.1 Alligator sinensis | reverse complement strand
CTGCTGAACAGAACAACACGGGGAGGTTTTATAAAGGCCAATGCGTCACTTCTTGTCTACAGGCGAGGTTGAGCCTGGCGTAGGCCCTTCCTCTGCGGAGGTCAGGACACAAGCACGGCAGCACTGAGCAAGACCGAGAACATCGGCCCCCAGAGTAAAAGAGATGGCCCCACTCCCACCCCCGAAGCAAGCAAAGAGCAGGGAAGACACAAACACCATCACCAGTGAGGAGCGAGGTGGGATTGAACCCTCTTTCCCCTTGTGCCAGACTAACGAGCCGCTTGCTCACCCAGAGAAGGACATCTGATTCTCACAACAGTATTAAAACAGCGCTCACTCACCCAAAGCGGCGACGAGGAGGAAAAAGGCAGCGATGACCAGGAAGACGGCATCCGGTTTGGTGTAAGACAGCAGCTTGTGGATAGTGGCGCCCGACGCCTTGTCCCTCCTTTGCTGAGGAGGGACAGAGCCGGGGTCACATATCTCCTCCGCTTCTGTCCTGGACTCCGAACTGACCCCCAGCGCCTCCCCGGAGGAGGTGACACGGGCCAGCAGCTGCCACTGGCAGAACGTGCCCGCCAGCGACACGTACGTCCATGCAAACAAACTCCAAAACCACGGGTCCTTAATGGTCCTCCTGACCTCCGAGTAGAGCAGCAGCTTGACCATGGCATAGATGCCCATGAGCAGGCAGACGAGGATGATGAAGGTCTGGGAGGCCTTCAGGCGCCGGGGGCCATAGGTGGTGTTCTTGGCTACCCCGATGGCGGCTCCAAGCAGCGCGCAGGTCCTGTACAGACAGCCCCCCCACACGTCCAACATGGAGTTGAAGACATTGAAGCTCTTCAGGTCCCGGAGGACATCCTTGCCGCTGGGGCTGTGCAGGTACAGCAGCGTGGTCACCGCCACGTCCACGCCGCTGAACGTGAGGGTGCTGGCGACGGCCTTCCACGCTCTCATCTTCCCTTTCACCTTGGGTGAGGCAGAGCGGAGCGGGGGGCAGAGAAAGGTGAGGAGGGTCCCCTAGCTCGACGGCACGGCGGCCATCTCAGTCTTTCCTAGAGAGGGAAAAGGAAGGGGATGGGAGCGCGGGGGACCCTCGGCAGGGTGGTCCGTCGATGCCGTGGGGTACGGAGATGCGTCTACCTGTGGTTCTGTTAGAAGCCAACTGCCTTCTCCCCCCTCCCCAACAACCCCATCAGGGACGTGCCTGGGAGCAACTACGTCCGACCGCCAGAGCTTTATTCGACTGACCCCAAGGCTGGGCACGCATCCTTCCCAGAGCCTCATCCGGCTGGCTAGCCACGTTCTTGGATAGCCACGGCTACCGCCGTGTGAAAATCCCAAGCAGCCGGCAGCAGGTGGAGGTGTGCCATCCCACCCACCTGCTGGCTCCCCCCCCTCCGGGACAGTGGGAGAGAGCAGGGTCTTTGAGAAGAGCTCTTCAAAGTGACTCGGGAAGGGTTTTCCACCTCTTTGCCTCTGCCTTGGGAAGGGCGGCTAGATACCAAGGGGTGGATGGATCCCAAATCCCGAGCACGGGCCACCGGTTACCTGGACCTGATTATGAGTCAGGACAGCAGGAAGAAGAGCAAAATCAATGGAGAGAGAAGAGGCTGAGCAGCCGAGGACGACCCAGGGGAGTATCTAACCGATGGCAGGCAGTGGGAACGGCACGTCCTGGCAGTTCGACTACCAAACACCGCTGAGACCTAACGCTTTTCATCTCAAAGCGCTTTACAAAAGGAGAGCCAGGGTCTTTATCCCTCCCATCCGAGGGCCACTAACACACACGCAGTGTCCTTTCCCAGCTCCTTCCTGCTCATCAGATTCAAACCAGCCCGAACCTGAAGAGTCTGCCGGGCCATTCCCTACGAACGCCATCTGTTCACTCTTTACCCCTTCACAACAAACATCATAAAGCAGCCGATTTCCCTGTTCGTTCCCTCCTCTTGTTCCATGTGCTCATTATCTAGCTCGTTAAAACAGCCAGGGGATGCTGACATCCAGGCAGACCTCTGCTTTCCCCAAAAGCAAATGAACTCATGAAGCCAGAGCTCAAAGAGTCTTCTAAGAAAGAAAACCTCCCGCGTGACCTGAGAGGTCTCCTCCGGAGCAGCCAGTGATGCTGAAAGCTGCACGGCTCCCCATCACGTGCCCGGGTGGGCCTGGCTGGGGTTTTTTATTTCCATGCCAAACCTTGCAAATAGTTCATAGATTTGCAAGGGGGAAAATTAGCAGCAGTCTCCTCCCTTCACGGTCTTTGCCTGCCACTGTGGGGATGGCTTTCTACCGCAACCCATCCTCTCCCAGCCCTCGGCACCGGTCCCAGGAGGATGAGTTATTCTACCGAGAGCTCCAGCGTTGTGCAGCGACAGCCGCTGGAGGTCAGTGTTGGGCTGGAAACAAGTTAGTCCAGGAGGTTTCAAGGAAGGCTGAAGACAGGCAAGGGCCTGGCTATGTGCCTCTACTCCCGCACGAGCACCTTGGCTTCTCAGCCCGGGTGCCCACGCTCTCAAACAGCCCCCGAGCCAGGACGAAAAAGGAGTCAAGCAACAAGCCTGAGCACAACCAGTTGCTTCTTGCCGCCGCCTTTTTTTAACAGCGTTGTATTCATGCAAAAGGAAGAGAAGGGGATTATCGATGCCATGGGGCGGTATGCTAGATACTATCTAGGATGAAGGTGCCTGCCCATAAAACCTGCGACAGATACTCCAGCTCGCACCACCAAGAGGGACTCGAACAGAGCGAAATTGCAGCTCGGCTCGTGCCGATGCCATAAAACACCCTCAACTGGGTAAACTGAGCCCCGAGAGCTGAGTCCATCACACCCATTTATCCCAAAGCCACTTGAGTATTAATAACGTTGGCGTGTTCAGCCAACAAAGGGCCAGAAAAGGTCATAGATGCCGATGGTGCCAATTTTATAACCTCAAAGATGAAGAAATTAAAGGTAATAGAAGGCTTGAGGACACCTGCGCTCTTTACTTCAACACACATGAGAGCGCAAGGGAAGGCGGGTGGAGAACTGAGACGCCGATGGGAAACCTCTTCCCTGCTGCCATAGTGGGTAAGGAAGTTTAATTCCTGGACACAGCTTCATTTTTTGGACCTGGCGGCCAAAGGTTGCTGCCGGGGCCAAGAGCGCTGCAACCTCATCTCAGAGCATCCACACTCGGGACCGCACGGCCCGTCTGCCTCTGGCATCTGGAGAGCAAAGAGGAGGCTGAAATATAAAAGGGAGGTTTTGGCGAGGGGGTTGAAGGGACTTTTGGATGCAGACAGAGCCTGTGGTTCTCTCCAAGTCCTAGACTAGACACAGCCTACGCTGTCACCACTCCCTACGTCTTGGCCTGCCCAAGCTGCTGTGCAAAGGATTGCCAGTCAGACCATTCATTGGCACGTCGTCTTGCAACTAAACCCTGCGGCAGCCTGGCACGCAGCAGTAGCATTACTGTCACGTTTTTTACCTCCTGCACAGAATTCAGCGGCTAGTTTGGATTCAAGGGCTGGACACGCGGTCGCTGTCACGGGGAGCAGCTCTGGGAGCCGTCAAGTGAAGAATCACCGACAGAAACCTCTACACGGGGTCCTTCAACATGAAGACTTGCTTGCACTTAAACACCTGCGCACTTGGCACCAGTGTGCGAGGCTTGCTAGTTTATGGCGAGGACAGACAGCCTTGCTCAGACAGGTCTGCAACCTCCTCTGTCCTCTCAGCTGAAGGAGAAAGGTGCCCGGCACAGGTGGACAAAAATACCGATCCATGAAAAGCAACAAACTTCTGCTTTTATTTTGGCCTAAAAGCCCCAATACGGCCCAACACGTTGTGCAAAAGCTGCTAGTAAAAATATATATATATACTCCTTGCAAACAAAGCCGGTATTTCTGCAACACAACTCAACCCCTTTAGAGCAAGGGGGAGGTTATGGAAGAGCCCCAGCCCTGTGCGCAGCCAGCCTGTCCTCCCGGCCCTTTTCACACACCAAGCAGCTGCCCGGCGTCTGAAATGCAAGATTTCAAATAACCGAATGGAGAAGCAGCGTTTCAGTCTCTGCTGTCCGGGAGAGGCTCACTCCAGGGTCCTTCCAACACTGTGCATATACCCAAGACGATGCTCAAAATAGGTCGCTCTTCTGCGAAACCCAACTGGAAGGTGGGGGAAGAGACTTCCCTGCCACCACACCAAGAAACCCAAAGTTCAAACCCCAAAAAGGAGAGAGATGGATGGGAAGCAGGGACTGGGGAGGGATTTTAGGTGCCAAAGTGCTTTTATCCAAGCAAGCTGTGCTAGACCAAGCATACCAGTCGCTGCAGGTAACGGGCACCGCCAGGCAGTGGCAGCACCTTCAGCGAGACGATCCTTAAAGCCTCACAGCCAGTTAGTACCAGTGAAGTCGAGCTCATGCTGTTTGGAAAAACCAAGCCCAAAAACTCCTTAGGAACATTAGAAAACCTGGTGTCGATGAGGCAGCCGCTGGGACGGAGGGACCATGCCCTCAGGGACCCAAGCATTTGCCCCTTGTAATGGGAAAACTCCCGCCGGGGTTGTGTCCCCATAGAGCCTGCTCCCTGGTATCCCCTCGAGAGAAAGCAGGACAAGCACAAAGCCTGGTCATGGAAATGCAGCCTTCCTGGGGCCAAGGAGACTGGGGCAAACCTCCCTGCCAGTCAGAGGCAGGCTAGGATCCGCGCCATCCCCGCAGCACAGGCATGACCTTCGGATCCGAGGCTTCAGCCACCGTCAAGGTTTACCGTGGCCATCTATTATTTATGAGCCAATTCTCCAAGGGCCGGTCTGTACGGGGAAACTGGCCTGCATGGCCAGAGCTGCATCATTACTCTGCTCTACCTACGCCAGTGTGTGCAGCCCCAGGCAGGACACACTGCTGTCCTTTGCACCTTCGAAAAGCTCTCCCTCCTGCATTCGATCTGCCCTGGACTCGGGCAGGGACGTGCTCACCCCCGGGGCAGAAACAAGCCCAGTGCTTCCCTGTTTCACCCGCTGCAAGACCTTTGTCTGCAAGGAGGAGTGCGTTCAGCTGAATACCCCCAGCACAAGCCACTTCCCCGGCCTCATGCTCTTTTCCTCCATCCCAGGACCCCACAGCTCTTCCACTGTCAGCCCCGCTGCACTCTCCAGCCTCGCGGCCTTTGCCACACACCAGACTCTTCTGAGTGCAACACACCCCAGAAAAACCTGCCCGCTATTAGGGAAGGGGCCTTGCAATGGAGCCGAGCCGGGTACAATGGTTACGCCAGCTCGCTGACATGTAGGAACTGCTTGGAAAGGAGGAGTCCTCGTTTCTTTATGGGGAATCTCACCGTTCCCAGGACAGAGGCAGGGGAAGGCCAATTGCAACATCCGCCGCACATGTGGAAATCAGCCTGGTACCTCCAAATGGCTCCAGGGATGCCAGGAGACAGAGCCAAGGGCATGGAGGCAGGTAAAGCAAGCAAGCAAAGGCCTGGCTGGAAGAAGGACACAGAACGAAGCAACCACCGGTAGTGGCAGCAGCAGAGCGGCTGTTTCGTGGCAGACCCGCTGGAGGAAGGAATGGCAGACATTCAAGCCGCCACAGCCAAAGGGCTCCGGTTAGAACGGGGAAATGCCCGTGGCCTTGCTTCCCGTCAGACCGGGACTGGACTGACAGCGTGATCTCCCGCATCGACTATTCGGTGCAGAAAGCAGCAACTGCGGGTGGAACGAACAACAGCGAAGGACGGTTCCTCGGCCATTAGAGCTGCAATAGCTTTCCGCAATGCATATTTATAGAAATGGAAACCACCTGTACTCTTCAATATATTCATTGGTGACTTGGATGCGGGCGTGAAGTGTACTCTGTCCAAGTTTGCGGGCAATACTACATTGTGGGGTGAAGTGCACACTCCGGAGGGTAGGGAACAATTGTAGGCAGACCTGGACAGGTTGGAAAAGTGGGCAGGACATGATAGGATGCTAGACAACAAGGACACATGCAGCGTGCTGCACCTAGGGTGCAAAAATATCCAGAACGTCTACTGGTTGGGAATGACCCTCTCAGCCGCACAGCAGTGGAAAGGGATCTCGGAGTCATGGTGGACGCCAAGATGAACGTGAGTCGTCAGTGTGACGAAATCATCAGCAAAGCTAACCGCACTTTATCAGGCATCAGCAGATGCACGACGAATAGATCCAAGGAGGTGATACTTCCCCTCTGTGCGGCATTGCTCAGACCGCAGTTGGAGTATGGCGTCCAGTTTTGGGTGCCGCACTTCAAGAAGGATGTTGATAGACTCAAGAGGGTCCAGATGATGTTTAAGGGCTTACAGGACAAGCCCTATGAGGAGAGACTGAGGGACCTGGACCTCTTCAGCCTCCGCAAGAGAAGGCTGAGAGGTGATCTTGTGGCCGCCTCCAAATTCATTAGGGGATGCAGCAAGGGACTGGAGATGCTCCATTCAGAAGGATGCCTCTTGGGGTAACAAGGACGGATGGCCACAAACTGCCGGAGAGCATGACAGAGAGCAAATTTAGGCTAGACATCAGGAAAAAACTTCTTCATGGTAAGGGTGGTCAAAACTTGGAATGAGCTTCCAAGGGAGGTGGTGCTCTCCCCTCCCTTGGGGGTCTTTAAGAGAAGGCTGGACAGGCATCTGGCTGGGGTCGTCTAACCCCAGCGCTCTTTCCTGCCCAGGCAGGGGGTTGGACTCGATGATCTGTTGAGGTCCCTTCCAACCCTAGCATCTATGAATCTATGGATGTCCAGTTCTTCCTACATATTCCTGGCACTGACCTGTCTATTGCCTGGCTTTTGGGGGTTCATGTCACCATGTCTCTGAGACAATTAAAAAAAAATAAAGCATCAAGTGAATTTTAGCGCGTGTCGGGTGGTGGATTCACAGCCCTGTCACCGAGCAGCCGTGCAAGACTCTCAATCCTGCCCAACCCGTGCCCAGGGATGAGAAAACGACATGCAAAGGCCTGTGATCTTCAGCCTCTCTGCAGCTGCCTGTTGAGGTGCCAACGCATGCAAAGCATCCCGGGACTACTGGAGGACTTGGCCCATGACCCTACACACCCACCGTCGGATGGTGGGGACTTTTGGTCCCAGCCCTGTGCCTATGCAGCTCAAGCTCCCCACACTCATCAGTAGCCCAGACTTCATCCTGGGCAGCTTTGTTCTACAATGCATCAACTGCTGCCCAGTCAGTCCCGAGGAAAAACCAAGACATCATCCAGCAGCAGAGAGGAAAGCAGCTGTGCCGGCTGCTCCCGGCAGCAGACCTCACAATCAATAGGAGGCCATTTGATCTTGCCCAGGCACAACAGAACAACCGGATAAAATCAACAGCTCGATCCTGTGCCTTGGAGGGTCCCCCCTGGATCAGCCTGTGCCCCCCTCTGCATCAGGGGCTCTGGGCCGGCAGCTTCTGCACAGAGCCATCAGCACGGGCACGGGATGGACTCGCCGAGCCCTGCCCCTTCTGTATCGGAGGCAGACCCTGGCGCACTCCTGCCTCGAGCGCACCAGGCTGCAGCCCCCCACGCAGAGAGGGGCTGGCTGCAGCGTTGTCCTCTGCCTCCATGCAACACGGCGCCTGGAGCCCCCTCCCCTGCCGCAGCCCTGCCTGCCATATGGTTCAGGGCCTGTCTCCAGCAGATGCTCTGAGCCCGTGCACATGCACTTGGCTCTAGGATCCTGTGCCCACAGGTGATGCCGGGCGGGGTGCTCTGCTTGCAGCCGCTGCTGGCACTGCCAGGCCAGATCTGCATGTGCCGGTGCCCCCAGCTCCTCTTGCCGGCTCCCTTTGCATCCATCCTGCCCTGACCCCAATGCAGGCAGGGGCTTGTGGGGGGGATCATCCCCCCAGCCCCATGCAGGGGCTGCCCCAGGTAGGGGGCAGGGTGCTTACCTGCAGCCCAGCACCAGCAGGACCTCCCCAGCCAGCAGAATCCCTGGGACAAGGTCGGAAGTGGGCGGGGCCTTCCCAGGGTGACATCATTGGCCACACCCCCAGCTGCAGCCAGGCCTGGGGGTTACCCCAGGCTGGAGGGTCCAGATGCACTTTAGCCCGGGTTAGCTTGTGGGGGCAGAGCAAGGGGCTGCCTGCAGCATCAGGGGCTTCCCCACGCACCTGAAGATGCTCCATGCCCAGGGTGGGGCTTGCCAGGGGAGGGGGCTTAGCTGCCCCCAAGGGCACCGGCTTCCCTGGTCCCCACCAGCCGGGCCGCCCGCTGCCCACCTCAGCCTGGCACATGGGTGGCTTGTGGGAGAAGGGCACCCAAACCCCTGCATGGGGAAAGTGGCCAACCCCTGGCTCTGCTGCCCTTGCCAGAGGCACCGAGGCCTCGCCTGGGGACGAGGGAGGCCGCTGGGTGCTCGGATGCCAGTCTCCATCCCAGCTCACCAGGGGCAATCCGGGATCTCCCAGAGCGGGGGGTGGGAGCAGCAAGGTGGCCGCACCCCCTGGCTCCCAGCCTCTTCTGCCCCACCAGCACAGAGAGACCAGGCCGTGGAGAGCTTTTAATGTCCTAAAGCAGGTGAAAATCCTCTCTGAGGGCTCTCACAGTGCCATCCAGTCCAAAACAGGGCGCAGCCACACCACTGCACCCACCCCGGCTGCTCCCTGTCACACACCCCCACTGCAAGTCGGCCGTGCCCCCCAGGGCAAGGTCAGGGCATGGGGAGACCCTCCTCTCCCACTCACGTCTCAGCTCTGGAGGGATTTCCAGGCAGCGTTCCCCAGAGAGCAGCGCTGCTTTTCCTCCCCCCACACCAAACCCCGATTTGAGGCATCGCAGAACCCGAGCAAGGCAGCCCTGATGGCACCTGCCACGAATGAAGAGCAGTCGGCCAAGAAAAAGTCCAAACACTTTATTCTTTACAGCGCTTCACCCGACGCCGGGAAACAGAAGTATAAAACGGGAGTCCGCGTGGAACGGCAGGGAACTGGTTCAAAGGGATTTGAAGTGACCCTCCGCCCCAAGGAGCTGCGAGGTTCTGGTTTCACGAGGCCCACGAACAAATGCAGCAAGTTTTCTTTCCAAAGTGTGAACCACCGGTGTGTGTCTCGGGACTGAGCGGCACAGGAGCTGCTGGCCATGTCTGTGCCTTTCCATGTGGACGTGGACACGGTTCCTCTGTACAGCACGACTCAGCTGGTGCAGTGTTTGATATTCCCAGCGCAGAGCCCCAGGCCTGCATGCTCTGCTACCTAACCCAGCACCCACGACCCATGACTGTTACTTGTGACACCCTCTGTGCGACTCGCAACTGCAGGACATTTTACTTTCCACTCGCCCACTTTTCTCAGGGTGCCTGGGGGAGCAAGGCCTGGTGCTGCCCTAAGCATGCTACCAGCTCCGTACGGTGACCCCCAGGCCAGGGAAGGGGAGAGGGGGTACTGGCATGGCTCCTGCCAATGTGGAGATGGACTGAATGGGAGCCTGAACGTTCTCCCCCTTTCAAGGAAGAGCGACATATCACTAAGCGACCCGGTTTCCCTCTGCCTGGATCGTCAGAGAAAAACCCATCTTGTTTTCTGAACCTTCCTTTTCCAAACTCATGTTAAAGAGCATGTCTACTCCACACGATTTCCCCATCCAAAGTTACTTGCTCAGACCTGCTGAGACCCCTCTCCACTTAGGCAACTCTGTCTAAGGATAGTTTGGAGGTCAAAGCAAGGGGCCGGTGCTTGAGAGACATGGGTTCAGCTTCCCGCCCTGCCGCCTATCCCATGCATCCGATTCTCTCCTCATTTACCCCCGGGTCACTCCATGGACTTTACCGGAGTGACTTCCAATGTAAGTGTGACACTGCAGTCTCTTGCTGCCTCTGCTCCCAGGCTGCGAAGTGGGGATAGACGCCTCTCCACTGCTCAGGAACACCGCATGGAAAAATCCAGTGCTGCTAGAAGGACATTCAGAAACTGTGGCAGTGGCACTGACCTAGACCAAAGAGAAACACCTGGACTGACCTTGTAACACCCCTCAAGCATCCCAGGCTGGCACACGAGTCTTCCATGCAGCAGAGGCACAAGCCTGCTCGTAAGAAAACAATTCATGCTAAGGTTACCAGTACGTGCGTGGGATGCCTTCACACCAGCCCCACAGGGCTTAGCTGGTTTTCTTGGCCCCAGACATGCTCTGCTCGGGTGGCAGGACCGTCTCAATTTTGAACGACACGAACTCGTCCTTTTTCAGCTTCTTCAGTGGTGTGCTGGCGCTGCTCCCAAACAGGTTATCTTCCACTTTGAAGCTGAGAGAGGACAGGCCCCTCGCTTTCCTTTTCATGCTCTTCCGCTCCCGCTTGTAAGCTGCAGCCATGTTGGCGATCACCTTCAAAGCAGATGGTGCAGGTAACCGGGTTGGCCAGCCTAGGTGCTTGAAAGCCCTGCCTTCTCTGTCTCCCACCCCCACCTACAGAGCCTGGACTGTGAAGATGCACAGTGCTGCCCCGGGAGCAGTCTCTTGCCTACGTTAAATTAGAAACAGGTGCAAGTTGTGTGTCGGGTAAAAAGGAGTCTCAGTTGGGAAGACTCGTGTGGGAGGAGCAGGGGCTAGGGTCTTAGCTGCTTTTCCATCTCCTGGCCTCTCAGCTCGCACTTACCAATGTGACCTATGCACATGCCCCAGGCTTGCACTGCACTGGGTCCCAACATGCCACGTTATAGAAAGGAAGTCACAGTGTGTTTCAGCCATTTCTCCCAGGCCACATGACAGCTGTGAGAAGGAGTCCCCTTCTCTCCCCGCTAGCTGCTGGACGACCATAAAAATGCAGCTGGATCTAGAGAAGACCCTCTCCCCATATCACCCTCCTGCAGTCCGCTACTTCCACAGGAGTCTCCTTTTTGGGAACCCATCAATGTGCCAGGCTGCAACACCTCCGCCACTCTAGCTGTACTGAGTGGTATCGATGCTGGCCCACAGAGGAGCCTTGCCCTGTCTTTTCTCTCCCTCCCCTCAGCACGTGTTGAAATGCTCCTGCCCCACAGACCCAGCTTCAAGGCACAATGAGACTTACAATCTCTTTCACTGCATTTTGCTGCTCCTGAACAGCTGCTGTGAATGATGGGAGGTCGGGTTTGATTGGACCGGCCCCCTGGTCTTTGGAGTCCTTGACAAAGTCAACCTGAAAGGCAGGGAGCAGAACCAACGCAAGGGGTTGTAATCTGCATTGAGACAAAGAAATAACCCCTCACCCATGTGCTACCCCTTGGGCGTTACCTCAGACGACAGGCAGACGTATCTGTTGAACATCAGGAAGAAGGGCGGGTACTTGGTGACGGTGTTGACGGCCGTGCGGAAGTCAAAGAGGACCGGGTCAAGGTGCTCGTCCCAGTCGGTTGGCTTCTCATTCACCACATTACGGAAGGAGGTGCGGAGCTGCTCGCTAGTGCGGTCGTCCAGGCTGGCACAGTCTGCAGGCTCCGCGGGCGTGAGGAGCTGGGAGATGTTCCAGCGCTCACACAGGTGCCTGCTCACCTGCGGAGGACATGGGGCCACATCATCGCAACAAGGGAGGTTAAGATGGCAACAAGAATCCCACCGCAGCCCTCTGGCATTGGAGACTGCCTTGGGGGGAACTAGATACACCCACCAGCCAGTGCTGCAAAAATAAAGCTACCCCTGGGCAGAAGAGAGGTATGGAGGGGCAGAACGAAACCCCCCATCTTTTCAGTACTACTGAAATGGCTGAAAACATTCGGTACACAGGACAGCAGCGGCTGCAGCCCAGAGCAGGCCTGCAGCGAGGGAGTCTGAAGCAGAACAGTCATCAGAAGGATGTCACTGATGCCACCATATTTCAGCAGCGTGGCTGTAGGCTGGGGGCTCAGAAATGCCTGTTTTAGTGGAAAACACGGAGGGAGTGGGGGAATCCTCCCAGCAGACTGGAAGCAGCACAAGACAGAGAGTTTACTGGTGTCTACAGAAGATCCACATAAATGGCTTGGCTCTACATGGCCCCTGCAACGTACAGACCATAAAGGCTGCCAGCACCCAACTCACCTCGTCACAGAAGTCCCAGCTCTGACTGCAGTAGATATTCTTGGCTGCTCCAAATCTGAATGAAAGAAGAGGAAGTTAAAAACAGACCTTGACCTTATTTCATCAAGCTCCAAGCAACACAAGAAGGATCAACGGCTTAGACGAGAAAGCAGATGGGGAAAGACCCCGATTTAGACTAGGCAAAGCTCCACGACAGGCCTCTCAGCCCACGTCAGCAGGTGTTAAAAGTATTTTCTGTGAAGAGAAGGGCAGACACAACCTCCCTTTCCTTGGAGGGCCGAGAGAAGTTGGCCTGCCCGCCCTAAAAAACTGTCTGGATGCCGACAGGCCTAGCTGAGGGGGAAATGAGACCCAGACTGAGGGAAACAAACCTCTTTGGGAAAAGCAGGTCCTGGGCTTCATGCTCTTCAAGTGCCAAATTCATGTTCCACTAAAGTTAGTGACAAACTCCCCAAATGGCTTTCACAGGAGCAAGGTTAGGCTCTAAAAATATTTGCCTAGAGTATAGGACAGGTGAGGGGAGGGTCTCCTGTCTCATGGCTGAGGCACGGGCAATGCAAGCAACTGCTCTGCACCTCAATTTACTCGTCTGCAAAAGAAAGCCATTCTCTTTCTCTTGCTGCCCCAGGGGTATCTGGCAAGGAGCAATTCCTTCCCGCATGAAAGGTCATTATCTGCCCCTGGAGGCTGTCAGAGGGCAACATCTTCCCATCAGAGAGGACTGAAGGTGTGCAATACAAGTGCAAGCTGAAAGAGCCCACCTGTAAAAAACGGTGGCCAGTGCCTTTGCTACAGGCAAGGCATCCTTCTTCTGCAGAGGGACAGCTTCGACCCATTTGCTGAAATGGTCTGTCACGGTGAGGACGTGTGTGTTGTTCCGGCTCGTCTCTGGAAAAGGCCCTACATGAACAGACATCAACACCCATCAGTCCCCAGCCAGAACACCGCATGCAGGAGGAAGCTACAAAATGCCCAATGCCATGAAACAACTGCTGCAAAGAGGGTTATGTGGGGGAAGCCAACACCCGCTTTGCAGTAGCGCTCAGCTGGGAAACCTCAGTGATCTCTGTCAGTGTAACATCCTTGTCCTGCTTCCAGTCCAGGGCAGTGCTGGGCCCTCACGCTCGGATGGAAGCTGCTGGGGAACTCTCTCAATGACATGAATCAAGGGGCAATCCAGCAAGCAGCTAAGCTCGCCTGTCGCTCCTTCCCAGCGCACTCAGTGCCACCCCCATCACAAAGCTCTCCTCGCTACTGAGGGCTCGGGCAGCTTTCCCTCCCCACGGCCGATCAAACAACAGCCCGTTCGTCACCCGGGACCCATCAGAGATGCTTACCGTGAATGTCCAGTCCCAGCACTTCCCAGGGTGACTCCACCTTGACCAGCCTGACTTTGCGCGCCATGTTCTTGTTGTGCTCCGCGTTCTGGCAGGTCTCGCACATTTTGATCTGAGAACGAAAGACCCGGAGAGACTCTCAAAAGCGGCTGTGGTGCTGTCACACACAGACCCGGCCTATTCCAAGACCAGGAGGAGGGCTGTGGTGTTGGGATTAGGTACCCTGAGCGAGTCCTCTGCCAGCCCCACCCCCAGTTAGAGACCTGGAGGTTAATGGGAAACAGGACAAAACAAGCAGTGGGTTTTCCAAGGCTAGACTGGTATCTGTCTGGGACCAGGACACTGATTTCCTGGACATAGAGAATGTGCTGGATCGAAGCTGCATCTCAGGAAAGTGGTGCCGCCTGGACAATCTTTAGGTTTTTGTGGAGAAAGGGGAGTGTTGGCACTACTGAACCGGCCCTGAAGAGTCCTCCCCTGGAATATGCTGACCTCAGGGGAACTGGGCACGACACACCAGGAAGTCCCTTCCAGTCCCACAAGATGTGCTCAACACGCCTGCCTGGCTTTGGAGCCACACACACTAGAGGCACATTGCCCCTTTTAACCTCCAGCTCAGGGGCACTTCTTCAGCGTTCCCTGAAGGATACAGGCACAGTTCCCCCCATCAGCAGCAGCTTGCATCCTTACCCAGTCAACAACATCCTTCACGATGCCCAGCCAGTAGTACCGGCTCTGGATCCTATGCACGGTCTTCTTCTGCCCCAGGTGGCTCCCGATTTCTGTGAAGTGGCTCTCCAGGAAGACCTGCCGTCTCTTCTCGGGGTCGACGACCACCTCCCGCTTCTCCTCTTTCTTTGGTCCCACATAGTAGAGGCAGTCCCCTGTGGAGAAGCAGGACAGTGGTGGGGTCACAGCAAGAGGGGAAGCCGAAAAGCACCACCTTGTAGCACCATCTCTGGCTCAAGCCACTGTAGATCACATACACACACGCATGCGCACGCATACCCCCAAAACATCCCGGCGATGGGGTCCGAGCCGAGAAGCCAATTTCCACATTTGAGAAAACAGATAAGGAACAACGCCCTTGCCTGCCAGGTGCTAAAATAGCAGACCTCATGAGATGTGTAGATAAGCTGCTAGGGAGGGCTGGGGAGGAGCTGGTGGTCGTGGTCCATGTGGGCGCGGGTAGCAGAGAAGTCCTGAAAGTTAAATTTAGGCTGGCAGGACCTCCATGATCCTCCGAGATGTTTCCAGTGCCAGGCGCAGGCCAGCTAGACACGCAGAGCTGCAAGGTCTCAATGAGTGGCTGAGGTGTCAATGTAGGGAGGAAGGGTTTAGGTTTGTTAGGAACTGAGGGACCTTTGGTGGGGGGGGGGGGGGGTGTCTGAACAGGAGAGATGGGCTCCACCTGAGCCAAAACGGTACTAAGCTGCTGCCACACAATAGTATGTCAGAACCAGGTCGCTCTCCCCTTCAGCACCCGCCTCTGCCACCGCGCGACACGGGAGACTGGGCGAGCTGGACCGTGGGGCTGGACCACGCTCCGGCAGCGCTTCTGCCCCGACGCCCACCGCAGTGGCACGCCAGCCGCGGGGAGACTTGCACAACACGAAGACAACCTGCCCCTGCCTCACCCACCGGTATGGATTTAAAACTAGAACGGACCCAAACAAAACCCGAGGGCTGCTTCCCGCTCACGGAGCGGAGCAGAGCGATGCGATCCACCCGAGCCCCTGTCCTGGGAGGACTTCCCTCGAAGACACTGATTATCAGCCAGGGATGCCGCGAGATCCTTCCTGGGGTGCCCAGCCTCTGTGCCAGGAGGCGAGTGACCGCTCCTCCTCCCACCCAGCGCCAGGCACCCAGGGTCCGACACAAGCGGTGCTTGCGGCTGCTCCCCATCCCGTCAGCTCCCACGCCGGCCCCACGCTCCCGGCACCTGCACGCTGGTGGGCAGCCAGGCTGACACGGAGCCGCTGGTCGCGGGCAGGGAGGGGGG
>NW_005841833.1:2009181-2010023 GCF_000455745.1 Alligator sinensis | reverse complement strand
AGCCGCGTCAGCGGAGCCTGGCGCTGACCCGTCGCCAGCAGGAAGGAGAGCAGCCGGGGTCGCACCCCTGCCCCCATTCATTTGCCCACAACCAGACCCCCCCACCACCACCGCCATGCCCCAGCCTCTCCGTAGCTGCACTCGCGTCTTGCAGCTGCTTTGCCCCGCAGAGGCGCGGGGTGCCTGCCGGGCGCCGGGGTGGGAGCCTCCCCGCCTCACCTTCCACCACGAATTTCTGGGCGTAGCGCCTGAGGTTCTTCCTCTTGATGGAGCAGAAGCTGGGGGGGAAGCAGCCCTCCGAGAGCAGGCGGTAGATGTCCTCGAACTTGGAGCTGGGGCCGCAGGACTCCACCACCTCCTCCTCCGCCACCTGCAAGGCGGAGTCCATGCTCCGGCAACGCGGCCCCCCGCACGCAAGCCCCAGCCCAGCCGCCGCCGCGCCTTTCACAAGGGCATCAGCATCCCTGCCCGCTTCCCAGCCCAGCCCCGCTAAGGGCATGTGTACAAAGATCTCCGTCGCCAGCGATGCAGGCGGGATCTCTGCCCGGCACCGCGGCCTGCGAGGGCCTGATCCGCTCCAAGCCCTTCGCCGGCCTGTTGCAGAGGCAGCACGCTCCCTCCCTCTCCCCTGTCACCGCAGGGAGCAGAAGGCGATGGGGTATTTCCTCCCGTGACCCGATGTCGTGCTTCACGGCGGGGGGCTGCAAGGCTAAAGGGGGGTGGGCTTCTCTTAGCAGAGGGTCCGGCTGCGCAATGACCCCGGAGAGCCAGGCCGAAGCCTCGAGCCCCTGCCAAAGCTTTTGCAGAGCCGCCACCGCCAACCCACTGGCCCTCCACGGCGA
>NW_005841833.1:2007333-2008387 GCF_000455745.1 Alligator sinensis | reverse complement strand
CGCGGGGCTCCTGGGCCTGGGCCTGCGCCTGCTTCTACACCGACAACGTCTTCCTGCCCCGCTACGGCCTGCACGTGCGCTACCGCGACGGGCCGCAGCTGCGCCAGGACTACGGGCCGGTAACTGCGCAGAGCTAATTGGGGGGGGAGGGGTTGTACAGCGCCGTGCACCCCCTGCCAGGCCCCTGGGGGTCAGCATGGGGGACCCCCACTCGCCCCCTCTACCCGGGTGACAAGGAGCCAGCTTCAGCCCCAAGCAGGCCCCGCGTCCCCGCGCTCGGCCCTTCTCCGCTCGCTTCCCGGGGTCTCCCTCGAGCGGGAGTGCCAGCTTCTTTAAGCCCCGGGCAAGCGGGTACGCCGGCAGGGTCGCTGGACCTCCAGGCCGCCGCCGTCCACCGCCAACCTCTCCTCCCGCTTGCAGGCGCTGAGGAGCCGCGGCTGCAGGAGCGACGAGGATTTTACCGCGGTGCTGAGCGAGGTGAGCGCCGCTGGGGCGGAGACCGTCCGCTTCCCCAGACGCGGGGTCTTGAGTCCTTACGCGTGCGAGGGGCGGTTGGGTAAGCGTGAGCAGAGCAGGACCCGGTCCAGGCGGCTTTCTTCAAAACAAATCCACGCGGCGTGCAGGGAACTTCTCCGCCGCTATTCGTATACGGGTAGGTAACGCTAAAGCATCCGGGGACGTGGCTCGCGCAACCCCTGACGGCAGAGTCATCTCCTGAGAATCGGGGAAAAGCAACGTGACGGATGGACTTGGCGCACGCTGCTGGTTGCTCCCCTCCCCTCACACCCAGCCCATCTTTCTGATACAAATTGTGCCCTAGCTTGAGACCAAAGCCCTGAATACAGGGCTGGATATTCTCACACTCGCTCGCTCACAAAGCCAAGAAGTTAACCCTGGCTCTCAGCCCACTATAACGGGCCTCGCACTCCCTTCCTTGGTGTCTAATCACGCTGCCCTAACGAACTTCTTTGACGTTTTTAGTCTTCCTTTTATACAACGCATTTATAAAAGGTGGGGGGAGTGCGCTCAGATTGCAGCACTGTGCTCCAAAGGG
>NW_005841833.1:1991635-2007302 GCF_000455745.1 Alligator sinensis | reverse complement strand
CTCTTCCCATGCCACCCACAGGTGACAACTACTGCCGCTGACATGCAACCATTTCTACGATGGTGCTTTCTGCACTGCTGTCTGCAGACTAAGTTATTGCACTGTTTACGGGAAAGGACCCTCAAGCACCAACGCATCAGCCTAACCCGCGCAACTCTTTCTGAGCATAAGTTAGCCAAGCAAAGCTGAGTCTCCCAGCAAAGATGTCCGGTAAAGGAGACCACAAAAAAAAGCAAATACCGTGGGGTAAATTTATATTGAAGTTGCCTGTGTGTTTCAGTAACAGCAGCTTCTGCTGCTAGAGACAATACTTTTAGCGAAGCAAGAGCACGCTCCAGAAAGGACTTTATCTGGGGTTGGTGCAGGCCCAGGGGTACAGATTCTCCAGAAGGAAGGTACCCTGCCCAGGTACACCTGGGTTTAGACCTCTGAGAATGGAGGACGTCAGACAGGGGGTGAGCGCTCTCCAGATAATTCACCGCTTCCTCCTTTTGCTTCAGAGTCCCAAACTTAGCTCGGCAGGTGGTTTATTAAGCTAGAGCAGCTGCTTTCTCCTTGCGTGACAGCTCATTCCACAAGAAGAGCTTCATTACAAGTCTCGTCTCTCTGCTACCAAACCCTTAACACTGGGCAACGCACGCTTAGACAGGACCTAGACAAATTGGAGGATTGGGCCAGAAGGAATCTTGTGAGGTTCAACAAGATCAAGTGCAAAGTCCTGCACTTCAGACAGAACAATCCCATGCACAGGCTGGGGGCTGACTGCGGCTCTGCACAAAAGGACCTGGGGGAGACAGTGGACAATCAGCTGAATATGAGCCAGGAGTGTGCCCTTGTTGCCAAGAAGGCTAACGACATCCTGGGCTGCATTGGTAGGTGTGTTGCTAGCAAGGCAAGGGAAGTGATTATTTCCCCCTATTCCAGCACTGGTGAGGCCACGTCTGGAATCTTGTGTTCAGTTTTGGGTTCCCCACTACAGAAAGAATAAGGATAAATTGGAGAGGGTCCAGTGGAGGGCGACAGAAGTGAGGGGGGCATAATTAATGAGGAAAGACTGAGAGAATTGGGCTTACTTAGTCTGGAGAAGAGGAGACTGAGAGGGGACTTAATAGAAGTCTGCAACTACCTGAAGGGGGGGGTTCAAAATAGGATGGATCTAGACTGTTCTCAGTGGTGGTGGGTGAAAGAACAAGGAGAAACAGTCTCCAGTTTCAGCAAGGGAAGTTTAGGTTAGATATTAGGAAGGATTTTCTCCCTAGGAGGGTAGTAAAGCACTGGAACAGGTTACCCAGGGAAGTGATGGAAGCTCCATCCTTGGAGGTTTTCAAAACCTAGTTAGACAAAGTTTTGGCTGGGATGATGTAGTTGGGGCTGGTCCTGTGTTGAGACGGGGGTTGGACTAGATGTGACCTCCTGAGGTCTCTTCCAACGCTAACTTTCTATGATTCTTTGACTTAGGCCAGACTTGTCAGAACTCACATAGGGCAACTGCTTTCATAGGCAATTTAGTCTCCTTTTCCAAGGGCCAGGACATCTGCAGTTCCTGTTTTCTTCCACAGAGTTGTTTTAGAATTTGTCCTTGGACCTTAATGAGAGGCTGACTCAAACCTCTCCTTGCCCTTTGTACTTTTCCAGCCTGTTACCCACCCTTTACTGACTCACAAAAGCCACAGAAATACATGCCTCACTCAAAGAGGGGCACACCCAGAGATGATGTGTGGATGCCAGCTGCTTTGACTTGGTGAGTGAGGTTTGTTATTACAAAAAGCATTTGCTTTCTTACAAAGACAGTCTGTCATCTCTTCCTAGATTGAGAAAGAAGTGCAGCGAAGGAAGCAATTAGGTCATGACGCCATAGAAAGGAAAGCCATCATTTCACAGCAGTACAAAGCAAAGCATCCAGAAGTGTACGTCCTCCAGGTAACGTATACTGCAGTTGCACTCTACTGACTACGTGAGCATGTACCTTGCAGATGGGCAAAGCCTCTTCTGTGCCTTTATATGTCCCTGGACACACTCATGTGAAAGCAAACCGTCTTTCCCACCCTGAGCATGTTTACGAATCTCTACCAAAGCCGATGAGACGCTGGCCACGGTTGCCCTCTTACTCCTACTTGATTCTAAAGCAACTTTAGTCAAGTCGGAGGTAACGCAGAAAAAGCTGAGAGCACACTCAGGCCCTGTTCTCACATGGCCATTGGAAACATTAGTGTTATCAGGCAGATCGACCGCAGCACCTAAAGAGAGGCCAGTAGAAAGATGAATTTAGGTGCAGGTCGCTACATTCTGCAGGGAAACATTCAAAGCTCAGCCCTGTCACTATCACGCTGAGAGCCTGAACCAAGGCAAGATGTTGAATCTAGTCAAAATGACAGTTTGCACTGATCTGCTAGGTCGTGAGCGCCCACAGGGCGACCTGTGCGCTCTCTGTGGTGACAGGCAAACAACTCCCACCCGTAGGATTGTGGGCAGGTGCCAAGGACACAGCTGCATGTTATAGCTCTCTGCTTTCAGCCTTTCGAGGGCACCTCTCTAGCTTTGGCCCTAGACACTTGCAGCTGGTAACGTGGTTAGGCCAAGGCCCCTTCTCTGAACACATTAAGGAAGCTGTGGACGTTCATTTTGTTTTTTGGCTTCTCCCCATGAACACGAGGACTCGTTCCTGGCCCCTGAGTTCTTGGAAACCGTGAAGTATTGCACATCGCAGGCTGCAGATCTGCAAGGCCTCCTGTGCCTCCTTGAGGCCTTCTCAGGTAAAGCCATGTCACTCATCAGTGACACAGACAGTCCACACACCAGAGCCTCAGCAGGGAAGAGCACTGCTTTCAAACCACTTCCTTGCTATTGTAGTCAGAGAGCTGGCCGGAGGCCACTAGGATGTTGCCCTCTTTATCCTCAGGGTCTCTAGGGAGGCAGTACCCAGACATCAGTGCCATCCCCCTGGTGACTACCACTGGGCTAAGACAATGCATTTTGGCTCTGCTGCAGGGTCACTCTGTGGCCTTTGCATATCTGTTTGAGGGACTGGATTTTTTAACCCCTTTTCCCTAAAATTGCCAGTTCAGACCATCTCCCTTTACCCAGTATGGCTCCCATATGAGCAGATGTGTCTTTATTGCTCAGTACCAAGCTCAAGGTTTTTCTACTTCTCTCCAGATGCTCAGAAGGACCTTTCTGTAAAGGAGAAGTTGACAGGATATACAGTGAAAACTAAGCATCACACTGTCAGTCTCAAAGTAGAAGGTTGCTTTTATTGACCGCTTCAGCTAATGCTTCCTCACCACCGCCTCTTTCAAAACCTTGTAGCCACTAGACTGGAAAACCTGGAAGCAAAGCCCTCCAATGTCCAGTAGTAGCTATAAACATGCTCCACTGCTGCAGCAATGATAACTATTTAAATAACCAAAGCAGCCCGGGGAAGCTGTTGTAGGACTGTGGTAGTGTCCAGCTAGGCGAGTTTTACAGCAAGAATGTTCTGCATCTCTTCCACCCATCCTGCGCTGCGATTGTACTTACTAAGAGATTCCTGCTTTCTCTTGGCCAGATAAGAGGATCTATCGACTTCCCGTGTTCTCCAAGGAGTTCTGCCGAGTCTTCATTGAAGAGCTGGAGAACTTTGAGCAGTCCGACATGCCCAAAGGCAGGCCAAACACGATGAATAACTACGGGGTATGTACTCTTAGGACCCTTAGAAGTGATCCTTATCAGCCCAGTTTCCTTGCAAGCTTCCCAGTCCATTCCCCTCCAGCCTGTGCAGACTGGCTTAGCCTGGCTAGTAAAACTACATTAGAACCTGATCTGTTACTGAGTGTAGAATCTACTACTGCCCGTCTTGTAGCTGCGAGCACAGCATGCTTCTTGCAAAAAGAGAAGTCCAGCCAGAACCTCTTAACATCAGGCTCATAACACCTACCAGCCACGCAGTTTGCAAACCAACTCGGGACACACACAGTCCAGGCAGAGTCCGTCCTTCAGGAGACAGGCTTTGATAGTCCTGCTGTATGGCTCCACTCTAGCCGCTTCATCATAGAGTTCATCTTTCTTAGCCATCTGCTCAGGGCCGTTTCTGGTCCAAGTCCCACATCCTCTTGCCTTTCTGCACGGGCACAGGAAGCTCCCGTACCCTGGCACACTCGCCGCTCTCCCCAGAGCTTCTTTTAGAAAGCAAAGTGACGACCCGTGCTAGATGCACCCTTCCTGGCATGTCGCTCTGAGCTCCCTGAGAAGTGCTCCATACACACAGGACTTGGTATTGCAGGGCCTTGGCAGTTTACATGTTAAATCTGTGCTGCTGAAGGGCTGGATTGGCAGCCTTCTGGAATCCTGGCCACATAAGAGGGCCTCTGGAAGAGCTAAATAACCAATATGGACAGGCCAAAATCCAAATAAAAGCTGGCTGTATATCATCCTACCCATGCCAGTGTCAAACCTACCCCGCATCTGCTTCCCAGCCTGAATGCAGCCAGCGGCCTGTAGCTCTTCCCAATAAGCAGGGAGGTTGGCAGGGAAAAAAACTGAGCACGGGGAGGCTCCACAGCACTGCTGAGGAGCTAGCAGAAGGAACCAGACCACTGTCTGCCTGTTCCCATTTGCTCTCTCTCATACAGGTCTTATTAAATGAGCTGGGGCTGGATGAAGCTTTCATTACACCTCTGCGTGAGAAATACCTGCAGCCTATCACAGCGCTGCTGTACCCAGACCTGGGAGGAGATTCCTTGGACAGCCACAAAGCCTTTGTTGTCAAGTATGCACTTCACCAAGATCTGGACTTGAGCTGCCACTATGACAACGCCGAAGTCACTTTAAACGTGTCCCTGGGAAAGGAATTCACTGAGGGCAACTTGTATTTTGGAGATTTCCAGCAGGTACCAAAATCCCTTTCTGAGCAGCTCTTTCTTGCTCAGTAGAGCAGGATCCAGCCATTAGCTTTGCTTTGAGAACTTACTGAACGAGGGAGCTAAAAGGGGAGCTATTAAGAGGTTTGGTGCTCACAGATCAAACCGGAGAATTTTCATTGGGCTGATTTTAGGTTTCTAATCTAAGAGAGAGTGAGTAGGGAGCTGTGACTTTGGAGGGGTGAACATTTAGCGAGCTTGTTGCCTGATACCAGTTTGCCTGCGGCTGGACTCAGTCACAACCGCTCCATTCTGTGCTCTGTGCAGAAGGACGCTCATCTGAACTCCTCACAGCAGGAAACTAATCACAGCCAGTTAAGCTAACTGCTGTCACTCAGAGATGATCCAGCTAACTGTCATGTCCGAAACGAGAGGGAAACCCTTCCTTCATCCTCATTTCAACTAATTTTGAGGAGGTGGAGAAAACTCTCCAAAAAGACTGAAAGGAGAAATCAGTTACCTTCAGACAAGATGCAAAACTAAAGCCAGAGCCACTTGTGGCTACTAGGTCTTTCAGCCAAGACCCTCCATGTGCTGGCCATACTGCTCTGACACTCTGCATGCCTGAGTTCCCTGTAGCCACTGTTCACTACCCCCAAACAACCGTACTAAACAGTTTAACATGGTGATGCTCAACCAGGGTGCCGGGGCACCCTGTGGTGCCTTTGGATCTTTTCGAGGGTGTTGTGGGTGCCACATAATGGCAGCACTGTTAGGTTTGCAACTGTGATTCACAAGGTAAACCAGAGATTTCAAACAGAAATCTAAAGCTGTGGTCTTTCCAAGTTCTTTGCAGCAGGATAGCCACTCTATTCCTTTTCTGTAGGTAAAAAGGTAAAAACTAAGAGTTGGCATTTTCCCAGAGCTGCCTCCACTCCAAAAAGGTTGAGCTACACTGGTTTAACAGCTCGCAGCTCTCAGTGCAGAAGCAGGTCCATTGCAATTGCGGTTAAGCGTTCCCTGCCTACAGCCTAACAAAGGGCTTTGGGGAGAAAGGTGGGGGGGGCCGTGAAAGGATGCTCTAACCATCTGGGAGAGTCAGCAGCAGGAGAGTATTTTTGTAACCTGGTTTCTGCCTCCCCTGTTTCCCAGGCTCCAAGCCCAGTGCCAAGGTACATTGAGATCGAGCACGTGGTATCTCATGGCTTGCTTCACCGGGGAGGGCAGATGCACGGGTCACTCCCCATCACCTCTGGGGAGCGCTGGAACCTCATTGTGTGGATGAGATCGTCTGCCATCCGCAACCAGCTCTGTCCCATGTGCAACAAGAAACCGCAGCTGGTGGAAGCTGAGGGGTTTGGAGACGGGTTTACAAGAAGCCCAGAAGGGGACGAGCCTGAGACAGTGGATTTATGCTCTGTATTGTAGCAGAGGACAAGGACCGAACTGGCCAGACTGCACCAGCTGAAGCGAGCTCCTGCCCAATCGAACCACAGTGACCACCCCAGCACAGAGCAGGGAGTCAGACTTTACCAGCACAAGTGCAGTAGTTGGCCCTTGGCAGTGGTTAGCCCAGTTACCCAGTACTGACATCTGAGAGCCGCCTGTGTGTATGTGCACTCAAGTCGTCCTCCACTGAACACGTCAGGCTTGTTCAAGCTGCCCCAAAAGGCTGAGCCTTAAAAGCCAAACACAGACCCCGGTGTTGCTCTACAAGTGCAAGTGTTTCACTCGTTGCGGCTTCGCATCCCCGCAGAGAGCACTGAGCAGCCCCCTTCGGAGATGCTGCTGTTTCCAAACAAGCAGGAACCAGCTGCAAAGGCGAAAGAGTTGGAAGTGGAAGAGCTCTAATGGAAGGCGAGCCCGGGCAGAAGTGACCCCTTCCGTGGGCCATAGGGGTGTCCCTCTGAGCTGAGCACTGCTATAAATGTCGCCAAGAGAAGAGCAAATGCAGGAGTGCTGACTTGGGCACTGCAGCCATCTGAATTCCTGAATTTGGCACTGGGGGCCCACTGCAAATGGCGCAGAGACAGATGATCGCACGTCCCTGCTGGCTCTGGACCCATCAGTTCAGGACATTAATTCCAAGCTGCAGATCACATATGCCAAAAGCTGATATTCAGGATGCCAAATCCCTCTGCTTTCGGTTGCCTCGCTTGACTCCACGGAAAACGAACTCTGTGTCCCAAATACACAAATACGCCATTGTCGTTATTATGGGCCTCTTCACTTCATTTACTGTGGCTCCCATGGTACCCTGTATGATCGCTCTCATTTGCATAATTAATGATGATGAAGCATCACTGTCATAGTTTACGTGAAAAGCGTTAATTTTAAACCTTCCCAGCAGATCTGAAGCATTTTGGGCTTGCTGTCTAATTAGCGTGCAGCACTGATGAGCTTTTTCATTTGCAAAACTCATTAAACTGGCATTCTGGAAAGAGAAAACGCCATTAGGTCCGTACGCTGAACCTCACGCTCGGAACAGAAAGGATTCTTATTTCTCGCTGTTTTCTGCATTGAGAAAACCAATCACGGGCTCTTAATTTCCTTCAGCCGGAAATGTTTGCGCTTCTTATTTGCATTTGAATTACCCCAAGAAAATTAAGTTAATGAAAGAGAAATCTGCCAGGCTGTCTGCTGCTGCCTGGGGATGCGAAACTCAGCCTGCAAATAGCTCATTAAACAGGCAGGGCCCGGGGGGCTGGGGGAGTAAGCCCCTGCTCCTCCTCGCAGGCTGGCAGCCGGGTCAGGCTCTGTTCCTGCCTTTGCCCTTCAGCTGTGTAAGGCTGGGGTAGTCCCTAGCTGGGCTCTCCAAGTGGCAGGGCTCGGGCTCAACTCCTCAGTGTTTGCAAGTCACCTTCATGGCGGGCTTGCAGGGCTGCAGACCTGGGAGGGGGCAGGGCAGGGCAAGCCCCCACCTCTGATCCCAGGCCCTTCCCCTGGCAGCTCCCGGATCACGTGGCCTGGCTCCACCGGGGCACATAAAGTGGTCGGAACCAACGTGCCCAGGCCCGCGCTTCCGGCCGGGCCCCGCCCAGCGCCACACCGCGGGACCGGAAGTGGGTCGGGAGATCACCGGAGCAGCGGCGGGGCGCAGCGCTCGGCCCCGGGCACGGGGTCCGGCCCCGCTCGGGTGAGCCCCTTACCTGCGGCCCGGGCGGGGGGCAGAAAGGGGCGAGGCGCCAGTGCGCATGCGTAATGCGGGCCCTCCCGGGACCAGATTCCCAGTGAGATGAGGCCACAGCCGTCGGGCCAGCCAGGATGTCCAGGGGGGTTGGACCGGACCCAGCGCACGGATGGGACAGTGCCCGGCCCCATCCGTGCCAGACGTCAGCCTGTCCCAGCCTCGCGCACGTCTCCTGGACCGTCCCGACACTGTCCTGGACGAGCCTGTTTCACCGGCCGAGGGACAGCAGCGCTTCGCCCCTTCTGCCTGGGGGACGCCGACGGGCTCGTCTCGGAGACGGGGAGTCAGTCCGGAAGAAGCTGGAAGGCCGGGACGCCTCGTGCACGCGAGACGCCTAAACTCCCCTGGGATCCGGTGACCGTCGGCGCCACCGCGGACGGGGTCGTTCCCCAGGACCCGCTTGCCCCGGACTCCAGCGTCGCGCGGTGGCCGCGCTGCCTCCTCGCCTGAGCCTCTGCCCTGCCCAGCGTCGCAGATAGCGATAACGGAGAGAGGCCGCGGCAAGTAGAGGGACGCGCGGGCTTTATTCCTGCAACCCTCGTAAAACCGGCTGCGGTTACGCGGCTGCGTAGCGGAGATCGAGCTTGCGTCGGGACCCAGGGCCAAGGCCGCTGCGTCTCGCGCGTGTGCAGAATCGCTGCCTGCCGTCGCCCGTTACGGGACGGAGCTGAACTTCTCCACGCGTCCTTCGCGCGGGACTTCCGGCGCCGCGCCACGCGGAAACCTTCCTTTGGAAATCGGGCTGGGCTTCTGATTCATTTGCAATGAACTCTTGGACTTTTTGTGCTTGCAGATGGAAGAGAGGCAGCTAATTAACAGACTAGCTGGGAAATGTTAGCAAAGAGAGAACGCTTCCCTGTACCAATTGCACTGATGCTGCCTTCCTGTTAAAAACGACGAGTGTAATGCGCTTGCACCTAATCACAGATTGCTTGGGCCCCGCCGCCCATTGCCGGGGTGTTGGGCTGAAGGAACAAGGTGCCGGTTCCCTTCGGGGAAGCAAACTGGGACGTTAAAAATCCTTCCTTGGCTGGTGGCTCTAATCAGCATTTTAAATCATGACGTAATTGACTCTCCTCCATTCAGCTCCGAATGGAAACGCTCCTTGCGGATGGCAAATACGTTGTCAGTGACCATTTCAATCGCGCAGTGAGGTCCAGTCACTGCTAAGGAACGTGCATCAGTCCTTCACACGGTGCAGAGGGTTAGGTGAGGGCACGGGTTTGGGAACAACCTTAAACCCTTGCATTGTGCGAGTAAGGGCGAAAAGAAATGGTGGATCGTGCAGTGGTAATTCTAACACTGCTGCTCTCTCTCGCAGGAACGACTTCTGACAGCTAAAAGGAGGAGGGCACAGAGGCGGACGAGGACATCTCCTGCCAACCCGAAGCAGGGAGGGCCGTTTGGACAGCAAAGGAGAGTTGTCTCATGAACGGCGTAGTGGAGATATAGGGGTAAGGTCCTCCGCTAGATTCACATCTGCTCCCAGCTCTCAGTGCTGCGCTGTTAGCTTTATTTTACGGACCTCCTGGGAAGGGCTTGCTTAGCGAACCCCGATTTTTTTAGCCACTGATCTAACACATCCACGTAAACCATCCCTAAAACCGCAGGACAAAAGAAGTGACGGGTGTAGGGCAAGTCTGATGTACTTCAGTGAACCTAGCCTTGACAGTTATTTCGAGATGAGCACAACTGGGGGTTTAAGCAGCATGGCTCATGTAGCTCCAGCTAGAGTGGGCAGAGAGCTGCTGGGTTGGGGATGCCTCTGGAGAGTCTCCCCAGCTCTCAGGGGACCTGATCAGTTTGGTTTTGCTGTCCTGTATTAACACCACGAGCAACAGCAAAATAAATGCTTTAAAGCAGGACTCCCGGCGCAATGGCTCACAGCCAGTCCAGGAAACGGTCCCGGAGCCGGAGTGACTCACGAAGCCGGCAGGAGACGAAGAAGGAAAAGAAGGGACGAAAGAGCAGCAAGGATTCCCGCAGAAGCAGCCCCTCCCCCACGAGGAAAAGGGCCTCTGGGTCTCACCGCCGCAGATCCAGCTCTGCTTCCACTAAGGAAGGTAAGAGCAGGTGGGCGCAATGGCCACCATTGAGTGCTGGCTTTTCACCCGGCTCTGTGAGCAGCCCTGGGGCAGATGCACAATGAGGGCTGAGGTAGGGACACTCGCCGCTTCCTTGTAGCTCAGTTAGCAACAGGCGCCTTCCCACAGTCACCTTGGCACATGCTCCACACCCATTGCCGTCATCTTCTGATCTCTAGAGCCCAAAGATATCAGGTGTGCTGATCTGTCACCTTTGTGCTCTCCCTATTGCCCTCCACCCTGGTGTAATCTCATTAAAGCATTAGCACCATGGGATTTCACAGCGGCTGTGCTGTTCAGGCATCTAAAGAGGAGCAAAACCCAAATTGTACAGCAGGGTAGCGCGGAATGAGAGCATGACAGTCTCCCCAGCAGGTTTGGTGGGAGCTCTCTCTCTACAACCCCCTTCTCGCTGTGTTGCAGAAAGAAAGAAGAGGGACAAGGATAAAAAAAAGAGGGCGGCGAATACCTCCTCCTCTGAGACAGCATCTTCATCCTCTGAGACCTCTTCCTCCAGCTCCTCTTCAGATGAGTCAAGCGACAGCGAACCCAAATCGAAAAAGAGGCGGCATAGCAAGAAGAAGCGAACGAAGCAGAAGGACAAGAAGAGGAAGAAGAAAAAAGAGAAGAAGCTGAAAAAGAAATGCAAGGAGAGGGCTAAGGAGGAGAAAGCCAAGGCAGAAGGGGCACCTGGCCCTTCCCTGGAGCAATGGCAGAAGGACTCTCTGGTGGAATCTGGTCCAGGTAATAGCTGTGTTTCCACCTGCTCTGTCAGTGAGCAGAGAAGCCGTTCATCTCTCCCACACTTTAATTAAGCGGATCCTTGTAGCAATAAAAGCTGATAAGCCTTTTGCTCTCTTTCCCGCCCAAGCTTGATGCCTTTCTGGGGAACAAACATAGGGGCCCAAAATCAGTGGTTTCTTGGTAATCTTCCTAAAAATTCAGAATGAAAGGACGTACCCGCACACGAGACACTGACCGAGCTTCTGGAGTCGGCAGTTAAGGCGAGGTGATAGTTCCCAGTATATTTTTTTCCGCTCAAAGGAAGTTGGTAACACCAGGTAGGACTGCCTTTGTCTGCTCACTGCGGACTGCGGCTTGATCCTTTGTACAGGACCTGGCATTGATTTAAGGTGCAGATCCCACAGTCCTCCCACTCCTGTATCTCCTGGGTGAATCAGGAGTGCAGGAAATCCATGATCAGAAGCAACATTTTGAAAGCACCTCAGAGACTTGATAGAGACGGAAAAGCAGGGACCTTCTCTGAGGCAGTGCCTTTGTCTGCTGGACCCCACTTTCCTCCTCTCTGATTTCCAGGGGAGTTAGGTGTCTGGATACCTTTTGAGGATCTGAGCCTTCATCCCTGTGTCTCACTGCCAGTCAGTGGAATTTAGGGTCCTAAAACTGATTAGCAGTTTTACCCCAGACCTTAAATTGGAAATCCAAGTGCTGCTGGAGTCTGTTAAGTAGCAAATCAGATGAGGCTTGTGTTGCAGAGTCGCTCATCTGGAGGGTCCCAGAACTGCCTGGCTTCAGCTCAGTTCAGATATTCTGACTTCTTTGGAAAACACAGCGGTGTTATATCACTGGGAGCAGAGGTGTGCTAATGCCAAGTGCTCTTGAGAAGCTTATCTGCTGTAACCTTGGGCCAACTGCAGTTTCCTTATGGAGACAGGGCTCTCTCCCTGCCGGGGGCATGGGCAGGCTTGAATAGTTTGCTTGTAACCTCTTTGGGGTGGCCAGCTCTTGGGAATGAGACTTGTCCCCCACGCGATGGGCAGCATGCTGCACAAAGCAGCGCCCCTGTAAGGCCCCCAACCCCGACTTCCTCCAGCGGAAAGGGCCCTGTAAGCGCAGGTTCCTCTTCAATGCTCTCACTGAGGTTTGCATTCCAGTTTTGACAGATGAGCAAAAATCCCGAATCCAGGCTATGAAGCCCATGACGAAAGAAGAGTGGGACGCAAGGCAAAGCGTCATAAGGAAGGTCGTGGATCCCGAAACGGGGAGAACAAGGTACAGTCCCAGGGGACCAGCAGCCCAGGAAGGAGGGGGTCTGGGAGCAGTGGGGGAGGCAGGTTCAAATTCACAAAGCTCTGATAGAGCACGTGGAGCTGGTTCACAGACACGTGGCAGGAGTGGAGCAGTGGATGAGAGAAATGTTCCACCCACCTTAGTTAACCGTGTCCACACAAGGGACAAGAATGCTCATCTCAGTGAAGCCAGTGGAACAATCGGGTGTTTAGTAAAGGATGAGGTGGCCGATGGGGTCAGCATTAGCTACTTAAGAGTTTCCTGTAGCAAGGTGGGAGCCTACACAGATGTAGTCGGAGCCCCAGTGTTAGTGACGGGAGTCTCCCAGTCCCTCGCCACCTGCTTCCAGGGGCAGTTGCTGTCTGCAGCGAGCTCCTGGGCCGTCCCCGCGGCATCACATCCAGCCCTGCTGCCACGGTAGAAGCTGAACCCGGCTCGAGGCCTAAAGCATACGGGGCCAGAAATGCCGTGTAAGCTGTGTTGGTCTCTGCTTGAGGAGGAGAGATGCGGAGACTAAGTGCAAAGCCAGAGGGAGAGGAAAGGGGCTTGCTGTTTGGAGATGGGCTGGGTCTGTTAGGAGAGGCTGTCGGGCTAGGCACTTCCCACGTACCCTTGAGCGCTCCGTGCTCCCACAGAGAGAGCGCAGGGAGCCTTGTAGGACCAAGCCTTGGGAGACCTTGAGAGGTGCAGCACCCGGGCTCCAGAGCTGCGATCACTGCAGGTAGATCTGGTTCATGCCTCATTACCCAAGGCTGAAGGCACGTTCCCTTCTCTGCCAGGGAGTGGCTCTGTTTCCCGAGCTAAACACAGGTCTGAGCCAACAAACCTGGCCGAGAGTCCCTGGCCCGGGCACTTTCTTGCCCGTCACATCTAAAACGCAGACTTGGGCCACTGAGGAAGCTGGGGGAGGAGGCAGATTGCCCCTCTGCTCCAGGCGGCTGCAGCCCAGGAGCCAAAGAAAACATCACAGTCAGGAAGCAAAAATGACCCAGTTTTTGTGAAGCTGCCTCTTCAAGCGAGCAGGAATTATCAAGCTGAAGAAAACTGGGTGTGACAAGGCCAGGCTTAAAAATAGAAGGCAGCTGCAGGGCTCGGGGGAGGGGTTTGCACGAGCAGATCCCCTGGGATCAAAGCCCGCTTTGCTCCATGGCTTCTGCTACTAAACTTGCTGCCCCTGTCCTGGTTCTCTGCACGGCCAAGCACATCTCCAGTTTCTGGGTGCCCAGCAGCTGCAGTGGGGAGGGACTGGCCTGAGAGTTGCAGCCTCCTGCCTTGCAACGGAGGCTGTCAGTGCCCATTAACTTCAAGCCGGCGCAGAACCATGCCAGCGCCTGTTGTCTGTGCAGCAACGCCGCTGGTCGTGGGACTGGCAGATGCGAGATCCCTTCCCCTTGGAGCACAGCTTCTCTGTGGCCTGCTGGTGCAATTGGCTTGATTAGCATCTTGCTAGCATCATGTAAGGCTGAGGAACGTCAGGCCTGACAGAGCTTAGCTCGTGGAGCGGCCAGGTGGGGGGGTCATGCCCAAGGAACTGATGAGCAGAGCTGTGCGTTTTAATCCGGCTAAGATTGGCCACAACATGGCTCCTGGTGTCCTACCACGGGGCCTGGAGTTGCTCCCAGCTTAGAAAGTAGAAGCTGCCGAGATGCTCCAAGCCTATGCCAGACTGTTAGAGCTGCATCTGGCCCCAGCCTGCGCTGCGCCTCCTTCCTGGTGCCAAGCCTGCCGCATCCCTAGAGAGTACACAGGATGCCAGGCTGCGGCCTGTCTGTGCTGGCAGAGCCTCTCGACGCCGTTTGAGAACAGGCCGTCGCCAGCACAGAAGGTGCCTCCGGCATCTCCATCAACAAGTCCAGCTTGTTGGACCTCTTCTGATGTGAAACAGTACCTCCCAAGGAGAGGCTGGGTGCGGGGGAAAGGCAGTGAAAAGCCCAGTCACGCCTCAGGCAGGAACAGCCCTCTGCCACCTTCTGCTGCTGGGGAAACAAAGCAATGTGTTGCTTACGGTCGGCGCGAACCGGCTGGTCGGCTCCACCGGCCGCGTTGATGTGCTTTTGTTCCAGGCTTATTAAAGGAGATGGAGAAGTACTCGAAGAAATAGTCACCAAAGAAAGGCACAAAGAGATTAACAAGGTAGGTCATCTCCTCATTGCAAAGCCTTTCAGGTTCCCACTGAGAGGCCGTCTAGAGGCTTGAACGCAGGACCAAGATTCCTGGCTCTGTTAGCCTTAGACAGCTGGTAACCTCCCTTGGTTTCCCTCCCCCATCTCCGAACTGGGACAAGCGGTGTCCATCCAGCAAGGGCAGGAGGAGCGTGGAGTCAAGAGCGAGTTGTGCTCACCCATCTTGGTGTCACAAGGAGATGGGCTTTGTGGATGGGGGAGAACAGTGGAGATGCCAGGCCTCAGGTTCAGTAAGGCTTTTCATGCTGTGTTCCTTAATGTCCTCCTAAGTAAACTAAGAAGTTGCAGTCTGGATGAACAACTGTCGAGTGCATGCCAGACTAGTTGAGTTATCACGACCAGTGGTCAGTGGCTCCACATCTAACTGGGAGGGATCGAGTGGGGTTTTCCACAGGTCTGGTGCTGTTCAGTACCCTCACTAGTGGCTTGGAGGATGGAAATCAGCCTACACTTGATCCACTTGCTGTTGACACCAAAGTTGCAGGGAGCAGAAGACACTCTGGAGGACATGGTTAGGCTTCAAAATGGCCTTGAGAAATTAAAACAATGATCAGAAACACATTGGATGAAATTCAGTAAGGACAAGTGCTGCATTGAGGACAGAACAGCCAAGTACATACACACACAGAGGGAAGGACTGGCTGAGCTGCAGTCAGAGAAAAAGGACGTGGGGGTTTTGGTGGACCACAAGCTGCACTGGAGTCAGTGTAGTATTGCTGAAAAAGTCTAATAGCATCCTCGGGTGTAGTAACAGGTACAGGAGTATCTCAAGCAAATCAAGGGAAAGGATTTTTCCAGTCAGTTCAGCACTGGTAAGGCCTCACCTGCAGTACTGCATCTAGTTTTAGGCACCATACTTCAAGACAGACATGGATTAATTGGAAAGCGTCTAGAGGAGAGCAACACAAATGACCAGAGTCTTAGATAACACGAAGTGAAAGGAAGGGTTAGAAGAGTTGGGGTTATTTAGCTTGGAGAAGAAAAGACCGAAGGGGGTTGGTAAATCTTCAGACACAAGAGGTTGTTATCAAGAGGATGGTGATCAGCTGTTGCATCCACAGGCCACAAGTGTTGGGCTGAAAGCGCACCCAGGGAGATTTAAGTTGTATATTAGGAAGTGCTCTCTCGTGCGGAGCGGGGTCAAGCCAGGGGACAGATTACCAAGAGACACTGCAGAATCTCCATCGCTGGAAATGTAAGCGCAGTGTCGAGAAATGTTGGTCTGGGATGACTTAGAGAGGCGGTTGAGTGGGGGTTGGACTGAGGTCCTCTCCAGCCCGGCTTTTCTGTGATTTTTGAGCCACTAGTGTTGGCAGTTTTCCAAGCTCTTTGGGGGTGGAGGGA
>NW_005841833.1:1975815-1991604 GCF_000455745.1 Alligator sinensis | reverse complement strand
GGGGGGGGGCAGGGGGGGGCATCTGGCCTGTAAGCACTTATTTGTCTGTTCCTTTGCAGCAAGCCACCCGCGGAGATGGCCTGGTCTTCCAGATGAGGACAGGGATGCTTCAGTAACTGCCTGAATTGCAACCTCGACAATAGAGGTGTTTTCTTTTCACGCTTCCCAAGGCCCTAGTCTGCCAAAGCAGGTAGTTAGTTCCCTTTTGCCCTGCACTGACAATGTTATTGTGTACCTGGTGACCTGTTGGGACACTCACCCTATGGACATTCATGTTTCCTGCTCTGTGTAAGTTGAGTGTCTGGGGAAAGGAGTGACACTGATGGTACCTCTGCTCCTCACTCAGCCACAGCTTCTCTGCCCTCAGTCCTGGCTGTCCTCCGCTGCTTGGTGGTTTAAGCAACAAGCACTGGTGCAGCAGCTCTCATTTCTCCCGGGAGTTCAGCACAGCTGAGGTCTGGCAAGGAGAGGATAGGCCAACCCAATGATTACCACTGTGTTGCCTTTAAGAGCAACTCTCGTGATGGCGAGCCATACGCCAGTCTCTGGCAAGCACCCAGCTGGCAGAACAGCTCAGTTCGAGGGCTCTCCCTGCCGACTAGCACTTCTGCATGCCTGCTCTTCCCTGGCTTAGCATCTGCCCAGTGCTTTGAGGTTCCCCAGGAAACACAGGGACCCAGTTGCACGGAGCTCCAGGGTGCAGTCACATCCAGGTCCTGTCAGGTGCCGACTCCCACTGGCTGGGGGCAATCAGTAGCACCTGACACGGGACAGACTCAGGCTGTGACTTCGCACTCATTGCCTGCCCTCAGGGCTTGATGCTGCCCGTACCGTGCATGGACGGGGGCACACTTTGCAGAGGTTTGGTCAAGCCTTGCCCGTGTCCCTGCACCAACAGGATGCCCTTTCGCTACAGGGCACTTACCTGGGTTGTGTGTCACCCTAGGGAGCACCACACCATGTCCTTGTGGTTGGGGAGTGCCAGGGTCTCTCAGGAGAGAACTGTGTCACGTGGAAGCACCCTGTTTTCCAGGAGGTTTTTTTCCCCGCTTAATGTTGGTGAATCTGAAACCTAAAAATAAAGTGGTGAAAGGTGCCTTTGTCCTGCTGCATTGATTTGGGTGGCCAAGAGGGTCTCCAGGCTGCAGTTATATAAACCACCAGCTACCGAAAGGTGCTGGAGTAGGGAGGGGTTTATTCCACGCCTGCCAGCAGTCTCCTGTCAGTGCAGCTTCCCTTTCCCTCTAATGCAGGCCTCGCCGTAGTAGCTGGGACTAGCCTTTGGAGAGGACAGAATTGCCTTTTGTAAGGAGCTAAATCTGCCATACCTTCTCTGGAGATTGACAGGAGCCTGGAGGAAAGGGAGACCTGAGCCTTGGAAGAGCCTGGACATGTCTGGTAGCTACAGGAGCCTGGCCAGGTACAGTCCACACACGGGGGAGGGAGAGGGAAGGGCTCTCCAGCCTCTTGGGCAGTTTAGCATAAGGTAGCAACCCTGAGCAAGCAGGCTGTACGACAGAGCGAGCCACAGTCCCCGAATCAGCCGGGCTTTGGCTCTTGGAGGCTTTGCAGGTAGCAGATTTCCCCTACTGAATTTACCAGCAGCCTGTCCAGAGGGTACAGCCTGGGGCAGTGGTTCTCAACCTTTTTATATTGAGGCAGCTGGCACAAGACTCCAGGGCCCCCTCAAAGTGGCAGCTCTTAGTTTTCACTCAGATCGTGACTGCACAAAAACACTAGAGCAATTCCTTTGCAAAAAAAAAAAAACTCCGGGAAGCCTACGGCAGGGCAGAATGCACCTAACATGATGGATTCCTGTTTGAAATCTCCAGGTTTAGCGTAGGAGTTGTGTCTGCACACCTAACGGTGCTTACATTGCACGGTCCCCTTGACGGGATCTCAAGGCACCCAGAGAGCTGCAGAATCATGGACCCAGGTGCTTTTGAATCACATGCCTTTCCCTGTTCCCCCCAGCCCAATTACCATCTTCTCATCATTGCCCGCACTCTGGCCATAGCTCCTCTCCTGCCGTTCTGGGTGCAGGGTGCCTGCATCTCGTTTTTCCAGCCCCTGTGGTCGTCTCCTGCCCAGCGCCAATTGGACACTTGCATTCAACGGGCTCATTTTTAGGCCCCCCCCCAGCTCGCAAAGCCACCAAAAGAAGCAGACGCAGAAAGTCGCCTTCCCAGTTCTTTAATCTGTGTAACGTACAATGATACTGTACACAAAGCACACCCAGGCATTAGAACAATGCGCTAACAGCAAGGAGGAGAAGGAAGTGGTACGGTAGGTATGGGCCATCACATACGAGCAAGTTAAGATCTTAACAGTATCATCACACACGACAGAATACACAGAATGAAAACCAGGATGAAGTAGACTCGGGTCTAACCGGTTCCCTGGCGGTATGCAGGTATCTGTCCCTCTTGCAGATCAAGCCAGGAAGAAGATTCCCCCTTCCCCAATCTGTTTCCCTAAAACGAGTATTTATAAATAAAATGTAACGAACATCGTTGAATAGAAAATCGACAGTCAAGGATAGCGACATCCAGAGGGAGGAGAAATGTAAGGCTTCTAGAACTAATAGGAAAATGCGGCAAAGGCGAAGATACCTGAAGAGCAGGGGCTATAACCTAAGTGCAGGTTTCTTGTGGGAGGAGCAGGAGCTTGCTAGTAACTCTTTGGTTAGTTACTGGTTTGCCTCTCACGCGGTTTCTAACACTGTAAACGTTTTTGGTATTAAAACTTTGCCTTTTTTAAACTCAGGAGTTAGCAAAAGAAGAAAGGAAGGAACCAAAGTGAAAAGTTTGGGGTTGGTTTAAAGGGGCAGTGTCAGGTTAAAGCAAAAAACAATTCCAATCCAACGTTCAGATGATATAAAAAAGCTGCTTTTTATAAAGCCTAAAATACACAGAAACGTTTCCTTGAAAGCTCGGTTCCAGTGGAAGCCATTTAACAAAACAAAAACCCCAGCCCAATAATCCTGTGCAGTGCCTGCAGTACAAGTATTGCAGTGTTGTGCTAGTGAGTGAGACCTAGGAAGTGCTATTTAGTAAAACTAGTATTTTTTTTTCCATTGGCTGAGCTGACAAATGCATAAGGAGCGAAGCGGGCGATACGCTTCCAATAATTTCTTGAAGCTTGAACCTAAAGTTACTGGTGCTAATGGCAAAGACGGCCTTTCACCTGACAGCGGCCCTTTAATAAGAACGGGAAATACATTCATGTTTTCGCAACT
The DNA here is from genome assembly GCF_000455745.1 of Alligator sinensis. Classification (NCBI taxonomy): domain Eukaryota; kingdom Metazoa; phylum Chordata; order Crocodylia; family Alligatoridae; genus Alligator; species Alligator sinensis. Next base: position 1,988,366 of record NW_005841833.1, on the reverse strand, counting down.
GTATCCACATGGATCCTCTTTTGGGCCTTTGGAAAGGCATTTTGTTTCACATGCATCACTCTCCAAAACGTTTCAGGACAAAGAGTTTATGAACACAAAGGTAAACTATTGCTATTGTTGTCAGAGTAGTAATAATGTTGATCTTTGCTTCAGCTATAGAAATGCAAGATGGGGGTGTTTGTGAAGATAGATTCATGTGGAACGCTAATGCACTGAACGGGTGAAAAAAAACCCTTAGTGGCGTGTTTCCTGGTCATACATACCCACATCAGCTGATATTATTGCAGTGACGAACAAAGATTCTGCTCTACGATTGCTTCTCCGTATGGATTCGTACAGTGGAAACCAAGAAAGGAGGGGTGGGAAATTCAAGAAGCTTAACAAAGGGTCAGAACGGAGGTGCTATGATTGTCAGTCTTCCCGATTTGTTTCAATTACGGAGCGATGACGAGGTGATTGGAATATTGCACTTCTGCATTCATTGACAGTTACATTAAACTTGGTCCATAAAATAATTGCTTTGTACATAATGCCTGAAACAAAAAAGCTACATTTTTTGTTTAAATATTAATAAACCCTGAAGGTTCTCTTCCCTCCAGACGTTGTGTTTTCTCTACATAAAATAAATAACTTTCACTTTGTATATACCCACTTTGTAACATTTACATGAGCCTCCGCTTTACACTATCTACACACCAGAAAAATCTCACCTGCGTTCTGAAAAATGTACACGTCATGCCTCGGTTTGTGGACTCTGCTTTCAGAGGAAGATTAAAACTTCGTAAAGGCCATATCCAAATTTGCAAATATGCTGTGACCCTGCTTTGGATGCTTCACAGGAGGGGCTGCGGCCGGCTTCTATGGCAGAGGTCAATATTCAGCTAGCAAAACGCTATGATGGTTTTTTATTTTTAAATCCAGTAGCTTTGGACGTACATTCAAGGTAGCTAGGCTGAGTCACGAGAAAGGGAAGTCAGTTTTTCAGTAGTAAAAACCAGTAGGTATGTTCTGTAGCATAGTACTTATCAAACATGAGTGGCTTCAGACGACAGTCAGACTACCTACATGTGAGAAAGATGCACTGTGTTTGTGGTGGGTTTTCTGTTTTTTCGAAGCTCCCTCCACGTGGATGTTCTCGGTAGCGAAGAGCTGCTCTGACTCCACCACCGCGTGGACCGAGCGCGGACTCTAAGTCAGTCCTGAAGCTTGAGGCCTCAGAAGTCATGGGATCGATTTGGGATGCTTGCATGAGTTATGTTTGCCTACCAGGCTCCGCGCCAGTGAGCAGAGCAGTGTTCACAGTGCTGTGTGTCTCGGTGCAGAAGAGCTGCACGTAGGATTGAAAGAGTTAAGAAAGTGAAGCAGCCAGTCTAAAAAAAGTCTTCTTGTTCTCAATAAGGTTCTTGTAAGTAGAAAGCGATACAAACACAGGGTACTGTGGCAGAGGGAAGCGGGGGTGGGCACTTAGCCAACGAACCCAGAACTAATATAAAATCTTCACGTGAAATCAGCCCACGGTGACCTCTACGTGGGAGCCCCGGGTTCCTCAGAAGGGTTTTCCTGTTCCTTGGCTGGTGTGTGCAAGAAGGAGCCAGCGTCCTTCACCAAGGCTGGAAATCCAGGATCATGGCTGGTCTGACCAAGGAGAGGCAGGGCTAGCGGGGCTTTCATGCTGGGCACCATTCCCTGCTGCCTGTTAAATGACGCTCCCTTGTTCTGTACCTTCTGGCTGATCATCTCCTTTTCCGCGGCGGTCGCTAGGGGGTGCTGGGAAGCAACGCAACGCGCTGCCCTGCAGCCTGCAACTGCCACCTCCGCAGCACTCCCAGCCCCTTGCGTTGTACTCCGCACGAGACACACCACGATGCGAGTTCAGGGCAGTGTTAGCTCAGACACACTCGCCAACCGCAGAGCTGGGAAAATTAAGATATGGCCTTTTCCTTCGCTTGCACGACTCTGCTGGCACACTTCCTTCCAGTCTCCTTACTGCTGAAAAACTTTTGCACAAAAAATTCTAGGTATATATACACCCTGGCTTAGCTATACTTAATTGTCATGCACTACAAACAGCGAGGTGTAGCTACATGAGATGGTAACAGGTCTCCATTCTAAAAATTATCAGTGCAAAAACAATGAGGTTTTACAGTTGAATAACTACCATTAGAAGAAGCGAGTTGAATTCCCGTGAAAGCTGCTGCTGGACTTGGGGAGAACCTGGAATAAAGAAAGGTCTCAGGGGTGGGGCGGGGTGAAAGATTTGGACCCTGCATTGCGATGACACGAACTGCAGTGCAATCTAGCTGCCGCACCTTTGCGGTCCCTTGGGAATAGATGGTGGTTCATTTTTGAAATCATATACAGCAGTAATATCTGGAGGATTTAATATACAGTAATTTAAGTGGCTGAGGTTTTTAACAGCTAAAATAAAATAGCTTGTATTCTTTTGCAATAGGTCAATGCAACAAGTTACATCAGCTTCCAAAATAAGTCTTTAAAAATAAAAAAGAGAGAGAATGAAAACCAAGGGCCCCACTTCCTTGAGCACGAACGTGCCGACAGACTGTTCCACCCAACAGGCTGAGACATGCCGCTAATGGTTTGCCGAGGCATGTGCTCCTGGATAGAACGGGGATAAATTCTAAGCTCTCGATACACGTAAAGCGCTTGACCGCTCCGTCCAACGCAGGAGAAGCCCCTTGCTTGCGCGTCTGTGCCTTGGCAGCGGCATGCTTACAAAACAGGAGTGCTGCAGTTCAGCTGCGTGTCAGTCCAGATAACGGGACCACCACCACGAGACGCTCCGCTGGGCCTGCCCCCTGCCGCCCCCCACGGCACTGAGGATCGCACTCAGTCACGTGTATCTGAACGATGGCTACGAAGGTGAGGAGGCACATATATACAGTCGCTAAACCTGGATAAAAGGAGGAGGCAGGAGAGCACGAGGTCTTGACCTGGAGACTGTCTGTTTTCTTTTTCTCCTCAGATCCCTAGTGTCAAACGGTTTCTCGGGCTGGTGCCCCACGAACCCCATGCCCCGTGTTAAGGCCTGCACGTTCCATGTGGGAAACACGTCCTCGTTTCCTCCCCAAACACCGTGTTGTTAGAGAGTAGCACCATATTTACCCTTCTGGCCCACACCGCTGGCCTTGTCCCTCCTTCCTTTTGTTTCCTCCTCTGGCGGCCGTGGCCGACCGCTGCTGGCTTCCCTCTGGCTCTACTTCTGACCCAAAACGCCAGGTTCCAGTTTGATCACCGCGCTCCGGCCCCAGCACCCCGTGGCAATGCTCATGCTTCTTTGGCTGCGCTCCCGCTCCCTCTCCTTGTCACTGTCCGACTGGCTCTGCGTGCGTTCGGGCCGGTGGCCAGCCCCGCTCGCCCCCACGGGCTGCGAGGAGATGGTGCGGAGCAGGTGGTTCCTCTTGCGCAGAAATTCGGTCTGGCCGGGGAGACCGAAGCTGCCTTTCCTCAGGGCCATTCGGGTGGTGTTCTTGGCCGGCCGGGAGCGGTGGTTATACTCCAGCTGGGCGAGGTGGGCCGCGTACCCTTCCGTAATGAACTGCAAAAAAACAACAGGATTACCCAGCAGATAAGGGCCAGGGTCACCTCGAAACAGAGCTGCTTGTGAACAAAAGGGAGTCGCAGCCAATTCAGCTACCACCCGGGCCCTCCAGTCCAAGCTGCCAACAGCTGTGCTTTTTTTCCTCTTCTCACTACGGCTGTTTCTGTGGCGTTCCCACACCGCAGAGAAGGCCACCTGACTTCTACCGGGGAAGCAGCAATAGTGATGCTCGAGGCCAGCAAATGCACAGAAGTACATGACCTTGATGAACAACCAGAACTCCCCCCACCCCTGCCCTTACTTGCTCAGCTTGGGTAACTGCAGGGAGTTGGAGACAGGAGGAGGGGATTTAAACAGATGGGAAATCAAAAGTGGGTTTCTGATTATATCACACTACAAAGCATAAGGCCACTGAACAGCAAGCGGCATTTTCTCCACGTTTCCAAAATGGCAATACGTAAAGCAAAGAAACCATCAGACCCCTTGTGGGGGACGTGGATGGATCTTGGTCTGAGGTTCAGGCAACTTCCTCTACAAAAACAAAGTCCGATCTTGTTCTTGGTGAAGTCGCCGTTGAAGCTCCCCTCAGCTCCAAGAAGAGCAGCAGCAGGCACTTCAGTTGTCTCTGGACAAAATAAAATGGATTCATAAGACCACGTTCCTACCTGACACTGACTCTGTAGCTTCTTGGTTGGTCGGCCAACGATGTATATATGCGTAGGGGGCAAATTAATGGAGCTGTAGACAGAAATGTCCTTAGTGGATCCATATGCTGCGTGGATCTTCATGTGGAGCTGTGGGAAGAGAGGAGAGGATCTCGTTCAGAATGGATTTACACTGGGATTCTGCTCATTTTTGTTTTTGCATCATGACTGCACGAATCTATCAGGTCAATAATGTATGTGAGACCCAGCTGGAAAACGCACCGCAGAGCCGTGCAATAGTTAACCAACAGCTGAAGGTGTTTACAAAGGCTGCACGGGGTTAGGGACCGCTAGGAAAATAGATCTGTGTTTATCTAGCATTGGCCTTTCTTTGAGGTCTGCTTCAGGGGGAGTTTATCAGCAATGCTGCCAGCGAGGGAGTGTTTTGCAACTCTCTGCTATAACTATTTACACGGAGAATTTTTCTTCCGCTGAGAAACTGCAGCACACAACGCTGTTGTTCGACTTGGTGGGGCTATTGGGAGCTCAGCCTAAGCAACTATGCCCATCTCCCTGTCACCTATCGGCAGTTACTTGATTTAACGGGCAGGTTTGGCTCTCCACAAAACAGAAGATTTAATTCAGCCTTTGGCCAAACACTAGAAAAGATTGTTTTGCAGCAAAGAAGGTGGCAGAAAGCAGGGGGGATTCTCCAGGAGGAGCAGCTCAGCTTGGTGCCAAGTGCGGACCGCTCTTACTTCTCCTCCAGAGCTGCAAGCAGTCCAAAGACCTGCAGCTACAGATGTATGGACTTCGCTGTCCTCTAGCAAGGTCAAGTTTCCAACAAGATAGCAGTTCAGCGTCTGCTGTAATAAGAGGGTCTCTGGGATAGCTCAAGCTTGAGATTTTGGACCCAGCTTTCAAAACAGAAGCTGAATCAAAAAGGAGCTGCAGTCCGTACTCGAGAACAGGCTCCTGTGCTTTCAAGGACTAAGAGGGATAAGAAATACTGGAACGTGTTTCACTGAAGTAGGTAGCTTTGGGGTCCTGGCAGTGACCATGAGATAACCCAGATCGATCACAGGAAGAGAAGGGAAAACGATGGCAAGCAAAGACCCCATAATAAACCCACCAGATACCACATCATGGGCAGTGCTCCCTCTAAGCTGTGTGGTGTGCGCGGCCGGGCAGACATGCCTGGCAGTGCGGCGTGAGCGTGCCTGCATGGCTGCGCACGCCACGCAGCTGAGAGGGAGCGTTGATCATGGGACTCGGTCACCAAAACCGCACTCTGCAGACGTGCCGCGATGGGAGATGGAAAAGACCTAAAGCGGAAGGATAGTTCAATCACAGAGACCAACGCAGGATCAATCCCGTTAGCATCTGTTCTGGTATTCAGCCCAGTTCACAGTTTTAAATGTCACAAGCCGAGAGTCTTCCACTGCTTCTCCTGGGAGGCTGTTGATAAGTCGAGCAGAGCTCCTGGCCAAGACGTTTTCCTCATATTCAGCGCACATGTCCTTATTCTAACTGCCTCTGAAGCCACAGCTCCTCATTACATTCTGGGCAACATCCTCAACTTCTTTCCCTCCCTGGAAGCTAAAGCTTCTTCTACATTCAGTAGACAGCACATCCCCCTTCTGGGTCATCCTGCACCCAAGCTGCAGGTCTACATATGGCTCCAACTCCCTTGTCTCCAACTAGAGACAGCTAATATCAGATGATCTGACCTCACAGGCGCCCTAAGGGGAAGTCTGCACCGTCCTGGCCTGCAAAACCAAAGTCTTAGCAGTATTTTGTACTTCATTCTTCATGGTCTGCAGCATCTTGGTTGCTGTTTGGCCACCTATGGGTTTAACTGTGTGCCATAAAGCTGGTGCCTTTCTATTACTTTTCCATGCACTGCACTATATGGTTTCCCTGGAAGCTTGTGCTTTGAAACTTGGCAATTATTTTTCCAAGCCAAGTTGGAGGGAACGGGAGGATTTAATTGGAGGCGCAGTAACCTGTGCCCTGCAGACTTGTGCCCCGGGTCTCTCTCTGTTTGGACTGTGCCCTTTTACTCTTTGTGTTGAGAAGCACGTATTGCTTGGATTTACTTCCTTGCTAGTCTGCTGGCTGCCCTCACACCTACGAAGAGTACGTACAGCCTCTGCTGGAGGAAGACAGTGATCCCATAGTCTGAGCGAGAGACTAGGAGCCAGGACTCCTGGGTTCTAACCCTGGCTTTTCAAATGATCCTCTCTGTGATGTCTGACAATATGCATCAACTCCTTCGTCTCCGTTTTTCCCTCTCTGTAAAAGGGAGGATGATATACACTGACTTCGGAGAAGTCTTGTGAAGGTGCCTGATGAACAGCCATTAAGAACTCCGAGATCATCCAGCAGAAGGAAACTGCACCGTGGCTATATCATCACTATTTGACAACACGCGGGCTCCTGATGCGTCAGACAAAGGGACGGGGGAGGCACCTCCACCTCCCATGACATTCGCTGCTCAGTCAAAGCCCCCCTTCCAGCAGCTAAACAAGCATGCTCTTCCCAGCATTGCATACATCACCCTACACTCATCCAGCTCCTGCAAAGCAGTGGGAGTTAGACATATAATGTCTCTTTCAGTCGGAAAAGCACTGCCTAACCAGACCAGCCCGCCAAACCAAATGAACGTGACGATGACAGGCATCCACTGGTACTCACGTAATGCCCCTGAGCTGCAGGTCTCAGAGGACTTTACAACCATTCAACTAGAGGCAAAGTTTAGGGAGGCAGACTGTAACCATCTGAGCTGGGAATTGGCCAAGACAGCAAGGCGAAAAAGCCTTCTCTTGCGAAAATGCCAAGGAATCCTTAATGATCAGCACTTCCAGCATAATAATGGATATATTGGCTCTGTACCTCATCTAAAAGATGGTTCATGCATATCTGTAAGGGGAGGGAAGGGCTCTCACATCCACTACTGTTTGAGAGATGGGTCCCTGCTTCATAAATCATTTATCTTAGCTCTTTCCTGGGGTGTTCCTGAGAGGTCTTCCATCCGGAGCACTTCCTGGCCCATCTTTGCAAGTACAGATGAGTCTACAGCCCTGGGCCTGAACACTGGTGGGAGATTAGCACCTCAAAATAAGTCCAAACACTCCCCAGTGCCGGGGGTTCCCGCCCAAACTCTCCCAGTTGTCAGGGGTGTTTGGCTCCAGTCTAATACGTGGGCAAACCTGCCTTCTCAGTTCTGGATTGCTTCAGGGTCATAATCTTCTTACCAACCCTCCATACGTAATGCATCCCAGATCCACTGCTAATAGGACAAACCTCCAGAAATCCATTAAGCAGGGGATTAAATGTAAGGGAGGAGCAGTTTAGCCATCATCATTCCCTCCGTTTCAATAGGCACTTAGCACTGCAAGTAGCAATGACAGCAACAGGACAGCGCAGAATAGAGACAACACACTAAATGCACAGACACTTTTGTGGAACAGGGAGAAAAAAAACCCAGCAAGGTGTAAAATAAAAGCTGATTCATCTCCCACTTCAGGGTCGGCCTCTGCCAAAACAGCAGGACTAAGCAGGGGCAAACGGATTATCTGTGATTCACCCCTTCCCTTTGATCGTCTCAGCACAGCCCACGCTTACGTCCATAATGAGGGATTTCAGGAAGTTGGCTTTGTGCCGCAGCGGGTCATGGACGAGCCCATCGCAGAACGAGACTATCCCGTGGGGGAAATTGTGCTGTGCTAACCACGCCACCACCCTTTGCTTCTGCATGTCAGGTCGCCCTGTGACGTAGATAATGAGGTAGCCAAGGTCTTGCCAGTGCCTAGTAGGGAAAAAACAACAGCGTGTAACGGACCAGTAGTCACTCTAGGGTTCAGAACGTCTCCTCACCCCTAGCCCTGCCACTGACCTTACTACGTCAACCGCTCCCGCTCGGACTTTGGGGTCGCTGCCCATTATTGACACGCTGGCGGCAAAGGAGCCGTCGATGCTGAAGACCACAAACTCCGTCCCCCTGGGCAGAACTGTGATATAGCTGTCTGCAAACGTGTGGTCCCCCCTGGAAGGGAAAGAACAGGTGTTTGAGAACCTTGGAGAAACCTGACAGAGACACAAGAACAATCAAGCGGCTTTCACAGCACCACACGGGAGGTGTACACCCATCAACAATCAGAAGGGAGGGCCAGATCCTGCCACATCACGCACCCAGAGTGCCCGCAAAAGAGAATGGGAGCTTCACGCATAAGAGTCGTGATCAGCGATGAGCCTGAGCCTCCGGTTGTGCGCTACCTGCCCTCTCGGGACTGGATCCTCAGCCCATGTGAATCAGTGTAATCCCACTGATGTTAGAGCTATGCAGATTCATGCCAGCGGAGGGTCTGGCACATGATGTCTGTACCTCAGCCCAAGAGGAGCCCAAAACTCATGGATGTGCCCAGACAGGGAAGGATGCTCAGTGTCGTGGCTGAGGCATTGAACTGAACACAGGAAAACGGGGTTCTGCTTCCATGTTTGCAATGGTTCTCTCCATACCTGACCACCATCTTGATGGGATATACGCCAATCCCCAAGCGCTTGTTCTCAGGGATAACGTAAGAAATCCTGCCGCTGCTGTTGCTGATTTCGGTGTCAAAATAAATCCACTCCCCGGATGGCGGCTGGGTCATGATATGAATGTCCACCTGGGGGGTGGAAAACAAAGCCCAGAACTAATTATGAAGTCTAAACACGGATAGTGTAGAAATGGCCAACTGGGACCTTGAATCCAAGCTTCTTTGCAATTAAGGGCAATGGGTCTGGGTTCTTTGTCTGCCTGCTCCAGTCCTGCAGATTTAGAGGGGTCCGGTTTCTGGGGTTCTAGACAGCCAGGAGCTTTGATGCTAGAAAGAAACCTCGCCTGGCTCTAAACATGGCCTCCTAAAGTCCTTCTCTAGTATGATGCAGGACATCACAGGTAAAAAAAGCCTGACAGAGCCAGAGAACCTCAACTGTGGAGGTGCATGGGTAGCTCTCTTGCAAACAGGCAAAAGAAGTGTCACCATCAAGGACTGTCCCTCCTCTGGCTACAAACTGTAGCTGCCTTTGTGGGCAATGCACTTTTAAGACCACAATACCTTTTCCCCAGTGAGTGTGACCATGTCCAGAGGGCCATACATGAACCTTCCTGTCAAGGTCTGGGGCCCATCTTCGTTGACAATGGCATCATTTATTCTGTGGTTGGCTGTGACATTCTGCAGGAATCAAGAGCAAAAGAAAACTCAATTAGTCAAAGTTCCAGAAGAACCTCCCAGATAATGAGTTTCCAGTAAATGATGCTGTAATCAGAGTAGTGCCAAATACATAGACAAGGGGTTTTTAGGAGTCAGGTTCTCCTAAAGACTCCCCCCATCACATACTTCATTTATATAGAGTTTACATGAACGCACACATGCACACACATGTATACATGGCAGGTCTCCTAAATACCTTTCCAAATTCATTCATGATGGCATCACACATGAAGAAAGATTACTGTTGTGCTTATACAAACAGATTCTTGAAGGCTGTTTGCCCCTAGTTTTTCTTTTTGGACAAAAGAATTTTTGCCCACCAGGTGTGCATCTACAATCAGTTGTGCATGCAAAGCTAACACATGTGGCCAAGGAGCTGACCTGTGGACTTGGCCATCCGTACAGTAGAATTTGCACCTGCAAGGACTTTCTGCTGTGCACGTTTGTAAAGGGATCTACACTTGGCCTTAGCTGTCTGCAAAAAAAGGCGGTCCTTTGAAATTTTAGCCTCAATTCATGCAGGTGCGTGAGCACACATGCACCCACACACACTTAATGACACTATTTTTTTCTCTTGTGTTATTATCGTAGCCCTTTTGGTGGCAAACACCATATGGCCTGTTATGCAGAACACCTTGAAAATTTGATCTCTCCACCTTGGTTCAAAATTCCCTACATGATATTCTAGAATTAGAAGGCAAAAGGGATGACCATCAGCAGACATCTATTGTCATTGTTTTATTACTGGCTAAAAGAGCTGCCCTCTTGCAGAAATCAGAAAAGCCTCTTATCATCCCTCTGGACTCAGGAGCTCCAGAAAGTGGCATTTACTGTACAGACAATTTACGATACTGGGCTTTTACATGCGTTGGTCTCCTTCTCTTGCCCGAAAGTCAACATCTTTAGTGTTTTATATGGACGCTCTTTAAAGTGGAGACCTTGTTCTTCCAGATCCTTAGGGTATCTATCTGTCTCCAACAAAATGCATCACTGCTGTTGCATGCAATTACAGCAATCCAAGTCTCTCCATCCCTGTATCACTGTGTAGTGCATGGGCAGTAGTAGATTTGTGCCTCCATTGGTTAGATGTAATACTGTTCTTATTAAAGGCCAAGATCCGATACAGTTATGTTTAATAGCAGTTCCTCTGCAGGAGAGTGCAATGGGAGCACCATTACCCGGAGTTTCACGTGTGTCCTCTTGCGCAGCCACTTCTCCCTGGGCTTTGATGGAGTGAACACCGAGACCTCCTTTCCATCCAGCTCCAAGATGCTCGAGTTCTCGTGTCTCATCACCTGCAGAAAGAACAGCTCCATCATTGGCAACTCGCCTGGGCACAAATCCAGGACGTGAAAGTATTTCAGAGTCAACCTACCCTGCAGACTGCACTGTTTTTTTCTGATGTTTACACAGTGGTTTGTCAGCATCACGGTATTTACAGGGCAGGAGACTTGACAGACCTGCTGCAGGCAAGTTCAGCATTGTTAGCTTAAACCAGGTAGCGGCAATCTTTACGGATGATGGGCTGGCACTGGCAACGTGGCTGCTGCCACGGGTTGCTAGCTGCCTGCTCTCCCTGATCTCGCTCACATGCAAGTGCCCCATGAAGTGTCCGGTTACCATTGCCATGAAGTGCCACAGATTCACATGGGTGATGGCTGCACAGTGGAGTGAATTCAGTGGTGATGGTAAGTGGAGGAAGAAGCAAGGAAGGGAGAGGAAGGTGGAATGTGGCAAGGGAATGCTCCAATGCCCCCCCACCAAGTGCCACGATCCCTCCACAGCCACTGTGGGATGAATCCACACTCTTCACAGGTGGGATCCAGCCCACGGGCTGTCCGTTGTGGATCCCTAGCTTAGACAGTAACCATATGAGGCGAGTAACCTCTTTTTGAGTCAGCAAAGCTTGCTGTCAGAGCTGAGTTAGTCTCCAGGTGGATGAAAGTTTAAAAAGGAATCTTAAATGGAGGTCACAAGTCAGTGCTGGGGAAGGGTAGGTGTGAAATGGTAAAGTGCAGACTGCCAGGCTGGGAAAGGGCAAGGGGTCAGGGAAGAGAGGAGAAAGCAAGTCATCCAAAGGCACTGCAGACACCAGCCCTGATATCCCTGCAGCTTACAGCTCTGGCTAGTGACAGCACCAAGAGGGAGTTTGCCAACAGACAGCCATAAATAATTGAGGGCTGCAGTGGTGTGTGCTGTAAGAGGGCTGGGGTGACAGACAGCTGGGCCCACCAGCCCCAGCGCTAGACCTTGCCAGGTGCTGGGCCCCTGCAGCTCCCGCTGAGGTCAGCAAGAGCAGAGGGTGGTTGGCACCTCCTTTGAGCAGGCTTGAACATTGAACAGGAGTCAGTGCGTAATCCTGGCCTGGGAATTAGCTCATCCTTTGATTGCCTTCAAGTGCAGGAAGCCTCTGGAGTTTACTCTGGCAGCAAGTAACACAGCCCGTGCCAAGCTGGCTGAAACCGCCAGAACGTGCCAGCCCTGCCCGTCATTCAGAGTACACAGAAGCAGGGCAGAGGGAACCCAATGGGCTCTAGCTCAGCTGAGCCAGTCCCATGTCCTGACTTCACCTCCCCAGCAGAACAGGGAAAGCAAGCTCTTTGCCCAAGGTGACTGGTCCTCTTGAGTCCTTGCTGGAAGATGGAAGAGCCACCTCGAGAGGCTACTCAGGTAAGGAACTTGGATGTCTCTGCAAAGGGCAGGGAGAGAAGAGACTCCCGAGGCCTCCACTCTGCTGTGCTTCTGGGAGGAAGTCAGTGCCAGCGGGCAGCTACTCTGCACTCCTGACTCTGTACCGAGGCAGAGAGAGCAACGTTGCCCTAGGGGTTTCTGTGACCAGAATTAGCTGCTGTGCACCTTGCATTCAAATGCAGCTGTACTGAGCACAGTAAGGAAAAGGAAAGAAGATGGATCTGCAGCTGCGAAGGATGTATTTTCACTGCCGATTATACACTGTGCCTCCATTAGTGTCAACAAGAGTTATGGAGGGTGCAGCAAGGGGAAAAGAGACTCCAAAATATTTTTCCAACAGACATTAGGCACCAGGGAGAAGAGGAAGAAAGCATGAAATATTTATGGTACCTGTCTCAG
>NW_005841833.1:1962789-1975754 GCF_000455745.1 Alligator sinensis | reverse complement strand
CAGGAAGGAGACGACATCTGTGGATTCCCAGTAGCTGGCATGGAAGAGGTGGGGTAAGGCGACAGTCGGAAAGGCTGTCAGAGCATCGGGACAGTACAGAGCATAGTCTATTCTTTTTGTTCCCCACCACTTGGCAGCAACTAGTAAAAGAAAAGTCTCGTTAAAGAATAAAGGGCAGGTGGTGAGAGAGCACAGCACCAAACATTCATCTCAAGTCACCGGGTTCTCACGCCAGGAAATCTCTTTCTGGCCCATTTCATTGGCTAGGCGGAGCAAAATGGGATGAGGGCTTGAAGGATTAGTGAGTTAGCCAAGGAACACGAGGCACAGAGCATGAGCTTGCCTGTTGGGAATCAAGTGGCAAGGCACTGGAGGGCAGGTCTGACTGGGCTCTTAAGCCACGCTCAAGGGGAACTAGAGGAGTACTAGGCCTCACACCCTGGTGCTCATCATAAAAACAACAAGAAGGGGCATACACACATTGTGGATGCTCCCCTGGGTGGCAGCCAGTGGGTGTCCTGTGTGGAGGTCCCCCCAACTCAGGATAGTGCTGAGCAGCATAGCTGCTGCGGGGCTGCAGTAGTCGGGGTGGGTGCCAGGTCCAGGCCATTAGGGCTGGGGATGAGCTGGTTAGGTGCCCATGGACAGCAAGTGCATCCGGTTATTGGGAAAATGTGCCACATTTTCACCTTTCACTCAGGGAACGAACCCGCTGGAACCCAGCTACCAAGTCTCGCAAGTTGACGAGCCACATGCTCATTGCTGTGGAAAGCTGCGGGACGGGCAATGGAGCCTGCGTTCTGAGAAATGCCTCAAAGCCTTAATCACCATCAGCTTGCAGGCTGCTGGCTGGCAGCATCTCAAGTGCTGCAGCGACCACTGGCTCAGCCTCCGCTGGGAGGGGTCCCAACCGTGCCCCCTGGACCCAGTGAAGGGCTCCTGAAGTCTGCAGCTCTCAGAACAGGGGATCCAACAACCTTCTGGGATGAGGTGGAGTGGGGTGGGGGTACAAGGGGCGAAGCCATGGACAACGAGTCTCCAGGCTCCATTGGCATCTACCTTGAAGGGACGAGGTGCTGCAGAGGAAGCTGGTCATTACTGGGTAATTTCAAGCCCAGCAGAAAAGCCCATGGGTGTTTTCATCCACGGTCATGTCTGGCTTCAGGCAAGAGCCCCACCCTGGAGCAACACACCCCTGGGAGTGCAGTGGATAGACAGGTGGCCCCATACCTGTATGTTCACTGGGGGAATAGCTCTCAGATCCCACCAAGACCCAAATGCGCACTGGATCCTGCTTTTCCATGGTAGCGCAGGCCAATGCTCCCCTACACTCCCAATTCCCTGTCCCCAACGCTTCTTGTATCCTGTCTGCAGACCAGTTTCAGAAGTGCCAACTGCCCGCACAGGACCCACAGCCAGTCCTTCTCACTTACCATCCCAGGCTGTGGCCACACTTTGATGCTGCACCAAGCTCCATTTTAAATGACCGCGCATTCATCTATTCAAGCCAGTGAGAAGACACATGTTCCAGCCCAAAGCTTTCAGCGCCAAAAGCAAGAGGGCTGCTTCCCCAGAAGCTGGGAGTTTCAAATATCCCCCATGCTTCATGGTGAACCAGCAGCCATAGGAAGAGATGCTCAGATCAGAGGAGTACTAGGAGGACTCATGTTTGCATGCGAGGTGCAAGCTGGGACTCTGACACAGGCTTTGCAGAGCCTGTGTTTCTTTAGTGCCTTTCTCCTGTGATCTGGATTTCCAAGAAAGCCCTTTAGTTCCAGTGATGGCAACACATCGTCTCTGGAACAAAAATCTTCAAAGATAAATTTTGGTTGGCACTCGACATCCCCAGGGCAGGGATGCACATACCTTCCCAATAGGCCCGTCACGGCAGACTGTTCTGGGTCATGACGCTGTTGCATACGTGCTCCTAGCATAGCATCAGCTGCTATAAACACAGCAGTGCTTTGCCCCCGCCAATTATTACTGCTTCCAGTAGGGACAATAAGCAGGAGGAGTTGCTGGAAGACGCTGCTTCCCATGCACCATACAGAATCAACCCACAACAGCCTTTGGTGCAGGGCTTCTAACCTAACAGCTCCCTTCTCAGGTTTCTGGACCAGGAATCAACATTTATGGTTTAAGTCCCAACTTCCCGTTCCTGTGTTTATTTTCAGAGTCTCTATGCAGAACAGCCAGGATTAACTCTTACATGCTGGGAAGGGACTGGTGAGGGCTGCAGATCAGAGCAGGGGCCCGCAAAGCTCTGCCTAGAAGAGCTCATGCTCTCGCCAGCTGTTAGTGACAGGACAGTTAATCTTCCAAGCAAAGTAGAAAGCGAGTATTTGTTAAACCCACGTCCAAAGGGTGTAAGTGCTCTGGTGAAAAAAGGTGGCAAATAGATTTGCTCAGGAGAAGGGCATTGTCCCCATCAGGCAAGCCTGGCTGGAGAGGGCAAGCCCCTCCGCTCCAGAATACCTTGTGCAAGATCCAGGTCGGGGGTCTGTAGCGCACAGTCTGGATCCTGACTCGACGGCCCCTCAAACCTTCGTCCTAAGGGACTCTGTGGCATTTCGGGTTTGAGCTGTCTATGCCTTTTGGATGAGGTCTGGGTAGGGGATTTGTGAGGGAGGGCAAGGAGGGACAGGAGGCTAAAACCTTTGCAATGGTTAAGATGAGTTTTGGTTTCTAAAGAAACAAAATAAGATAAAACCACACTTGTTATCGCAGCAGGCACATGCGAACGCAACGTCCTCCATGCTGATCAAAAAACTGAGCTCCAGGTCTCGCACACGGGAACCATTGTTCTGGAGCCGCCGCTAAGAACTTACACCTGGTTATCCACCTGGGGGCTTCCTGCCACGTCACCTGGCCTGATGCTAGAGATTTAAGGAAGGTCGAGGCTGGGAATCTTCTTCCCAGGACTCAGTAGCTGCTCAGTTGGGCTCAGGTGCCTCTCTACCCTCCCTTCTGACCGATGGCAGACTAACACGGTGAACTGCCTCTCTGCTCGGTGACTGCCATAGTCCGGAGGATGTGGCAGCACAAACAGCCTCTACGTGGGGAGGAAGAAGTCAGAGCTGAAGCTACAGAAACAACTGCCTTACCCTCATTAAGATGCCCCCAAATCCTGCCCTGCAAAAGAGACCTCCGCAGATGCCCAGGGGTGCGGATTCCCAAACAGCTCCTTTCCCTTCCTACGAAGGTGGTGTGTGAAACTGCTTCCCGTCACCCTCCCTGAGTCACACTGGTGACAGTACACGGTATACACCCCACGCTGGCCTAGCCAGGCCGATTCACTAGCAGGAGGGTTACTGGGCCAGCAACTTCAGGCACCAATTTTGCGGGAAGGGAAAGGAGCCGTCTTGCAGGAGAGGAGGGTCCTGGCTCTTTAGCAAGGGCTGACACCCCGAGACAAGTCAGCCACTGAAGTGAAACAGGCTTTGACCAAACAAATTGGTCTGGCTAAAAATCCTTTTCATCCCCAGTAGCTTAGCGCTTGCTCTGACAATGCCATCGTTTCGTTAGCTCTCTGCTAAACAAGAGACTAAACAAGCTAACTTCCTAATGCAAAACTCAGCCACGCCACCCACCCTCATTCTTCACCGCAGGCCTTTTATTTCTAAGCCAGAAATCAGCAAGGAAAGGGCACAGGCCTATTCCCACCCTCCACCCCCGCAGGCCACCTTTAAGTAATCTCTCACCAGCCACCTGCCAGATCCTACATTATTTATCTAGGTGTGCTGATTACCAGCTAGTTGTTCAGTCTACAATCATCAGCTGAGGAGCAGAAATACCCATTTGTTGTCTGAATGATGCACAGGGGCCAACTGCTTTTCAAGGTTATAGCAGATATATATCCTGAGATATATAGATGTATATATATAAGTATAACCAATAATCTTGATGAGTGTGTGAGTATGAATGTGAATGTGAGTATGAGCGTGTGAGTGTGTACACAAATTTATGCCCATAATCTCCAACGTACTCCATCATGCATAATACAGTGACAGCCCACCGTATTATAATTGCAGGCATCTGGTTCCTCCAAGGGATACATTAACATGTGTCATTGACTATGATAAAACGGAGCTGAGGTGGAACAGTTCCAGCTTCTTAATAATTGAAAATATAGTCTCCGACAACCTATTACAATCTATATCCTCCACCACTGCCAGGTTCCCAGCAAGCAGCAGAGACGGCGCCGGCCATAACATTCAGCTGTGGTATTCAGACATCCCCAGACACTGTGGTTCAAGCTCAAGCTCCAGTTCAGGGGAGCGACCAAATCTGGAGTAGAGTCCGATTTGTCTCTGCACAGACCCACTGTGTGGACCCTTTCCACACTATCTGCAGCCCCCCTCCTGGGGGGAGAAAGCAGGGAGCACCATATATCAGGAGGGTACATTTAAACAAGACATGTAATTGTAACAAGAGGACAAATAGTCTGATGGTTCAACAGTGAACAGTCCGAACAGCTGCCCGTCTCTGAAGACAGCCATTGCAAACAGGGTAAACTGGACCCGTGTCCCATAAAACATCTGTCAACACACTGCATTCCCCACCAGTGTCACACGACCGGCCCATCTAATTCAAATGGAAAAAGACATAACATTGCGACAAGTCAGGCAAGCTCTCAGAAGTACATACATTCATGAGGACACTCCAGCTGACATCAGTTTGCCAGCACATCAACAGCTGGCTGATTTTTTGCTTTGCAGGAGATAAGGGAGCTTGTTCTTATCATACCAAGGAGCGAACTCCATTTCAAATGCCATGCTCAGAGGACTCTGATAATCTTCTGTGCTGCTGTTACTCATTTTAATTGAGTGCTAGGGGAAGACCTGTAGAAGTTGCTCCTTGCGACACTCTCCACAACAGGAAATACCATCCACATTCCCCACTCCCTCCCTGCCCCATGTCTGGAAGGATCACACATCAGTACAGCGGCTCTCCCAAACCTAAGGATCTCCATTGCAAACCTGTCCAACAAACAAAGACAGAACAGATGCGCGGGTCTTCCCTGCCTGGCCTGGTGTGTAGTGCTGCTATGTTAGTGCGAGACTGAGAAGAAGTCTTGGAGGGTGCGAAACACTTACTGTTGGCTATGTTGGAAGCAGTGTAACTGTCTGCCATTCCTGAGACCTGGCTGGCAATGCTGATCTCACTGGCTCTCCGGAACCCCCTGAACTGAGGGGCTGTAATAGGGGTGGACAGGGACGCGTTTTCCATGAAGACGGCACCATGAGACTGAACAACATCTGCTATGAAGTCGAAACAGGGAAATCAAAATATTAGACCAACAAACAGAGACCGGGGCAAGACAAATGCAAGAGGAGAAAGGCAAAACAAGGCTCTCAGATGCAAAACCTTTTTTAAGAGCTGATTGGAAAGAAATGCATTTCATCTGAGCTCTACTTTGAAAAGGAAGCGAACACCACAGCAGGCAAAAGTAGGGTCAGCCGCGAGAACCCTCATCGCCGACTGAGAGCAGCAAAACAATTAGCAACAAAAATCAGGAGAGGGTTATCTAAGCAGCAATAGTAAAACCATGGGCTGTACATACACATATGAATATACACCACTGTATATATTCATGTGGTTAGCCAGAGAACTGAGAGAAGGAGAGTAACATAAAGACTTAACTGGGAGATACTGGGGTGGTTGGGGGAGTGGGGGTTGCAACATTAAAAAAAAATCTTTTCAAAAAGGAAAAAACAGAAACACAAGATTATTAGAACAAAATGCTCATGGTTTGGATAGCCAAGTTGGACCTGAATGCAGCAGTTAACTGATACAGCCAACGTTTGTGTAACTACCATTTCGGTCCTGAATCAGTATTCAGGGCTCTCTGAAATAGGTCGTCGAGGTGGGGCTGTGTACTCGCATTTCCCATACAGACCAACAGACTTTGGGAATGTCCAGTCTCCTTGAAATCTCATCTACGCTAGTGTCAATGTCTGTACTGAAGAGCCCAAATTTGGGCCTCTGGACTTGGAAAAGTTTGGCCTAATCCTTTATTTACTAAATACAATGGGATTAAGAGAGAAAATGTTGCGTGTGTGGAGAGAGAGAGACAGAGAGAGAGTGTTATTACTGGAAAACTGACCTTGAATTTCAGGCAACTGACAACAATTGCAAGACGTACGTGCGCCTGTCCTCCTCCAAGTAAAATTAAGAACGCTTTTTCTTTCTTTTGTTAAACCATATGGGAGGTAACGTATAGAGCGGCTAGCAAACCCGACTGGGAGTGCGGAGGACCCCTGGGTTCTTTTCCCAGCCGTTCCACTGATGTGTTGTGACATGCTCAAAGTCGCACTTAAACTCTGGTTTCTGTTTCCTATCTGTGACAGGTACATATCAATACTCACATACCCTCGTCACAAGGATGTTGCAAGGTTATATTCACTTGTGTGTGCGATGCACACTGAGATATCCTTGCTCCCCCCCCCTCCTGACCTTGGAGTCTGCCCCTGCCCCTGCGCTTCACAGATGGCTGGAGCCGTGCCTGGAAGGCCACTTGGCTCGTCACCCTGCCCCGTGCATACACTCCCTGCACTTTCCTCCACTCTCCATCGTGCACTGAGCTGCCAGTGATCAAGGCTGTTGCACAGTGTCTGTAGTGTAGCGTGTCACAGCACCATGCTGTGTAGGGGAACTGCACTCCAGCTGACGTTCTCCAAAAAAAAGTGGGGAGATGAAAAGGAAACAGGACACGGTCACATTCTGGGGAGTTGCACATGAAAGGGGGATTTAGGATGGTCTACAACAGGTTTTCTATCCCACTCTGGTACTAACTTGCTGTATACCTAGGGCATTGTGCAATTAGGGCATACCTAGGGCACTGACCCTTCACCTCTCTGAGCCTTTTCCCCTCCCATCCTTTGTTGTCCTGTCTATTTGCACTCCGATCTCTCTGAAGTGAAGGCTGCCTCCCTCCTATGGGTTTCTAAAGCACCTAATGAGGCCCATGGCAGCACTGCAACACAAACTCAGCTACACAGTCATGCATCCAGAGGGCCGGGAGCATGAAGGATGCAACCAGCTCGCCATGAATTCAGCACACAAGCAGCCAGGCTTCACTATGGGTGCAGAGGCAAAGCACTGGCTTTAGGTTGGGCTTAGCTAACAGCCCCTGGCTCAGCCAGATGCAAGGTGACGTCTCAAGCTTCTCTTGCAATGACTTGAGCTGGAGTTGAGCTAAACCTCTCATCTGGGATCGCCGCCAGACGAGCCAAGCCCAGACCAGCAAGGCTGCAGCAGAAAGTCTCTCCAATCCACGAGACAGTACCGTTTGCAAGCTGCATTGAAAGTCTTTTGTACCTCACAGGATTAGGGTCATGAACAAAGCAGGCAGAAGAAAGGAAGCAACCCCATTTTCAGGGGTTTTCTTTGCTTATAAAAATCTACAAAATTGCAGCAGCAGAACAGATTAAACACCCACCTGGCCTGGTAGCCTAGCTGTACCCAAAGAACAGCATTTAACACCTATGCACACAAATGCACCTAATTGCACAATGCTCTCACACCAGTTGTTGAGAGGGGGGGATTTTTTTTTCCAGTTGCAACTAGCAAGGATAACACCTAATATAGAACAACTTTTCATCATGCTCGTATAAGACTGCTGTCTGGTGGCATTGCACTTGTATAGCTCAAGAGCTGGGTAGTAAGAGTAGTAAGGAGCAGATCCTTGAATAAGACAATGATACTGGGCCACACAGCTCTCATGATCTTATCAAGAGACCGCCCGCCAATATTTAGCGCTTTTTTTTTTTTTTTTTTAAAGTCCCAGCTGCTGCCATCAGAGACTGCATGAGCATCTCTGCTTCCATTTAAAAACCAAAATTCTCCAGAAACTGTTTCTCAAAAGTTTGAAAATGTGAAGTGAGAGACCCTGGAAAGCTCAAGAACCAGGAGGCAAATAATGAGAAAATCTTTAATGTGCATCATTATTGGTATTTAAAAAAAATACATTACTTTTAAGGCAGTCTCATTATTGCCTGAAGTCTGACTCATGGCTTTTGAACACTTGGGGTTGGTCACACTGGGTATGGAGCACAAAAATTTTAACAGCACCCTAGCTGGTGTTGCCGCAAAGGCTATTTTCATTCATAATGTAACTAAACTATTTAGCCGAATCATACCCATGCTGAGGGGAAGCTATTTCTTCACAGGATGAAATGCTGGCTCTGACAGCAATGTTTCCTTACTCAGCCTACATAGCATTTGCTTTTGTGTTTTCAAAGGCTCCGTTTTATCTTTCCTTTTCTGTGGGAAAAAAGATCCCTTTTCAGGCTGTGCATCCCAACCCCATAACAGAGGGATTTCCCAAGACAAGAAAAAGGGCAGGAAACAAGGATGGAAAACTTATCCAGAAAACTGGTTCCACCCATTTCCACACTTTAGTGGGACTCGGGGATTTCCCACCATCCCAAATCCGTAAGTGAAACCAATTTGCAAACCATCTCCTGGGATGTTAGATGCCACAGGACCGTGAGGTTCACCCACAGAAATGATTGGGGAGTCACGTTACAAATTGCTTGATATAAATGACTTGAGACCGTGCCAATTCTAAGCAAGCAAATGCACCGAGTTTCAAAGCAGCTAGATTTAGACTGTGCAAATTATCTTTCTTCCCCCACCCCCATTTCATTTGATGGCACCACTTTGTCCCATGCCAAAGCCAGGATATTCAAATCAGTGGCCTAAAGCTAGATGTCAAACACAGGCACTGAACTGGGAACAGTGGTGCCAAAAACCTGCTGGAAAGTCGCTTATTTAGGTGTATGTGTTCGATAACAGCCTGAATGTTGTTCAGTAAATGCCTGATAGTAAGAGTAAGAGTAATGCAGTCTTAGAAACAGGGAATCTTGTTACAGCACCATTTCTGTGAATAGATCTGTGCTTGAAAAAAGGGGGGAAGGTGTGTGTCTGCGTGTGTCTGTGTGTGTTACAGTGAGCAGATCAGTGCCAAGTGAATAACCATGCTTCTACTGTAGTTCCAAAGTGGGGTGTGGGAGGAAGACTGTGAAGAGAGAAGCAACATACCATCTTCTCTAACCTTAAGATGAGGCTCCTTAACCCCTAACTGAAAGCTAGGTCTCTTCATTTAAAGCCTTATCCATCCATGTGCTGACTTGCACTGAGCTGCCCTCCTTCTGTAACACTGACAGCGAGTTAAGTCCGTAGGGCGCCGGGGTGGCCTGCATTCAGCAAGCAGGCTATTGCAATGCAGCCTGGTATGCTGCAAAGGAATGCAGAGCCTCTGGCATGACACAGAAGCTAGGGATGTTTAGAGTAGCAAGGGAGATTTGGGGAGAAAGTAAAAAAGAAAAACACCCCACCAAGCTCAGCACTGGCCTAGCTCTGCTCCTGCTCAAGTCAGTGATAAGACAGTGAACACCTTCGAAAATCTAACCTGCAACTTCAAAAGCAATGTAAAAGAGGCAATAACCATTCAGGAGACTTTTACAGTCCTGAAAATCCCCTGGAAGCTGTGATGCTGGAGTGCAATGTATTATGTTGTACAATCTGATCTGAACACAGCTGGGCCATGTTACACTCTCAAGATATTGGCAGAAGGGAAGAGAGTCTCATGTGTATAATCATGGCCTGTGGGCCAAAACCAGAACAACGACTTTTGTCGGTGATCTGTAGGTGGCTGTAGTCACTGCTGCGCAGTCCTTCCAGGAGGATGGAAGGTGAAATTTTTTAAAGTTCAAAAAGCTGTCAGACATCTAGTCGCCATCTGCATCATTAGAAAGCCTCTCCCTAGGTCTATCTATCTGCTGTAAGCCCAATGGGCAACTTGCTTACTCATGTGACCAAGGGCTGCAGAAGGAGCAATATTTATAAGAAGTGGGAATGCACAAAAAATTACAGGACTGGGGAAAAAAAAACAAACAAGAAGCTGGAAGTCCTATTACACTAGCAAATGCATTATCAGCCATGTAGCTGGAAGAAAATAAGCCATGCAGCGCTGATGAAAGAAATCAAAATCAGACCAGTTCTTAAAGCACAAGTTATTTGAGAAATCAATTTAAAAACCCACACACGCCACCTCTGGATCCTGAAAGTTTTGTTCACTGTGTTCAGCCGATGCAATATTTAGGTTTAAGCATGAGATGCTCATTTTTAAGCACTTTCTGGCATGGACATATGCTACCCTCCAATTTCTTGGGCAGTCCATCTGACTGCACTAGCAAGTGCTGCCCACTGTAAGCAAGGAACGAGTGTGCATTTGAACAAGAAATTCTGTGCCTGGTATAAACTGTACAAGCCCCAAAGAAAAGCAAAGTGAGCATGGGACCACAAGCCTTTCAGCAGCAGAGCCAGAGGGGAAAGACACATATTGTCTGACCTCCCTCTCCCCTTCCAGCACGAGAAATGAAAGAGGAGACAATTTGTGGCTCAATTCCCACCATTCCCACCCTTGGCTTGTGGTCCTGTACTTGGCTCAGGGCCCCTTGGGCAAGTATACATGATTATGCAGGTACTTCCCTTGTCGTACTCAGAAACACAGTGCAAAGCTTTCAGCCCCATAAGGCAGGACAGCATTCTCCAAGTAGCACCCCTGATACCCAACACAAGATCACAGAAAAGTGTAGATTACACACACTCAGCAAAAACAGCATTTTTATTGGAAACATCTTGCCAATTCAGAACAGGAACAGGGATACTGGTTTCCATGAAGTTGTCCTGGCGCTGGAGAGCAACCAATGGGCTGCTTTCCATGAGGAGGATGGGGCTGTTCTGGACTGTCTCAACTAGAAGCAGATGGGGAAGAAAACAAAAGGACAAGAACAACAGACATGTGGCTACATATTGTAAAACATACAAACAGTTACCATCAACCACTTGCAACTAGAATTCAGGCTCTTCCAAAAAGGACCACCTTCAGGTACGACAGGTAAAAGCCACCAATGTAGATGATCTTCCAAATAAGCCCAAATTCAGTGCCTTACTGGTTAAAGAGTGCGACAACACAGGAAAACAAGAACGACATTTCAAGTACAAAAAAAGATGGAAGTCCTCTCGTGTAGCTTTTCAAAATGATCACCAGACATAATGATCTAGTTTATGCAGTGGACTCCTCTTAGGGTGTGAAATATTCCTCCCCCAAAAGTGAAGACTTACTTTCTTCAGCTTTCTAATACACTGAAACTGGGGACAGTTCATTGATTTCACTACAAATGGAGCTTTGCACATTGCTGTACTCGAACTGGTTCTCTCTTCTGCATTAGGGAGGGGAAGACTGGAAGAATTGAAAGGAGACTTTCAGAGCACTGAAGCTTTACTTTATGGGAAAAGATGTAGAGGAGCAGCTCAACAGAAGGTGTTATGTGCAGCTAGCTGTGACCGAGCACCTGGACTTTACATGATTACCAAGTCATACACTTTAATTATAGTAGCAATTAACTTTCCTGGAGTGCCCTGCAGTGAACACTGTAGCTTCAATCTTAGCTTTGCAAATCACAATTAAAACAAGTCTTTTCAGTAATGTGTGAATCACAACAGTGATGTTTTGCTCCCAAATAAAGAAGGATGGCCTGTTATCTTTACGACGAGCAAATGAAAAGCTTTCACCTCATACGAAGGAAAGAGCAGAGAGCTGCTTGTTTGTCGGTCGCTTTATTCATTGCACCAGAACAATGTTCATTCTCATAACTAACCTCAAATCAGAGGAGGGTTTTAGGATCACCCTACAAATCCTGCAGTCAGAGTTATTGCTGTTTGGAGCTAGACTCACTGGAATGGAAAGAAGCTCTAACTTAAACAAGGATGCCCTAACTAATGTCAGGAAAGAAAAACAAAGTAATCCGTCCCTGCTATTGCACAGGATGATAACCTAAATGCACTGGAGCGTTGGCCTCAGGCCCCATCTAGCCACATACAGTATAAAAACCAGTTTCCAAAAGGTTGAAAACAAGTGGGGTACAGGCCTCTACCATGCTCTTTGAATAGGAACTCAGCACCAGACCCCCGTGCCTGTGCTGAAATCAGCACTGGTTGGGATGAGGGAGAGTGGTTTGATGGGGGGCTGAGACAGGGCAGCACAGGGTAGGCAAAGGACACTGCAGCCGTTTTCCAGTCGCCCTTACTGCTCACCAGGAGGCCCAGCTGGGCACTGCTGCACTCAAAGGAGAGAGAAAGGCCATGAAACGTGTCCAAGGGAAACTGTATGCCTTATAGGCAACCATCCAGCATCTCCAGGGCAATCCTGGACC
The DNA here is from genome assembly GCF_000455745.1 of Alligator sinensis. Classification (NCBI taxonomy): domain Eukaryota; kingdom Metazoa; phylum Chordata; order Crocodylia; family Alligatoridae; genus Alligator; species Alligator sinensis. The sequence continues at coordinate 1,963,530 of NW_005841833.1, read as the reverse complement.
TTGCCCACACACCTCAGCCTTTCCCCCATCAGCTTGCTTCCTCAATATATGGGCAAAGCAAATCGTACCAGCACCTCCACAGGGGGCTGCACTCCCCCTTGACCATTCTCAGACCCCTGAAAGATCAAGCCCTTAAAAGCTCCACCTGACTCTTTCTGAACAATGCTCTAACCTCAAATACAGACTAGTGCTGTAAAATGGAGGACTTCATATGGAGCACAGCACATGCTGCGTGGGCCTTAATGAACAGTAACAGCATTTCGACTGCGAGGCACTGAATTTGGAGGGAGGAAACCACTTGCCTGAGAAATCGTTAATGAAGCTAATGCCATGGGGCCAATCCTGTACTCCGCAGGTGGTTAAAACTCCAACTGACCTCAAGTGATTGCATCAAGAGCAAGGACACAGGGCTGTAGGCAGACAACGTGGATCCAAAAAGTGACTTACCCAAAAGAGCAGAATTGCCGTCGCCCAACGGGAACCTCTGGTAGCGTGGAATATTGAAGGGGGGCAACAGGTAGAATTTCTTTTCCAAGAGAGGCTCTAAGCGAGAGGCAGAGGGGTCTGCAGGATGGAACAGGTTATAGACCTGCTGACAGGCTGGTCTGAGCTGAAAGACTATGAAGAAAAAGAGGAGGAAAAAAAATGAGACACACTTCCAAGTATTACAAAGTTATTTGCAAGGCTTGTATTAATTTGCAAAGGGTTATTTGCTATCTGTAAAATGCGCTGCTAGGGAAA
>NW_005841833.1:1943010-1962765 GCF_000455745.1 Alligator sinensis | reverse complement strand
AGGGAAAGAAGGCACTAAAGAGAGCTCGTTTCCAGCACATTAGAGTTTTAACTCAACTGCTGGGTTATTAGAACATTCTTTACCAAGTCATTTTTGTAGATTTTTTACTTTTATTGCAAGTAAAAGCCTTGTGTAATCCCTAAGTACAGAAGCAAATTATTCTTTATCGAGGGTGGAATAGCCACCACTTAATTTTTAAGTGTGCAAATTATTCTTTATCAAGGGTGGAATAGGTACCATTTAATTTTTAAGTGTACTCTACACTCTCATATCCAAATTACTGGATTTTCTCTTTGGAACCCTGAACCTTTTTATTTTTTTTTTCGTTGCAGAAGGTATTTTAAATACCCACTCAGCAGAATCACTAGCCAATGTCAGAACTTACTGTCAAGAGCTGGAATGACTGTTTTCCTCAGAGCAAGGACCAAGCCCAAGGGAGACCCAAACAGGAAAAAATCAGTGATCTCAAATTCAAACTTCCCAAGGTTTCCTCCATCCAGCATTGTGGAGCTGCTAGATCTCCTGGACCCCGGGTCATTTCTCAGCACACTAGAATGTAAACTAAAACAAAAGGAAGAGCAAAGTGAAGTCAAAATGTCGTTCTCATCTGTTTGAAAATAAAAGGCAGGTTCTTCATTGGTTAAGTAGGTTAATTGTGTGCATACACACTATTATTTTAGCAAAAGGAAGCCAGCCCACTAACCAGCTCCACCTCATCACGCGAGTGAATTCCACGAACCCTCCTATTTCGCTAGTATGATCCAACCCACTGATTCAAGTTCCAAGCAAGATGCAGTTTTTTGGCTTCTTCTATTTATTTCTCCACTCTCTTAAAATGCTCTTTGTTGGGTGTTGCTGCTGAAGTACTACTTTGCCAGCTAACAGCAGCAAATGAAAATTACTAAATTGCATGCAGAAGTCAGCATTTGCAATGAATTTTTACTTAACGCCATTTGAATTATTATTACTGCTAGCCCTCTGCTTGTCAACATTTGTATTCTTTCCATCACCCTATTCTCAATGGTATGGAAAGCTGTGCTTACCCATTTCTTCCTCAAGGAAGTTGTTGGACAAATGTTAAGGGATTACAAAGGAAAAAGAAAAGAAACATGGGAGGGGGAAAAGAGAAAAAGAAAGATCAAAATGTGCAGGAGGGTTTCATACATTCTCATACACTGACTTTGCCCCACAGAGCTTGACAAACATTTCAGCCATGTATAATCAGCTCTGCAACCATGAGATAAATTGCATTTAATCACACACCTGTGACACCCGTACCTTCACTCCATCTGTGTATCCATATTTGTTAGCGTTACCAGCATCCTAAACACCCCGTAAACCCAGCCCTTCCAACAGCTGCAGTGAAAGCATACAACACCTGCCACTTATTCATTCTTTTTACCCTATACAGTATCTAGTTTCTCCATAAATTCAATGGATCTGAAGTGAAGGCCAGGTGTTTCTAGGTTGAAAGGTCTAATAGGTCTAGAACTGCCAAAGAACTGAGAAACAGGAGAGAGCTGGGAAACACCACCCCTCCCCACTTCCAACAGGATGCAGCACTTGCTTCTATTCTAGATCTGGTGGACTGCTGGATATCAGATGTTAAATATCACAATGCTATCATTTAGAAAGAGGTTATTTTAGGGAGTAATAAGAGGTCTCTAAAACGTCAGAGTCATAATTTTCCTGTCTGCTATGGTCTGCAGGGTCAAACTAAGCCAACCTGGCTGGAATGGTATTATTATTTAGAGCTGGAGGGATTGAAAGAGAGAGGGCCAGTTGAGAGCAGCCGAATTGATTTTAAAGCTTTGTGTAACAGAGCTGAACAAATTCTTCTGTAAAATATGTAGGATAAATGAATGACATGACAGCTTGGTCTCAGGGAAAAGTTTGCTGGCATGAAGTGGGAGAGGATGCATGTTGTGCTGCCCGTCCAGACCCTGTGCCTGCCACACGAAGTTCTACCTGGGTCGCTGCAACTTGCTGGATCTCTACAAGCGACAAGGAGGCTGCTCTCCACGTGCCGCAAAGTCCTGCTACCACTGCCTTGCAAGTACCCCTTGTGAAGCATGCCCTTGTGTATACCTTGGTGCTTGGAGGTACCTTTGCCCATGTCTGTCATCAGAGTGGGCTAATCTGATGAAGCAGCAGCTGTGAATCGCACATTCAGTTGGGAAGAAAGTAAACTGGTTTCACTCCAATCGTCTCATTCTGGTGAGCGATGCAGTGTCCCACAGGGACAGCACAGTCAGCCACCAATGCTAATAAAACCTTTGCCCCAGAGCAGAGCTGTCATGTATTCTCCCCTTTTCTCTCTCTTCACACATGCACACACAAAAGCATTACTCTATTTCTAGAGCTCTAGTTACCAACAGCAGCCCATTATTAAGTTCACTTATACTATACATAAGTATCATTGAGAAGAAAAAAAAAAAAGTCAAAACAGTGGCATCAAAACCCTGAGCATAATAGAAGATTACAGCAGTGACAGCTAGAACAAGCCTGTTTCCCTTCCCGTGATGAGCGCCTGTCTCCCTGGGGTCAGGCTGCTGCGCGATGCTGAAGTGCATCTGGAAAAGGACAATCCTTCGGTGAAACTGGAGCAGTTTTAGCTGTCAGAGCTGTGATGCCTTGTTTGGTTATGTATAATGAATACAAAACAGTTTGTAATGAGAGAGGAACCAGTGCATTAAAGAGCTGGATTCAAACAAACACACAAAACACCAGGTTGTGTATAGACCCAATGTATTATGGCAGGACACGGTTTTCTAGATAGGGACAAATGTTACGTGACACTCCCAGCACCTCCTGTGGGGAACAAGAGAAAGGCACATTCTAATAATCTGTTTGGACAGTTTTTCTCATTTTACTGGACATTTATCAGTCCTTTTAGGAGTCAAGGGAATGAGAGGAGAGGGGAAATCAGAATCCATCATGCTTCCAGCAGCCTACAGTAATCTGTTCTCCTTTTCAAATGCAACAGAGGCATTGCATGCATCAATTAAGAAAAGATCTAATGGGCTTCAGAAACAAAATCAACTAATTTCCAAAGTGCAACACAACTAGAAATACTATAGCTTTCAATGACTGAATTTAAGGAGGAGAAAGCAGTTGTGTCCTCAGATGATGCTCAGGCTTTGCTGGGCTTTGTCCCAAGGAAGTGGGTAAGCATAAGAACACGAATGAAAATTAATCTGTACTTGGCTTGTGTTCGAGTCTGCACTGGGCACCGATCAAAAAGTCTCCATATGCCAGACTGCCCAGATGATACACGTTGACTGTGCTTGTTAGGAAACCTTGGATCTCTCCTGCCAAAAGTGACATTACACTGGATTCTGGTTTTCATAAGGAACGCCATTACTAGTGATAAAATGATGCACTGATAGCACATTGTTCTGATCACCATGCTGACAGCGTACCACAACACAGTAATTGGTTCAACAATGTAAACACCCTGTTCACACCCTGCCAGAGAAGAGGAAAGTGCGGTGTGTCTGCATTCCCTGTTGTGGGTGCACAGCAGAGGGAAAGGGTCATAAACAGGACCGGTGCACCTGGCCCTTGCGCTGGCACCCTGCTCAGGGAAAGAACAAGAATGGCCAGCTCCTGCCATGGGGAGTGACTCATCTTTGATTTCCCCTCAGGTGCCACTGGCAGCAAAGGTGGATTTGGAAATAAATTAAACAGAAGGTGTAAAGGCAGAATAATTACTGTCCGCTCCTGCAGCCAGCAGCACAGCCAAGGAGAATGCCTGACTAATGAGAGGTTAAAGCCATTCCTCAAAGTCCTCCACGCTGGGAGCAGAAAAAATGGTTTGGAGAGAGGAAGCAGGAGAGAACCAGTTACAGGGAACATTTGGATAAAGGCACTGCACTGTGGCAGCTACAGCATCTACAGCCCACCCTGGACCCAGTACTCATCCCATAGAGCAGACACACATGCCAGATACCACACCAGGCCACCTTCCAACTCAATCCTGGGTATGACCCTCTGACCTCAAGAGCAAGCTGGGAAGAGGAAGCAAACTATTCCAGCTCGATCAGCATTTGCTTCTCTCATCCAGGAAGCTGTCCTGATAAGAGATTCATTGCCTGCTTGAAAATAGACAAAATGCTCATTGGTCTTCCTAAATGCAGTCATCTTTTTAAATAGAGCATCTCTATGCCCCAAACACATTCACTTTGGATACTTTCCCTCTTGTATAAACCTTTCAGTAGAGGGCCTCAGACAAGAGAGTGCAGAGTTAGAATATAAGGGCACCTATACATGTGCAGCAAGGCTGCTCTGACGTGCTGTAATTACAGCGCACCGAAGCAGACTCAATTAATCGAGTCTGCTGGAGTGTGGTAATTACTGCGCTCCAGCATCACATGCATCAGTGTCCCATGCTGAAAAATGGCAGCAGGGACACTTTAACTAAAGCTCATTCAATGAGCTTTAGTTAAAGCGCCCCCCACCACCATTTTTCAGCACGGGGATGCTGATACACGTGACATTCCAGGCGCTTTAATTAGAGTGCCTCGCAGAGCCACTCTAATTAAAAGGGCCACACCTCCCCCCCACTCCCAAAACATGTGTATGAACACCCAAAGAGCATAAGAATTGCCATTTACAGGGCCAGACCATAGAGCCATCTGGCCAGTATCCTGTATCACACAGTGACAAAGAGCAGATGCTGAAAGGGAGAGTGAACTGGATCTGACCAGGGTTTTTTCCACTGTTCCTTTCCTACTTGCAGCCTCCAGCATTTAAGGTCTAGGAAGTTCTGATTTAGAGCCCATGCCCCTCATGCCCATGCTCAATAGCTACTGAAGCCTTTTTCTTCCAAAAATGTCTCCAAACCCTTTTTGAACCTGCCTAAACTGTCCAATTCCACAACACCTGGTGGCAATAAGTTCCATACTTTCATGCCACACTATGTGAAAAAGAATGTCCTTGTGTTTGTTTTAAACTTATCACCTACAAGGTTCATGTGTGACCCCTAGTTCTTGTACTGTGAGAGGTAGTAAATAATAAATCCCTATTTACTTTTTCACCATTTAGTATTTTGTAAACCCTTATCAAGTCTTCCCTCAAACACCTCTCTTCTAAGCCAAATAGGCCTAGCCTCTTTAGACTCTCCTCGTAGGGAAGACGAATCATCTGTGTTGCCCTTCTCTGGTTCTTCTATACCCTTTTTGAGGTGTGGGGACCAGAGCTGAGCATGGTATTCAAGGTGTGGATGCACCATGGATTTATAAAGGGGCATGATGATACTTTCTGTTCTGTTTACAATTTCCTTCTTAATAATCCCTAACATTTTGTTTGCCTTTTTGATGGCTGCTGGAACAAGGACCCATTAGATGGTGGACAGCAAGGCCTGATAAAGTGTATAGGCTTCTTTGCTTGTCACTGAGTGGCCTGGGAGGGCTCAAGTAGAGACGGCGTGGGGTTCTCCTACTCCACATGCTGAGGGAAGAACTGCAGCCAGAACAGAACGGCTCCAGCTCGGAGACGCAATCCTTCAACAGTGTCTAAGTGGTGGCAGGGTTGAGTCCTAACAGACCATCAGTCCTCCCACTGAAACCTGGAAATTTCATCGAGAACCACTGGAAAAATGTAGCAGTGTATTTAAAGTAGCACCATCCCATGGCATCATGCTGAATAGCCGGTAATTTCCCTGGGAACTCAACACTCCTTACTGGAACCTAAGCACATCTGATAGTCTGTAACCCTTTCCTCAACCTTGCCCCCTGCAGACCTGTAAGACAACATCAAAACTTCAGGGGGGCACCCCTCTTGCCTCAGGACCTCCCGACTCGATTCCTTTGAAGCCTCACCTTGATAGGAATGCCTGATGCTGCTTTATTGTGTCTAGTTCATAGGTTGACGAATCGCTCCTTTTTCGTGGCAGTTGCCGCTTTGGATCCTCTCCATTGCTGCGAGGAATATCAATGTTGCTCCGGCTGAGGTGTCTGCTGGCTTCCAGATTGGAGCTGGTGGAACAGTAACTGTTGTTCACAGCTATTCCAGGGGACAAGAGGTCGGTGTCCTAGGGTTTGAAGTACACAGGCTTAAGCATCAGAGAGCTGAGTTGCAAGGGCTCCCACGTTACATCTTCCCTCTTCAAACATTCCCACTGCCTCTCCATCTGCTCTAGCATCCAGCTGAAGTCTATCTAATCTCTCACTCCATCAGATGGTTTCCTAAGGCACCCAGGGTATCTCTGTAAGCCCCTTGATCTGAGCTATTTTACCTATCTCACAGTAGTGCCAAGAAGCGGAAGAAAAATCCCCACCAATCTGAATCTCCATTCATGCTTCAGCAGCAAGTGAATCTGTCTAGTACAACAGGATGTTGGTTATAGTTGGAGAGAAGTAGGCTAGAAGGGCTCTCCAGAGTCATCTAGTCCAACCCCTGGCTGAGGCAGGATCAGCCCTATCCAGTTCTAGGCTCAGAACATCCTAGTATATGGAATTTTAATTTGATAAATGTCTGAAAACAATTAATTTGTGGTCTACAAGCCTCAAACTGAGGAGCCAGTAGGCTAGCGTATAACTAGAAGCAACACGACACGTCAGTGAGTGTCATGTAATTGGGCAATAAGTGAATGGGAGGAAAGCAGACATGCATGCTCAGCTACAATTACAGTTCAGTTAAAAGAAAGAACATTGTTCTTTCAAACAAGCCCCCTAAATAAAATGGGAAATGGTTAGGAATTATTCAAGACACACTTATATGCTTCAAGAAGCAGGTTAGCAGCCCTCTCTGGTAATAAGGTGCAGGATGACTGGAAGCAAAACTAGAGAGAGACTGGCAGTGGAGTACTCTCTTCTCTCCATAACTGATGGGGTGGTGATGTTGTAATGCTAAGTGTTGCCCCAACTGGTCTGTGGTGTAGTGCCTTACCTGCACGCTCACCACGCTTCCTCGCCGGCTGCTGTTTTGGCTCTCAGACACAGTCTGATTGCTATAACATAAGGCATCGAACCCCAGGATTCCTCCTACACAGTCCCCTACCAAGCAGACCTGAAAAAGCAAACAAAAGTAGAAAAATGCAACCCCTTGGTTTCAGCTCACAGAGCTAAGCACAGAAGGAGTAAAGCATTTAAACTCAGGAAAACACAAACCCTCATGTGTTTACCAGCTTTGCCGCTTAGATAACATCCCCAACCTCTTGGCAACCCAAGCTGTAAAGGCCTTACTGGCCATCATATCTCGGACTGGCAAGTCCTAGGTTAACAGACCTTATATTAGGCTGGAAGCTGTTTTTAGCTATGAAGCACAGTTGCAGTTTCAGGAGCAAATCTGACCCAACTTCCTCCTATGTAGGGGGAGAGGGCTGTGAAATGCATGAGTAAAAGAGGTTGGAGCACTTGTGATGTACATAGAGGCAGCATGGCTTGTCTATAGGGCTCAGGTCCAGTGCCTCAGCAGTTCCCTATGTGACTTGACTTAACCTTTCTGTGCTTCAGCTGTAAAAAGGGCTGATAACACTAAGCAAAGTCACAGCAACATAGTGGAGTTAAACACAACAGAGACTGTGAGCCTCTTGGGTACTGTGCAAATAGGAAACAAGTACATGCCTAAGGCAGGTAGAGATTATTCACTACTCCATCTGTGCAGAAATAGGTCAAACCCAAAGTGTCTTTTAAATCACTTCACATTTCTATGGCTAAGTTCCATTAACTTGATCTTTGCTTTCATTCTTATGATTCATCTCGAATAGGTTTGCTGGGCAGCATGAGAAAAATTATCTTAACAACCAAACAAGGAAAAAAACCAGCAACAAAACACCCAAATCACTGTTCATAGCCCAGCTCAATCAAGCTCTGCAATTCTTCCATGAGATCAATAAAAACAGCTTAAGAGAAAAGCAGCTTTACTTGTTTTCGGTTTGATCGTTACTAAAACCAACAACTCGCTCACCTGGCCAGTGAACGATGTGCCTTCCTGTGATTTGATGAAGTCACTGTAAGCTTGATTGGCTCTCAGAATCACTGTGGCTACCGCCTCCTGATACTGGGGGGATGATGTGGCTAGCAGAGGAAGGGCAGCGAGAGGAATGTGATCCTGACTGTTGGAAAGGCAGCCTTCATCATAGCTGTAAGGGCTGAGGCTGAATACAGGACAGGAGATAAAAGAGACAGGGCTTTGACATCTGGAGCAGAGAATACCATTTGCAGTCAACATAAGCAGTGTTTTGGATCATTAAAGACAAAAATTTGAAGGGCAAAACTTAATGTGTTCTACTGCCAATGGCGATGCAGTATGGCAAGAGAAAGCACATACACGTACACCCCTCTATCAGAAATTCATTTATATGGTCGGAATGACCCTTGGCCAATAAACTCTGTGCATTCAAGCCAAAGTATTTATTTATTAGTCAGAATAAATCAAATCATAACATTTGGGGCCACACTGCTGCTGTATTCATTGCAGCCAAGTACAGAGTTGAGACTGGGCCGCTTCCTGGTTTATTCATAAAATGTGTTCCCAAAGCATGTGCACAGCTTTCATCAATCTCATGCATCCTCATCAAACACAGATCTTATCTCAGAGCGTGAACAACAGATGCACTGTAAGACAGTAAAATTTAACGCTTCTCTCTCCCCCCACAAAAAGTCGCATTAACTTACTTAGACACCAGTGAAAAGGCTTCCGAGCAGATGGCTGGGCAAGGGACTAGCTTGATAGCAATACGTCCAAGAGCAGCTGGGTAATGCACTCTCATGACCGTGTCAAACACTGTCGTGATGGTATTGACGTCCCCTTGTTTAGAACTCTGATCGCCGCTTCCTGTATCCAGGATGTTCCCCCCATGGAGTACCAAGATGAGGACATGGATTTTGCTTGGCTGCATTAATGGCTGTGCAGATTCATCCTAAATGAAGTGTAGCAAAATCATTTATTTGCCCAAGAGTTATGACGACGTAACACTTTCCATTCCCAAATTCTTTATATACAATAATGCCACCCCCCAACAGCAAGATACTCGCTGTCCATACAAAAAACAGGCAAAATACTTTCTTGTGATGCAATGAGCAGGGTGTTTCCAGCAGAAACACAGAAGTACTAATGTTACCATTCCGGCATCAAAGCCTCATCTGGAACATGTACAATTCTAGTCACCTGCATTCAAGAAAAATCAATTCCAAGTGGAACACGAGCAGAGAAGAGCTCCTTGACAAGACAAGATTAGCATAGCTCACTTGTTATACTAGAAAAACAAAGGCTGAGGAGTGCGATTATTGCTCTCAAGAAATAGGTTGAAGTAGAGAAGAATACCATAGAAAGAAGAGTTCGTCAAGCTGTACAGCACAGGAATAAATTAAAATAAGCGGGCCAGGAATTAATTTAGGCTGGAAATAAGGGGTGCTTGTAGATGTGATGGTCGTCACGATGTACACGTGACGAAAATGCAATCTGTGCGGTTTAATGGCGTCACTCATTACACCTGTGCCAGTTTGGGGGGTTTTGAATGACTCTGCATCATTGCAAACTAGATTACATCTGGTTGTAGTTCAGTTTGCAACGTTGCCAAGTGCAACGATGCAGCTGTCAGCTTGCCCCCTGGCCACGGGAAAGGCAGACAGGCTCCACAGGAAAAAAGGATTGGGTCCCTCCCCGCTTCCTCCTTCAGCAAGTGCCTGGCTGCCACAGGCACCTGCTGAAGGCAAAGGCAGCAAGGGGCCTGATCCTTTTTTTGTTTTGTTTTCACGGAGCCTGCCCAGGGGTGAGCTGCCAGTGGGATGAGCTGCGGGGGGCCTCAGTCTTTCCCTCTGCGGCAGCAGTGCCCCTCGGGCAGGCTGCTAGTGGGCGAGTGCTGCCCCAGCTCAGAGGCAGCACCTGGCCAGATCCAACTCTTCCCCAAGCCCGTTGGGGCTTCCAGCACCCCGTGCACTGTCCCTGCTGCCCTCCCACCACCTGGGAACGGGCTGACTTGCCCCTGGGGCAGTGCGGGGAAGTGGCAGGAGCGTAGCTGGGTGTGCTGGCAGCTAGAGAAGGCAGCAGGGATGGTGTATGGCATGCTGGAAGCCCACCAAGCCCGGGCAGGCTCAGGGAAGCATGGGGTTGGTGGGCTTCCAGCGCCCTGTGTACCATCCCCGCCACCTTCTCCAGCCGCCACCAAACCCAGATGCCCTTCTGCTGCCTTCCTGCACTGCCCCAGGAGCAAGTCAGCCCATTCCTGGGCAGTCCCAGGCAGCGGGAAAGTGGCGGGTACAGTGCACGGAGTGCTGGATGCCCTTGCTGGGCTCGGAAAAGAGTTGGATCTAGCTAGGTGCTGCCTCCGAGCTGGGGCAGCACCCAGCCTGCTAGCAGCCCACTTGGGCAGCCCGAGGGGGCACCGCCATCACAAAGTGAAGGACTGGGGGCCCCCAGAGCTCAGGGGCTGCTCAGCCCACTGGCAGCTCACCCCCCCCCAGCCATGGGAGAGGCATGCAGAGTGCTGCTTCCAAGCGAGAGCAGCATCCAGCCTGCTAACAGCCCACTCGGGCAGCCCCAAGAGGCACCACAGCCACAGAGGGAAGGACCAAGGCCCCCTGCAACTCAGCGTGGCTTTTAAGATGGAGTGGGATCAGCTTATGAAAGGAATTACATGCCATGCTTGCCTGAAAGAGCAGAAGCCTGCAGTAGATGACCCGAAATGTCCTTTCTGTGCTGTATACAGTATAAGCTTGTGCATAGCAAGATACCTAACTGCAGGGAACTGCATCATTTCCAGCCCGAGAAAGGATATGTTTAAAAAACCCAGACAACATCTTATTCTGTTCCAAAGGGCTAAGAGAGAATGCCATTTCTCTACAAGCTTGTACAACATCCATCCAAACTGTCAGCATATTACTGAATAGCTGGGTAATAATGGTTAAAGCTGGTTAAACTAGAAACTCAAAAGGGAGTTGTGCCATCTCCTTGTTTACTAACACCTGCTGTGTCCAAGGGCTCAATGCATCTTAAAGGTATGATCATATGACAATGCAGAAACCATAGATTTATACATCAATCTTTCTTCCAAAGACTTTGTTCCTCTAGGGCAGTGGTTTTCAATCTCTTTTTATCTGTGGCCCCCTAAAAAATTTTTGAATGGAGGTGTGGACCCCTTTGGACATTTCAAATGGAGTTGCAGACCCCTCTAAACTGTAAGTGTGAGCATTCACATACTTTTGATTGATCACAGTCATCCTTTGCGGAGCCCTAGACATAGTCTGCAGGCTCCCAGGGGTCCGAGGACCACAGGTTGAAAAACACTGCTATATGGTAATGGAGGCTACTTTCTAAAACTTAACAGGTTCTCGCATGCTCTGTCTTTTGGAACATTTTTTCGTGGTATCTGCTGTCACAAAGCTATGACTTTTTCTCATGAAGTATCCGTAAAGCAACTAAAATTCCTAATTCTTTCTTGTATGGGCAATAGCAATGCAGGGTCTCCCCTTGCTTTTGGAGAAGCCAGGTCCAAGAAAGACGTGTACACCTGTAACATGGAGAGAACAATACTTGCCCAACTCGAAAGCACTTTGAGATTCATAGCTTTAACAGCAGGAGGCCTCCAAACATAACATAGGAATTGCCAAATAAAATTCTAAAGCCTGCTTCAAGGCTAAGCCTTCCGCTTCACTTACAAAGTCTTTAGGAAGAGGTGCAGGCTTATAAAGAGACGATTTAAAGACGTCAAGAGCAAGGGAATACACTGCACCCCTTTGTTAAGTTGTTCCCCTGGCTAATCACCTCTCTTAAAAAGCCCTATTACTGGCCAGAAGTCATCTTTGGATGAGATGCTGTAAAAAGACTATGCCATATTATTTTGTGCTATTAGGATGTGCAAATTACCACACTTAGTAATATGCAACCCTGCAGCGCCCGTAACACTGACTCTGGTTTGGAAATTCATGGCCAGAAGCACAGAAGGAGCTCTTTGGCTGAGCCACTCCTGACAAGAAGGTTTGAAATGAGTCACCATGAGTCACTACCAAGCCCAGATCCTCTGAATATTTACTGGCAACTGTTTGTAGACAGACTCCTTTCCTCTCAAGTTAGTTAACCTCTGCTTCAGAAGGAAACAGGGAATTTCTGATGAAAGGAGGGGTGGAAAAGGCTACTTAGACGCCTCGTTCCAAGTATAAGAGAAAGGACCCACAACCTGTTTCTTGAACTACAACTACCCTTTAACAAACAAGGCGCGTTGAAAACTCAAAGAAAAGAGTGGGTGCCACCCAGTAAAGGAACAAAATGTTTGTAATTCACAGATTTGCAGAGGACTCTCTTACTCCCTTCCCTTTATTTGTGAACACTGATAATCATCTATAGCAGTGCTGATTCTTCCACATTTTTTCCTAGAATGATCTTTTCAAAACAAAACTAAAAGGATCCATACATGCATACGTGGGTTGGAGGAGAATACAGTCAGTCACATGCTGATCTTTTATGGCCCCCTGGGTGAGGTGGGAGGAAAAGCCTTGCCCTGCTCACCCAAAAAAAGCCTTGCCCCACTCACCCAATACTGAAGATGAGTTCAAACCACAATGGGTAGTTTTAAGGTCACAAATCTCCAGAAAGTCCAGGCTGTTTGGATTCAGGGTTCTGGTTTGGGGCTACAGTCTATGATCAAGCTGGAAAAGCGGTTCTGCACAGTGCTGTTTCTGAATACGGTTGGTGCTAGGTTAGTTCATGTCAGAGGACAGGTACCTGCAGCATACCGTGCTGTCTAGAGACACCTGAGCTATAACAGCTACCAGACCCAATGCAGGTCATTTATCTTGCTTCTCAGTACTGTTCTAGCATGGCTTATAATAGTTTCTGGAACCTGAGCTAGCTCCAGTATCTCGACCTACTACTGCAGCAGCGTGCAGGCAGACATACACATAGGATTGTAGCAGTGTTTTTCAGTTGTGAACTACAAACACTGTTGCCTATGTGCTATTAACAATTTTGTGCAGGTAACTACCTTGGTGGGGAGACCGCATAAGCATTGGTAGGAATCAACTCCATGGCACAGAGGTACAAGAGGGACCACTCAACTACACAGAGAAAATCTCTGTTGCAATGTAGGAGGCCATTTCCTCCACCCCTATATCAGTAACATTTTATAAACAAGGGTTTTATTTAGATGCAATCTGAGTGCTTACTTCAATTATGCTCAGCCTTTCCACGCTGGAGCCAATATGGTATTCTGCTGACGGTTCGTGATACAAATCATCTGGAATTAAAGAGATTTGAAACGTAAGTAGAGTGTCAAACTCCATTTTGACAAAGTACGTACTTCTTGATCACAGCTAAGCTGACACTTTGCAACACATTCCACATCAAGACCCTATTCCCATCTACCCAAATCCCCCAGTCTCATTTAGCAATATGGGAAAGTCAAGGTATTTGTATTTTCAACATTTTTTCACAAAATCAAGGAGCTGCATCTTCATTAAATTCAACAACTAGATCTCTCTATCCTACTCTCTCTTTAACATGGAGGGTTTTATTTAAAAAAAAACCCTGAATGTGGAAACCTTGTTGATGTATGAGAAGACACAGCACATATAAAAAACAGCCCACATTCAGACAGCCGGAGAAGATATAAGTCCACTAAATACACCTGAAATGCAAGCTGCTAATTGCAAAAAAGTCATATAGCAATGGGGGGTAACAGTACTGCATGTACTTCTCAGGTAGGTGTAGAGAAGCAATGCGAGGCAGTCTCGCACAACTGTTAGAAACAATCACGCTGCACGAACTAGGAAGTGGCTGGAACTACACTCTGAGAACAGGGTTTGATTTGCTCTTCTGTCTGCTTTGTCTTCTGATCACTGCGTCACTGGAGGAATCAGTCTAACTTAATGAGTCAATTTTCAAAATCTTAAAATGACCAAAGGGAAGAAAACATTGCAAGTAAGGAGGACACAGGTGACACTGCTAAGCCTTCCCTAAAAGCAACTCTGGATGTGTGGAGAGGGAGCAAAGAGAAACAATGTCCGAGGAAAGTCTGGGTGATCGAAGGCCACATCGGAGAATTTCACTGCTGTAACAACAGACTCGCTGGAAAAACAAACCGATGCGGAAAAGAAGGGAGCTGAGTTCTCCCTGTTTCCGATCCCTGCTGGACAGGGGCAAGGCCTTTTCACCCTTTGCCTCTGTGTCTCCATTTGCCTCCGTCTCCAACTATACCTTCAGGATTCTTGCGAAGGTCAAATTAAGTGGCCAGGAAAAGCTACATGTGGTGTTAAGTAAAAAGAAATAAATTACCCTGGACATCATCGCACTCAGGAGTTTCAATTTTATCCATCAGATCATTGGAACTCCATTTGGTTATTTCTTTTGGGAACAGTTCTTCATTGTCAGACAAATCCTCTTTAAAGAGAGATAGAAAAAGCATTTTTAAATGCATGCACACTTACATGGATTTATCTGTGTGTAGATATGCACATAAAGAATATCTAAATAAACCCCCCTGGAAATCTTAATTCTGAGTAAGAGCATTAAAGTTGGAGTCAACTGTTTAACCACTATGTTGATCTTTAAAATGTGTTTTGGTGTCAACCAAAAAGACTGCTCACATAGCTCTAAAGTGCACATAAATAGTCTGAAATGCAGTTTGCTGTCTAAATCCAAGTACATTTTCCTTGCCACATTGTCTGCCTTGCACTACTTTGTGACACTGTGAGGCAATGCTAATTAGGCAGCACATTTTACTCCCAACAGTCAGGGGTAGGCAAAGTAATCCCTGCCGTTTGCCCTTCATAACTCCCAGAGGTGTTGCAAAGCTTAGCTAACTTTTTTGTCTAGCTCTCTGAGTTAAAGGGTGCTAAGTCTCATTATTATTAATACCACCAGCATCTGAAGCAGTGTAAGGAATAAAGGCAATTTAACTCCATGGGCTATTTCTGGCCTTGGAACGTTTTAATTGGTCTAAGTCTGAAGCTAGTTAAATTTAGAAAGAACAACAAGATAGAGAACTTTGCCTAAAGTTATGTTTTATGTTGAAAATGGGCTAGAAATCCTAGAGAGATAGCCCTAATGCACACTAGGAAAGGTTTGCAAATATAGTTCTGCCTGCTACAAATATAAGAAGCTGTACCAGCAAAAGCACTTTTTTGCTGGCATCATTGTGCCTGTGTGTGTGCTTGCACTAGTATTCAAGTGCTGTAGAAAACTAATCAACCTCCAAGCAACATGACAGTGACAGCAATGGTGAAGTGCAAGCCTGATTCCAGATCTATAATTCTGAATCTGCAAGCTGCCAGGGGTGGCCCCCGTTGCCCACACAAGGGCACAGACTGGCTGAAGTGCCCTCCGATACCAGGAGGCCACTGTATGCAATGGAAATGTTGAACAAGGACATCACACAGACTGAAGCCGAAAACACAGACTGTTTCATGCAGGCTTCGGCACACAAAAAAAATCCTTTCACATCCCCTTTAAAAAAGGGTGATGGTTTGGGGACCCAAGAGACGTTTCCGTACCACGCCCTTATGAACTCACCTGCAGGCTCATCAACCTTGAAAGCAGGTGGGCTCTTTTTCCCCTCCCCGTGCATTCTGACACTTGGCAGCTGGCGCATATTAAATATTTTTTTCCTACCCCGTGAAGAGGATTTAGTAAGCCCCACCAGCAAAACTGGCTCTACTTTTCAAATGCAGCACGCAAAAAAAAACTAATGGGTTTGCTGTTTACTAGTTATCTTCCTATGAGCTACCTCCATCAATTAGTCAAGCAGGACTAACAGCTGGGCTTGCTTTAATCAACACAGTTATCCAGAGATTTCTTTAATATTCCTGGTCCAGACTTGAGAAAGATCGTAGCGAAGTAAATCCTGACTGTGAACAGTGTTAAAACCTGTGTTGCCAGACAGCACAAGCAAACATGGATCCTCATGTAACCTTCACCTCCGAGAAGAGCTTCCTCATTATCTCTCATTCATTTTTCTGTTCCGATGTCAGGATTTTTGGGTATGACCTTATCAATGTGCCAAAACACTCCTGAGAAGTGCCGAGTAACTTCAGCTCCTGCTGACACAAGGCAAGGGAGCGTCCTTCTTGCAGGAGCGCACCTAGATAAATAATGTCTTTCCAAAGAGCAACAGATTAAATATTAATCAAACAAGACCTCCTCCAGCCCAGCTGGTAGTGGCCAGCTGACATCATGACTAGCTGGTGATCTATGGGAAATGAACAGTGCTTTCCATCCAGCATCTGACAGACGTGCCATAACGATCATTAAAAGACACTTCATTAAAAGACATTCAAAGCTTCAAAAATGGGTCTGTGGATGGGCAGGCGGCTGAGGCTCAGGATAGATCTCAGTTCTACCCCTGGCTCTTCACGCTTATCCCCATGGTGCCTCATTTTCCCCTCATCTAAAAGACAGAGAACAAACCATTTCCCCACCATCTGGGGAGTTTTCCGAGGCTTAAATATGAACTTCAGGTAAACGCATTGAACTCCATGGAAGGACAGGAGCTATATCATTATTCTAACCCCTGCTTCTTTCATGCAACAGAAACCCCACCAGGCAGGCTGCTCATGCTGAAAGACTAGCCGTTTTGAAGACCATCTCTATGACAGTGGAGCGCTCTTCACTCCAATACTAAAGAGCAACCAATTTGTAGCATCTCAGATCTCCACATGACAATGAAATAAAAGGCAGCATTTTAGGGAAACTCGATTTGAAATTGCATTTCTTCCTGTGATGGCAGGTTAATTTGGTTTTGAAATGGTATGTATGGCTTCATGCCTACCATTTCTCTCCTGAAAAGTTAAATTTGTAAATTTAACTAAGAGTTACACGCAGAATAATGACTGCAATTCCAGACTCAGTCTCAAAGATATAAAAGCTGTAATCTTCCAAGTCACGGGTGCCATACAGTTATTAATAAGATCATTAGTTGGAAGGCTCTCAAGATCAGGAACAAAAAAGATTTTGAAATACTATTCTTTCAAATACAAATCTGATAAGCAGCTAAGAGAGTTATATAAAGAGGGCTGAATGCACTGCTTGGCAAAGACTGTTTATTTTTAGGTGCTTCTAATAACACCTCAACCGTAAAGATAGCGACCTGGAAATTGTCATGGCAACGTGCCATTTCATTTTTTAACCACAGCATAAAAACTTAACTTAATCTGATTTTGCTCTGCGGAGGGACTCCGTGTGCGGGTTATGCGACCCGATACGGGATAGGCAGGCAAAACCGTGCGTGCCAAACAGATCGAAAACAAAAAAAGGGAGATTAAATTGTGAGCTTCTCCAGCAACTTAATCTAAATATTGAACTCATTTCCTTGAGAGGTTTAATTATAGGTCTGACTGCTGCTTAAGTGATCGCTGAATGGAATATTACTCCTGTTATTAGAACTTATTACAGTACAGATATTAGATTTTACTATATTTGTCCCTCTCTTTACCAGAAAACGCCCACAAACGAGAACATGTAGGGAGTCTAATAAGATAAAATCTTTTGGGGCTCAGATTCCACTTGCTGTATTGCAAGAAAATCTGTGTGTGTATTGGAAGCTATTATGAGGAGCTTTAAACAGCATTGACTCATATCCTAATGCACACTTAGTTTCCATGGTACTGGCCTCTCCTACAGTATTAACTGTAAATGATGTTCAATCCTTATTCACAAACTCAGTGCAGTTGGGGTCCAATCAGAGATGGCTGCAGCTAAGGAGGTAGCAGGTGGTCACCACCCCAAAGAAAGTTGCCTTAATCTAACCATTTAGAGCATTGATTTAAGAACCAAAACCCCAGCAAATTAAACACTCATTTCAAACTAGACTGAACAGAACACCATCATTATACAAGGCGGACAAATTCTGCGCTGGCAGGGGATGGGGCAGATACATTAAGCAGGTACTGTCCATTTCTAGATTCCATTATTCTGTAATTAAAAGGTAGGATGCACGGTGGCTCGGCAAGTTGATTCTGATGACTCACTTCTATTTATATTGCTATGTCAAAGCCCTTAGGTACATTTTTTATAGGCGTTACATAAGTTAATAAATAAAGAAGCATCAAATAAGCTGGTTCAGCTTCTGGTCAGGAAACACTCTGGATTTCAACCTTGACCCACCTTG
Source organism: Alligator sinensis (assembly GCF_000455745.1). Lineage (NCBI taxonomy): Eukaryota > Metazoa > Chordata > Crocodylia > Alligatoridae > Alligator > Alligator sinensis. The sequence goes on along the minus strand of NW_005841833.1, from coordinate 1,944,722 downwards.
CTCTCAAAATAGTCACTTAACCTGCACGAACCTGCCGTTTTGCAAGTCACGACTCCACCAGAGTGTAGCATGCCGCACTGGAGGATTTGTGCTGGCAAGGCTGAAAATTTGGGGCATGTTCATAAATACTTGATAGCAAAAGTTTTCTGGACTACATCACCCTCAGCTGCATTCACCTTCCTTGGGTCAAATATGGCCAGAATACTACCATACAACACTGGGGTTAAAGTTTCTGGCAGCATCATTTAGTGTAACCTGCACTGCTGAAGCTGTGAAGCATTAAGGCAGCTATCTTAGATTTGGACTGCAAGACTAAGGAGGAGTCTGCCTCTTGCCAGTGTGTTGTACACTACTGAGTTCATATTTACTATACATATATAGAGTGAGTGAGATATGCAAAATGTGCACATCTTCCTTCCATGTATACCCAGGGCAAACAAAAAGATGACTGGAGAAAGCTAGAGCACCTTTAAGCACTTAAGGAATTCTTCAAGTAAAAACTTCCAAAGCTGTTGAACTCTGCCATCCAAGTACTTCACCCCTTTCATTTGTCTTGATGCAAGCAAACAAGGGTATTATCAGTAGTCTTGATTACTGATAAAGACAAACTTGGGGTTCCCATACGATCCAGGCAAGATCCTATTTGTCACTGTCTTTCCGACCTGATCATTTATCCATTGAATTTCAGTCATGCTGAATCAGAAATACTGTTGTACTCACAGCTGACGTAGAGAAGGCTGTTGATTTTTTTTATTTTTACCTACATGCATTTGCACCGTAGAAAACTAAGTCCCGCATGTTAATGGCACTCACGAACATTTCCTCTTAAAAATCTGACAGATTGCATTAAACCTGAAATACTGCCATGTTTAAATGTAACAGTCTGCTGGGTGCTGCTGCGAGTGCTTTGAGGAGGTACCGTCAGGGCTGCGCAGCTCTCTTGATCAGAAAGCAACGTGCACTTTCACGCAAGGTAGCAGGTTCCTCCCTCTCTCCCTCCCCACACCACCACCATTTTAAGAGGTCAAACTGCTCGCCAAGTCGGTGCTACATACCATGTGCATCAAAGAATTCATCATCTGAGCTATCGTCAGAATCTCTGGCAATGCTCTGCATCCTCCACTCGGAGATACTATGGCGTGAGGGGCTTGCTGGAATAAACACAAAATAGTCTTATGCAATATGTGATACCAACAAGGCAGAGAGTTCCTGAGGTGGTCTTTGCTAGAGGAGCACGGTTGCGCGCCCCTTGTGAAAATCGATCGCGGCAGCATTAAGGCACAACATCCCTGGGATGCTGGCGTGATGTCAACGTACCACTTTACAGGTCCTGTTTGTTTACTGCTGTTATAACCTGCCTGCAAGCTGCCACATTACAGCAAGCTGTTTGTATCACTCTTCTGCTATTTTGAATGGCAGCTATTTATAAGCATTAGTAGGAAGTGTAAAATCATCTTGTTTTGAAAGTTTGCAATTAAGAAAGGAAGCTGTCTGATTGTAAGTCCTCTCCCCGGCTGTAATCAGCACGCGAGCCGTGCCTCACCCTTACTAACTTCTGCATGGGTAACGGACTGGAGCAGTATTGGGAAGTAATCACATTTGCTGGAAGGAAGCTGCTTCCAAACAGATCGGATGAGAGCGCCATTTAAACTTGAACTTAGTTGTTTTAAACAAAACGCTCTCAGCTATGATACCTGCAAGTGTGCGCTAGG
>NW_005841833.1:1909137-1942915 GCF_000455745.1 Alligator sinensis | reverse complement strand
GGAAAGAAGATCCACACTGATGGGGCGAGAGAAAGAGCCTCTCTCCCATCTACTTGCTCCCTTCCATTTTCCACTTCAGGGGTCACTGTGCTACACAAATCTTTTATGGCAGCAGCTTATTAAATATAATATAGCGGCTATCTACCCTGAATCCTTCTTAGCCGACCTCTTCCCAGGAAATAAAATCAGATCCAGTCAAAACTGTCCACAAAGCAGCTAGAGAGGGGCTCTCTCGCTCTCATCCTGTTCCACTCGCTGATGATGAATTTGGCTGTGTTACAGAAGAGGGAGTGCACACGAAGTGCTGCTAGCAGCAGTATTATAACCTAACACAGCTCCAGACTGTAGCCTGTTACATTTACATTTAGCATGCATAAAGACATTGAACGGGTCGCGTTCTTACGGTGGCCGCATGAAAACTATTTATTCTTTTCCTGTAACAGGGTTAAATATGGGAGGCAAATTCTTCCCGTTCTAATTTTACTACCTAATTGTCATGTGGAAAGACCATTGTGACCCTGAGCAGAGGCAGCTAATTACAGCTTCACGTCAGTTCGGCAGCCCCCAACAATCCTACCACCCACCCCTCTGGGAGCAGCGAGCAGTGAGATTGGCATAGCAGAGCTAATTCACGCTGGAGTGACGTCAAGGCAGTCGCATAATAGCTGCTAAAAATAGAGCGTGTAATAATATATGGGTGGGTGACAAGGGTCCCGCTTCCACCGGGGGTCTCGCTCAGACAGTGTAGAACGGATTGAGCTCAGCCATGTGGAAAGAGAAGGAGCTGCATTTTCGTCAAAGGCAGCAGTAAATCCTGCCCGCTCTGCACGCTGATGTATACAAATGTGCTGCCATTTCTTCAAGCTAGAATAAAGGAGGACTAAAATATCTGTGTGACACAGTCCCCAGATCGTAGCAATTCTTTCCTTTCGCTCACTTTTCCAGTAAAAGCTGAGCCAGTCGGTGGTTGACAGGGGTTGGGGAGGGAAAGAAAAGAAATCAGACTTTGCTGCCAAAATCTTGACAGGAAATCCTGAGGTCCTGAAATGTTCCTACCTCTACTAGCCACATTCTCCACCAAAGGGAAAGGGTGGAGAAAGGGATGGCAAGGGTGTATGGGGTTTTTTTTGTTTTTTTTAACAAAGACGGCATTGCCACTGTCTAAGCCTAGTGCAAACAAGGCAGGTGGCAGCTTTACCGCTATGTAATGGGTACGGGAAGTGAACCGTAGGCTCTTTCCTGACATCTGCCTAACCCAACTGGATGGAGGCAAGACCACCACCTGTGGTCTTACCTCCATGGTCTTTCACCCCATGATATCAGTGGGTCAGAATGTCATGTCACCCTCTCTTTCCTCCCCCTGCAAACTTTCAGGATTAAAGGAGTGAAGAAAAACTGAGCAAAGATGACAGGCTTCAACCCTTTCTTTTCCAAACAAACAGGCCTAGAAAATGGTGAGCAGAAAGAATGCTTGAACAAAACGTGACCATGCAGAGGACATTCATGGTTCTAAACTGAGCCTTTCAGAGACCCTCACAGCTGCTCCTAGAACATTTTTTTCCTCGTTAAACTTTACCATGTGGTATTTAAAAGGAAATATAAATGTGATCCATGGTGGCAGCCAATCTCCTCGGGGTTGGATACTTCAACACCAAACACCCACAGTGCACCAACAGCAATGAAATGCAGCAGTCGTCATTCGCCTCCCTTTTCACCTATATAATCGACCTTCCTTATCTTCCCAAATGGCCAATTACGGGCCTTGGCTGTGCAAGCAACATTTCAGCAGCCTGGAAGCCAGCTGCGTCCTCTGAAATAAAGGACAACTAGTAACATTTACCAACGACCATGGAAGAGCATGCCTGTCACCTAAACTCTATTCTAGGAAAACCCAGAGCAGGACGCATGCAAATTAATAGCTACTCCTACCAAGTGCCTCCTATAGGTCCGGCACTTCACAACAGACAGAAGCAAGCCCAGAAAAGGGTGATCACCCGAGGAATGCAGCTTTATAAAATCTTCTGTGACGTTCTACTAACAGGGACTAATTCCCCTTGGTGTCCACTTTCTTTCAACACTGATCACCTCTAACAGCTGTCCCTGCTTTTCCTCTCTCCCCTCTGATCTTTTTTTTAATTTTTTTAATTTCTTTAATTTTGAAGTTGGCATGAACTCCACCATCTGTAATTTCAGGAGTCCCAGCTCTAGCATGTGCCTCAACAGAGCATGCTGAGCCCTAAGCAGAGGTCCCCTGAAGGACTGAACCCTTCACACCAGCAGCACAGGCCTCTATTATAGGGGCTGATGGAGGGTACCTCTATGCTGAGTTCAGCACAGCCCTTCAAGTCACTATTGAAAACTAAGCCATGCTCATTCACTCTGTACGCTCCAAATCCAGCAATAGGGATAAAGGAGTGCTAAAGGGAGGCCCCTGCTGCTGCTTTTGAGACATCTGTCTCTCGGAGAAGCAGTGGAGGGCACCCAAGAGTGTACTTTACCGCCTTATTTCCAGGCATGCTGCATAAGGAGAGGCACAGAGTGAATGGGTTTAGTTTTTGGCAGCACCTTTGAAAGTAGTGTGGAGGCAGTGTACACATACCTGGAGCAACTCTACTGATGGCATTAAATAGGCTCTTCATCTCTGTGGGCATCCGGTACTGATGGGAGCCATGATCATACTTGCCCTATGTGTTACATCAGCCAAGTTCATGCTCGGACCAAGGATGGGGTCACTAGTTATGAATCCCATTACAAACCTCTCACCTCCTTTTTTTGAAGACCGTGAGGACTTGGAAGACGTGGACCACTGCTTAGTTAGCCCTCTCCCTGAACCAGCTTCACTGTTATCCGTGGCATGCTCTGCATCAGCAGAGGAAAGGGCCTTGGCTTCAGCATCCTTCTCGCCTGGAGAGTCCTTGTTGCTGTGCTGCTCCGTCTCATTTTCGTTGAAGCAGAACTGGGCCATCTTCTGAGCCAGCATCAGCTGCGCCTCCTTCTCAAGCTGTCGGATGTCCTCGATGGTGAGCCCATACCATTCATCCTGCCAGCACCACGCCTGCCGATGTGCCCGGACCATCACCTTCCGCAGGCCTGCAAAGCAACAGCATGCCAGTGACCAACACGGCTGACACAGTATAAGAGGTTATGCCTCCGGAAGAGAGCCTGCTAGCCAGCTCAGCATTAAATCTAGTGGCACTAATGATACCAGCCTGACCAACCTGCAATAAAGAGCCCTCTGCTATGAGTGGGGGTTGGAATCTGTATACAAATTAGCCATTTCACTGTCCTCTCACTTGACTTGGTTTATACCTACGGAGTCGATGCTACAGTGACACACAACAGGTCCAGGCCTGCACCTGCTAAAATCCATGCAAGCTTCACTAACCATTTTAAAAATGTGAAGTCTCATAATCCAAGCCCAGAGCTATATTTCATGACTGGCTCTTCTCTAAACCGCAACTAAAATCTCAGACAAACCTCTGCTTTGAATTTTTGGGAGGCTTGAAATCTGCATCCAAATGTTATCGGTTGGACACAACGGCGGCCCTCATCATGACAATAAAGCTTTGCAGATATACCGGTAGTCATTTAGGATTTTCGATGGAGGATGACTTGAAAACTCTGCATCCTCAAATCTTATTTATTGTTGATGGAAGCACAGAGCAATAAAACCACAGCTTTGGCATATGCACAGCATGTTCCAGCTTTAAAGACTTTAAAAAAAATATTAGCAAATTAATCCTCTCAGGCCCTCGGTGAGGTAGGTAATTAATATTATCCCTATGTAATGCATTGAGAAATTCAGTAGGGATGGGCTGAGGGACTCGTTCAAAACAACAGTGAGAATGCATGCCAGAGCCAGGATTAAAAGCTGAGAGCTACCAGAGCAGTGCTGTACCAAGGAGGTCCTTGGCCTTGGCATGCTGGCTGCAATAATGAAATACAGAAGTGATGGGGCTGTCCTAGGTTTGCTAAATTAATTAGAGAGGAAAAAAGGCAAGACATGGGATACAGATCTCAGCACCATGGAGAACACACAGAGGAAAGACCTCAGAAGCCATCCCTCCACTCCCTCTGCTGTTGGCCAAGGGCAGGGTTTGCTCCCCACAGGACTCCTAGTCTTCCCAAGAACAGCTGGAAATTCAGCAGCACCTATGAATGAGGATTTAACACCCAGCTGCACATATATTTTTCAATACCAGAAATCTAAAGCCAATGTTGTCTTTTGTTTTACCAGCCCTCCATTCCTCCATAGCCATCCTAACACCAAATGCAGGTTGGAAAGCTCAACTTTCAGGAAAGTTACAACACCCTGAAAAAACACATAGTTGTTGACCTTAAACACCACATCTGATTGCATTGACCCTCTCTCACCCCCATCTCAGAGCTCTGCCTGCCTGCATCGTCTCCAAAACTCAGGAGACTCGTTAGTGTGATAGCCTCTGCTTGCACATGTATACAGTAATACATCAGTTGCTCTGCTCAACTTCTCTGAAAGTGTCTCTCTCAAGCCTTAGGATAGTTCTGATCATAGACCTTTGCTTTAATGGATTGGCATCATTAGCCCAAGAAATCCCTTGGGGCAGCAAGGCACACACCTTTAATTCCTCTTCACCTCCCTTTGACTCACATCGCAGCCCTTAGGATCACAAGAATTACACTGAGATCCCTCCTTCCATCAGAGGGAGCAGACTTCCTGGCTTGTACCAGGACTATACATGTGACCAGGCTGAGTAGAGATCCAAATACTACTGGTAAAAGAAAAATGTGATTTGAAAAAGACATTGCACAGTGTAACTGCCATTCTGGATGAAGCTCTTTTCAGTTTATAAGTAAAAAGATGTTTTTCCCCTTCTCATTGTTTATCAGGCCCACAGATTCAACCTGGAATACGATAGTTAATCTGCATCTTTCTCTCTCTCCGAGATAGGACAAAACCTGGAAAGACTGAGACTTTTTAGGCAAAGCGAAATCAAACCGTGACCTGCAGAAAAACTTTTTATCCCCAGCAATGGAACTATCTTCATCTCTAAGCACATTTGAAATATCACCAATCGCACTCATTTTATGGCTAAAGAACTGGGAGAGAGGGGCAATGTCACCTTTCCAAAATCAAGGAGGTCTGTCACAGCTGGGAATGTAATCCTGACCTCAGGTCAGAGTCCAGTGCCTTATCCCCCAAGGCCAGCCTCCCTACTCAAGCACAAAAAGATTCCAAGCTTGGCCGTCAGATCCCAAGAGGTCTTTGTGGGATTGCTGGTACAAAAATGCTTTTTTGCTTGTAAATATGGAAAAATATGATCTGATGCCAATCAGAGTAAGTAACCAAAGAGCCTTCTGATGCCTGCTTGCCAGAGGAGCGCTGCAACAAAGTGGGATATTGGAAGAAACATGGCAGAGAAAACCACTGTCACTTGGGAGTAGAGGTCAGCGCTAAGCGTGCCAAAGCTGGGGAAGGGTTGTGTTCCTCCGCTTGGAAGAGTTTTAGACTGGAACGCAACAGAGTGGTCAAACAATGCAAGGGGAAAAGAAAAGCAGCTGACTGTCCCTGCTATCAAGTCATTTCCTAAAGAGCTCTTTTTCTGCTCTATTTTAAGAGAGACAAATGGAAAAGGAGAATAGGAAGCAATTTTCATCTTGGAAAAAAAAAAAAAAAAAAAATCACAGAGTAAGCTGTCACCTTCTCCTCGCTTACTTCATATTCATTTGCACCTCCATTTGCAGAATGGGAGCATAACTCTACAGCCTCTTACGGAGGCAAATTACCCACTACGCTCAGTGGGAACTTGTCCCATCACAAAAACATCCACAGGAAACAACTCCTGTCAGATAAGCACCAAATGCCATTTTTGCAAACCAAATAATCTCAGGCAGTGCTTAATGTGGTTTAGCACCTGTTCCAGGAGTGCTCCCTTTTGGCTAAAATGAAAATCACTGTAGTATTTTTAGTCCAGAATGAACTAGCCTCTCTCCACATTGATTTAATTAAAATATTTTCCACTCTCAAGAAAGGTCAGCTCTTGCCATAATCAGGAGGCTGCAAATACTAATCACTTGCCTTTTGACTCATTCCAGCCATCCTTGTTATAATCAAATTAAAGAAAAACTTGGAACCGTCTATCAACACAAAGATGTTGGGTGGCTCTCTCCATGGCTAAAGAGTTTCCCCTCCTTAGCTTAGGGTTTGTTTTGCTAGCTGAAATAAAACAGCAAATACAATGCAAGTCCAGTGCAACAACACAGCGTAGACTAAGAACATCTGAGCAGCTGTTTTTTTACGCACACAGTGACGTGTCCCAGAAGCATCTTATAACTCACTCTTGCAATTTCCTGGCAGCAGATAAAGGGCTTCTGATTTTCCTTGTGTGACGCTTCATTTGTTTGATCGTCACGACAGATATCGTAACCTTGTCATAAGAGTTTGAGCTGCGTGAATGTTTCTGATAAAATGTAACCCTGAAGTTTTGCATTTATTTCCCCTCTAGCCTTCCCTGTTTAGACCAGCCAGTGCAAAGTGTGTGGTAAAGTCCACAACACGTCTCTAAGACTCTTTAAGACACTTAGAGAAGCTGCTTGCTAACACTTAGAGCTTTATGTGCCAGATCAATATATTGGAATCCTTCTGATTTCAGCGAGCATTGCATGACACTGAAGATGATGTTTCTGTGTGCAGAAGAACCCTCTAACACCAATTATATGCAATTATACTGAAATATATTCAACCTAAAATATACTGGCTTGCCCAAAAAGCTTTCCAGCCATCAGCACTGGAACAGGCATTGCCTAGAGTACAGAATGTGCATTTAAGAACAAAAGTTGGTCTAATAAAAGATATCAGATTTACCCAAAGAACCTTGTCTGCTTTTAAGAACAAAAGAAATTAACCTGCACGCACAGGTTATGAAGCTAGTGGAAGAAGTGAAAAACCTAACCTTGTGTAACACTGCGAACATCAGTGTAGTCCAGCTCTACAGGTACATGCTAACGCACCTACAGCGAGCACAGCAGACGAGACCAGTAGCCTGCACCAAATGCCTCAGACAATCACAGTACGGAGCAACTCTCCAATTAGTCATCAAACAAATGGCGACTGCTATGCTCAGACTGAGAACATTTCTACACCCTCCTCCAGAGCCATTCCCTTCCTAACCTTCTTGTTCCATAACCCATCCACGCATTATACTTCTCCTGTATCTTAACTACATTCATGTTTTCTTCCCTGCCCAACCTTTCTGCCAAAGTTATACTCTGCTTACTTTAAGGACCCTGCTACAGGTTCAAATGAAAGTTGGGTAGAAACCAGCTACAGAGTTGCTAAACTTTTTCAAGCACTAACTTTATAGTTGGTTGGCTCCTTTTATAGCTGGACAGTCATTTTTATTGTGAGATAATTACTTTGCACGTGTGGCTGTTCTAACTTGACTGCATGATGAACCAGTTAATTGTGTCACAATTACTGTGCACATAGAATAAAAAAAAGAGGGTTGGGAGGGACCTCAGGAAGTTGCATCTAGTCCAACCCCCTGCTTAGAGCAGGACCAGCCCCAACTAGATCATCCCAGCCAGAGCTTTGTCAAGCTGGGCCTTAAAAACCTCCAAAGATGGAGACTCCACCACCTCTCTGGGTAACCCGATCCTGTGCTTTTTCCAGGTGAGAAAGTTTTTCCTGATATCCAACCTAAATAGGGTGGCCATCACAGAGAACAGTCCAGTTGTCCTCTATTGATATGAAACCCGACGCCTTTATGTCCTCTGTATTTTCTCTTCAAGAGAAAAATAGAGGACATAAAGGCGTCGGGTTTCATATCAATAGAGGACAGAGGAGCAGAAAATCAGGATGTTCTCTATGATGGCCACCCAAAACCTAAACCTCCCTTGCTGCAACTTAAGACCATTGCTCCTTGTTCTGCCGCCTGCCACCACTGAGAACAGTCCAGCTCCATCCTCTTCGGATCCATTCTTCAGGGAGTTGAAGGCTGCAATTCCATCCCCGCTCAGTCTTCTCTTCTGCGGCTCAATAAACCCAGTTCCCTCATCCTCTCCTCATCAGTCATGTGCCTTACCACTTATACGCCATTAGACATGTGGCCAGTCTAAATTTATTGTGCGATTAACTAGTTAATTGTGTAATATATGTAACGTGTAGCACGGGCCTAGGGGAACATAGTTTAAGCAAGGCTGTCCAATGCAGGCTCTTGCCCAGCTGGTATCACTCTGGCAGCTGGAGTTTCCAGGCTCTCCCCACCCTCCTCTATCTGCCACTTCCTACCTTTGCCCCAAGGCACAAGGCCATGCGGTGAGCTGAGGGTGAGTCTGGGGCTGCACTGTAGGGAATCACACCTATGGGGTGCAGCAGTGGGGAGAGGGGGAGTTCGTGCTCACACAGGCATGTGTTACAGCAATGTGGAGGGTCATAGCTGCACAGCGCACCTGGCTTGGCCTGCACAGCACATGGCCTCCACTGGTGCGGCCCCTGGGGCATGTTAGAAGTTGGACTGCCTTGGTTTAACATAGCACATATTGCAAAGCATTATAACTTCAGCCTCCTGGATTCTACTCCTGCTTTGGCCATTGGTTTGTTCTCTCTGCACAACTTGTAGATCCAGCTCCTGAGAGGCATTCACGTGTTGCTCTAAATCAGCACTGCAAGACTCGACTCCTGAGTGGAATAGTAGACTCAAATCAAAGACATGACTCGGCACAAGCTGGATGCCTAGACTCCCCATACAAAAACTGGAGAGTTACACCTTTAAGCAAGGGATCTGTAGGGCAAGTGCAAAGCTAGCCAGGACCACCATATAAGAGTTATAGATCCAGTGGACCTAATTTGAGAGGGCCACAGGTACATAAGCCACAAATGTGGCGCACCTGACACCAGGGATTCCATTAACTACCCACATGTTTAACATCCACTACTCATTTAATTGTCTCTCTCCACTTCAAAGATTTCTCCAATTTTATACATCTTAAGAGTCACTTCAGTTCATCAGAGATGCATTATTTCCATCAACACAACAGAACAATAAGGATCTGGATTGGCAGACAATCAGCTGACATGGCTCACTGCAAGGATTAGATCAACTGAACAAAGACTTGTAGGAAATGCACAAGTGCACTTCTAAGAGATCACAATTTAACTTATGCACAACTCCTTCATGAACTGAAAGGAAGACTGAGAGACTGCCCAAGAGCTTCCACTTATGCTAGACTGACTCTAGCAGAACAATCGATGCCTATTACAGACAATGGGGGACCTTCCTTTGATGGTCCCGACTAGAAAGCATAGTGTGACTGCTCTGCTTTGCGATGCTAACAACTAAGCAGTTGTTCAGCATGATGTTGGCAGAAAAAAATTCAAGGAAGCTTTTGCAAATAGCAAGGAAATATTGCCGAGATCAGATAGGAAAATTAAATGTGAACAAAAAGCTGGGTAACATTACTTAAAGGAATCTAATGTTCTTCAAGATCTGCAACTGAATTAAGATGATACATTTTGTCTCTCCATTTCTACTTTAAAAACTACTTTTAAATGCAATTATGAAGATCTTTCCCTTTCATTTTTCTTGGAACGTACTAAACTCATTTCTGAGACATTGGTTTAGTAGCATGGACATACCCACTGCTCTCGACTGCCCTGCCTTCCAAGAGACAAGTGTTTAAAGCATTTTCTATTGAGGTTTCATGTAGTCAAGTGCCAGGGTTTAACAAGGTTTTGTTTCAAGCAACCAGGAACAAATAATACTTAAAAAAAAACCATTTGCCTTGATAGTGAGTTACGTAACTGTAATAGTCATTTTCCAAGTCAGGATTAGGTGTGTAGCCATGTGGCTATCAGCAGATTCCTATAGCTCTTTCCAACATGGGCTTCCTGTAATACCTATGGTGGATTCTCCAACTGCATTCACTTGTGCTAATGTGTGATTGCTAATTTTCCCCCGAGAGTCTTCGCTCTTGCCCCAAGCTGGGAAAACACACCACACTAAATTCTTATTTAAGAGAAAGTCTGGCAAACCAATTTTATCTGTTGCTTTCACTTCACAATGGCACACATGGATTTTGGCAAAGGCTGGTAGTGCCAAAACGCTGTGAGAAAACCTGTTCCCCCAGCATTCCCATAGTGGTTCTGCACACTCAAAAAAAAAAAAAAAAAAACAAAAAACTTGCTAGTTTACATAAGCACACAACTCAGGGGGTGTTCCCCTAACTGAACCAAGCTTCCACATCTTCTGAAGGTCAGCTCTTCAATACGTTAAAATTTAGCGATTTTAACTAGCGAACTCCACATTAACCAGTGAAGACCCTAAATTCTAAGTTTGGTTGCTGGAAGAAAAATGTATGGCACGTATTTTTCAAGCAGGTTACGCTCATCTCCCCTGTTCCCTTTGGGGCATACCCTGTTGTAGGGTTAGCAGGCAAACCCAAGGGAAAAACAGCTCCCATGCAAATGTCATTTTAAATAAGATCCAACTGGAATGGCTCAGTAGTGGGAACAGCAGGGTTTCTGCATTAGTTTTACAATTGTCTGATGAAAAGAACTCAGAAAGGAGTGCCAGACTAACACAGAAACACGTCGTTCCAGTGCTAAGACTGTTTTAATGTGGCACCTGAAGTGACTAGAAACATCAGGAAAACATCATTTAGGCAAAAAAAAAGGTGGGGCTGTGCCAGCCAGTTAATTAGCAGTGCAATCTATGGCCACTCGCTCCATTTAATATGCATCAATACCATTAGTCTTTAATGATGATGGATCTAAAGGGCGCAACATTTCTATGCTGCTGAACATGCCTGTTAGAGGAGAGCACCTTCTTCCCTGCCTAGGTAACATGGCTCTAAGGTCTGGACTTTTGGGAAGGGCACTAGGCAGACCGCAGTGTTTTAAGTAAACATGACATTTATTTTCAGATAGGTCACATGTCCTGCCTATTGTGGCAAGGCTCAGAAACTGTAAATGGATTTTCTGCAAAGACAAAGCACAAATTATTACCCACCCTTCTACTATCGCCTGACTTGGAGACATAACTAAGTGGATGCTGCCTAACACAAACAGCAGCCTGCCTTCCCTAGAAGCACTGATCTAAGAATGTGTTCATTAATCAAAGTGGCGCCTTTACTAGAGCTGAGAATAGTCATCGATCCACATTCAGGTGTGGGCACAGGAAGGTAGAGAGCTTTAAGTACTGCAGCGTGACGGGCTGCAAAGTTGTGACTATGCAGAGACACCAGCCAAGTCTCCTGCCTCTTGGAAGTAAAAGCGGGGAGGGAAGGGGTAGAGGAGTAGTAGATCCGATTTCCTGCAACTACATTGGGGAAGAGAGGAAAGGAAGTGGCAAATCCTTCCCTTTACTGAACCTTTTCAAAGGGACTCAGAGAAGACCAACTCCTTGATATTGGAGCAGCAGCTCAGGATCTGGCCCAATAGAAGAAAATGCACCAGACCTTGAAAAGCACTTGCTGAATGTGTGACAGATGCGTTCCTTCTTCTGAAGAGGAGGAGGAGGAGGATTTAAGGCTTGGCCTACACTGGGTTGGAAACAATTCCCAGAACGCAGCTGTGGCCAAACATGGCTAAGGGCTGTGCACAGTATGATTGCAAACAACGGGACAATGCTGACTACAGTGAGCAATCCCACAGTTGTTCTGCTTGGCACTGGCAGGACCAGATTTCTGATATGCCAAAAAGGAGAGACTCGCATTATGTCAACAATATTGTGTGCTCAGCACTGAGTTGAGTTTCCAAGTGTCCGCTTAAGCCCATCTGCATAGAAAGAAGACTGGATACACACTGCTTACTTCCTGTGATAGATGCCGCTCTCCAACTGAGAAATGCTAGGAAATCACTTGAAAATTTTGACAGGAATAGGATGGAAAATAAGACTGGAAATCCTTACCAACGTCATGGATGAACCTCTCGATTTTGGACTGCATTCCCCAGTATCGGAACTCTACTTTACAGAGTTTATATGCACACATGATCGGATATTTCCCAGGGTTGTTCGTGTACTCCTCAATCCAGTCTTCTGAGAGTGGCCCTCTTCTTGTCTTCAGAGATTTATAAAGCTTGGGATCCTCTTCCGCCTTGTATTCATGTAGAGGGATAGAGTCTTTAACAATATCAATAGGATCTAAAGGCAAGGAACACAAGCCATTAAAAAAAAGTTTCTTTTTTCCCCTGAAGGAATATAAGCCCCCATGTTTAAAGGTGGTTTGGGTTTTTTTTTCCTTTGATGATTACCAGAAACATTAAAACAATTTAGCGATTTTTTTTAAATTTACCCTTAAACAACAGATATTTAATTGTATTTATATTTGTCTACGTAAGGATGATGACTTTCGCAAAGGAACTTGCACATGTAGTTTTAAGTAAATGGAGACTTCACCCCTAGCTGATATTTTGGCCCAGAGAGGCTATGCTTTAGGTCCATCTATTATATCTTTTCAGCTGCAAACAGCTCTCATATATTCTGTCCTTCATATCCGCTAATGCCACCCAAAATGCTGTAAAGCGCTGCCTAACTTCAGAGGCTTTAATACAACTGTCCTTTTCTAACAATATCATAGAACAGACAGTAGCTATTGAATACCATACCCTGGGTGTGAGCTTACTAAACTCATTTTTTTTGGTGTTATACTGCAGAGACTATGCAATCTACATTTTCTGCCTTTTAAGTCGAAAAATGATCTAATATACACTTTAGCAATGAAGGGGGAGGGGAAAACCAGCCTTGCAGAACTAATGAACATATCCTAAAAGGCCTGCAAATGAACCTGAAAACAATGGTAGAGACATCTAAACCTCAGGTTTGAAAATGTGGCATCTCCATTATTTCCTGAGACATGGTAGGCCATTTGATAAGTTCTGTATGAGGAAACATGACTCAAGTCTATTTAAGAATGAGTCAATCTACTTCACAAAAGGCTTGGAAGGCAGGTTTGGCATTTGGTGACAAGAACACGCTAATCCTGGTTGAAAATATAGAAATTCAAGCCTACAGAAATTAAAGTAAAATTGCATCTTGCCATCTCTCTTGGTCCATCGATACACAGTGTTTCAGGAGTGGTTAAGAAGGAAAAGGTGAAGCAGCCACTAGGTGGCCGCCTTCATAGCTCATGGACACTGATCATCACTAATTACACAGCTCCTAAAGGAAGCCAAGCACGACTCAAATCAATACCTGAGAATCTCGGCAGTTTCATACGCAAGCGATGCTTTAATATGGTGCAACTATAATAGCTGACACTCGCTCCCACGCAACGGGTCTACTGCAAATGCTAAGGGGACTGGCCATTAGGAAAAGCGAAAGGAGCCAGGATAACACTTGCCAATTTCTTTTTACAAAGTTTATAAGGCTCATTACCCTGATCTGCTAAGGCGGCTGCAAACAGGAATTCAGCACAGAAATGACACAGAGGGGAAAGTGGAAAAGATCCGGGAAGTCTAGGCAGAAACAAGCTTCTTGCTGACAAAGCTTGTATGCTGTTAAAAAAGAAATTAAAAAATGACAGCTTCAGGAGCTTTCATGTTGTGGTATCTCAAAGATCATTGGAAGCCTTAATCCTCACAGCATCCATACGAGTTAGGGAAGTGTTGTCCCACTTTACAGACAGGATAACTCATCTGCCTAAAAACCACAAGTGATCTACTGAAGGCCACAATAGGCCCAGATCTCCCAGTTACTAGTTCTTTGTTGTAACAGCTGGACAATGCTTCGTCTGCTGAGAAAAATGAGCATTTATCTTCCATCTAGCAATCGAAAGGCAAGATAAAAGAATACAAAAGAGGGGTGGAAAAGTGATATTCACCAAGAGTTGTCTGTCTTTTTTCTGCAGGAGAAAGGTTGAACACATTGAAAAGCTCTCCTGGATCAGCTTTGTAGTACGTTTCAATATCAATAGAGAACTTCTCCACAAAAGGGCACGTGTACCTGAAAAAGAGAAGAGTTAAGTGGCTTTTTTAGACTAAAACCTTCTAGACTTAATGAGCAGTGAAGTGCTGTCATAACAGACATGTAAAAACTGGCTGCGAATCCAGGCTTGCTCTCTTTCTCGTGCTTTACTTTAAATATGCTTAAGATGCAATCTGTATATACAAAAAAAGGAGCCAGTGATTCTGAGCTGTGTACTTTTTTTTTTAAGGCAAGAGCATGGCTTGGGGGCACAGTTTATATGGAAATGCTCTGCAAGCAGAGCCGACCGGAGCAATGTGCAGGTCCCGGGGCAAATCAGCTTGTGCGGGGCCCCACCCCTGCCCTGATCCCATGCACCCTGGATGCGGAGGAGCTGCTGCCACCATCACCAGCGGCAGGGAGGGGGAGTAGTAAGCGGCCAGATGTGAAGCCGGCGACAGCAGTGCCAAGTCACCGCAGCCACTCTGCGCGGCTCCGCGGGGCCCCCCAAAGCACAGGGCCTGGGGCAGTCGCCCCAATTCGCCCCACCGCCCCTCCCCCAGGGACAGCCCTGTCTGCAAGACTCAGATCCTAAGATCACAGAGAGGATCTCTCATATTAGGCTAATAGTGACTATGCCCAGCACTAAGGTTATAGTGAGATAAGGCCAGATCCCCCTGTTCAACCAACTGAGAAATGGCACCCACACGGTCAAAGCAACATGCCCTTGAGCTCCTGATGGATGAGTCATAGCAGGAAAGAACATTTGAGAAATAAATCATCCTGCTTTCCATCATAAGCAAAGGCACCATGTAACACAATTTCAGGTTCCCTGGGTTGTATCGCTAAGTTGCATTTTACATGGAAGCATCAGAGAGGAAACAGAGTATGCATCTTATGCTTCTGCACCATGGGTCTCTTGATTCCCTTGTCTGGGCATTACACATGGATGCTGCAGGCAAAGATGTTCTCCACTCCATCAGATTGTGTAGGCCATTCTACCCCCAAAATGTCATCCATCTGGGGGGAGCCCTTAACTTTAGATTTCTGCACTAAGTATGACCAGGATGAACCCAGCTATCAGGACTGATCTGAGACATGACAGCAACACCGCACTTACCAACCTGTGACCCAGGAAGTCCTCCCAAATGAAATAACCAATATGTGGTAAAATACAGGATTCCCTACATGAGGGTGCCATGATGCCTCTCCAAGTCAGTAACCAGAAAAAAATCCCCAGAGGGCCCCACAAGCTTTTTTTCTCTATTAGAAGTAGGAGTTTGTTTGTTGGGTTTTTTTAAATCATCTTCTGTTGAGATAACAGCAAAGCCGTCAGCATGGGTGCATCTAAGAACATCCCAAGTATTTTACTTTCAATCTCTCTTCTTTTTCCCAGCTAGACCGCTGCAAATAACACAATCCAGATTTTCCATACTGAAGCATACCAGGGCTTATATTTAGAAATAAGAGGCCAAGTTCTGATGCCTTTCCACAGTCTGCTCAGATAAAGATGGAGTGAGGATCTCTGGACTTAGCCTGACCTCTCTCTAAAAAATGCTCCCAGAGAAGAACAGGGTGGCATTGTAACTCAGTCACAGCAAAATGAAGTGGCACAAAGTCCTTTAGCTAACAGTAAAAGTCTGGGGATATCCCCAGAAATTATACCTTGTCCTTGTGTAAGGATATGCATTCCAGGACTCCTCTTCAACTCTTAATGCTGCCTTTGGCAGGATAGACCTGAACCAACTGGGTATGTGCATACCAATATGATATACTTTATGTGTATACTGCCCATTGCCACCTGGACCATCCATATACGGTCTGTTCTCCAGGATCTCCACTCCACTGCCTTCTCCACTTGTCTCCTCTCTGCTTTTTTTCTGAAAGGCAAACACAGCCACTGTTTTTCATGTGTCACATTTTACGTACTGTGTTCTCACACAGTATTTAAACAGGGGAATCAGCAGTTTTCATATGTAATTGCCGTTCAACAGAAGTCGTTAACCACAGATTACAAATGACTATTCATCCTTTGTTCCTGCGTTGGCCAGAAGGGTGGTCTATTGGAAACCCACACAGGCCAGAAAGCCTAGATCCAGACACTTCCCTGAAACTGCAAAGAAAGGTTGGGCGGGGGGGTGGGTAAACAGAATTAAAACGTTACTGAGAAAATGCTAAAAAATATAGTTAGTACATTGCTTTGTAGAGTTGGAAGACAATACAGGACCCCACACAAGGTGGCTACATAGGTACATAGCTGGTGTACATTAATGAAATCCAAGACATGCTGTTAGTCATGCAGCCTATAATAGCCAAGAGTAAAGTGGTTAAGAGGTTTCAACGTGACATTATGGGAAGAAGAGAAACAAGACCTGCGTATAGTAAATGCATCAGCACGGAGCTGTATGGTTGTAAGACATTCTTAGACACTGGATTTACCATGCAGTGTACAATTGCTGGGGTGGGGGGCATTCAATAGCATTAGCAGTCTTTGCATGTCCATGGGTGACAGGGGGAGCTCAGCCCATCCTCTCACTCTCACTTCTTGTGGGTGGTCTTGGCTGGCTGTCTTCATGCTGGTAGTAGCCCATAATGTGCTTGATGTACATGTCCCTTGACCACTGGATGGTATCAAATACCACGAGATGCCTCATTGGTTTTGAGTAGCAGTGGGGTACTCTGCAGACTCAGAGGATGCTCTCAATGCTTGGGAGAGCATCCTGTCTATTTGTGTTACCCAAATGCCTTGGGCCCTAAGGCCCACCCGACTAACTAGTGCCGCCTACGGTGTGGGGCCAGTAAATGAATAGCACAATAAAATGCTTAGGAGAACTAAGGCAAAAACAGGATAGGAGTGTCGTGTGAGTCAAAGGGTCAAAACGTGGAAATAAGTGCGCCTGAGGGGGACACCGAGCAGAGCCCCCCGGCCCGCATCCACTGGTCCTCAAAGGCATCCAAGGAGCCGGTGGACACTGCTCACTAGTGCTCTGCCTGGAAACGTGCACGGACAAGTGACAGAAAAGCAGCCCTGCAGTTCCTGGGCACCTTTCCAGCCAGAGCATCCTTCCTGGTCACGTACAGGGCCTGGTTGGCCAAGGCCAGGAGGAGGCTGACCAGGAGGTCCCGGGACTTGGTGGGGCTGTGAACAGGATGCTCAAAAATAAAAAGGTGGGGATGGGGGTGAAGTTCAACCAGAACCTCAGGAGGAGGTTCTCCCTTCTTCTGCAGAAGGGGCAGGAGACCAGGAAGTTTGCCACACGCACGTCCGTGGCGACGGCTCCACGGAGGAGCCGCCAGAGGAGGTCCCCAGTGGCTCGTGGGATGAGGACAGGGATGAGGTACAGATTCAGCCACTGGGGTGCCCCAGCTACGCTCTCGCCAAGCAGGTCCTGCCACTTGGTGTCTGGGCGGGACGCGAGGGTGGTGGGAGAGCATCCTGACAGCCAGCTCAGAATAGGCCAAACCATAGTTTTGCTGTTCAGTAGGCTGAAGTTTGGATCCAGATCTCACCTGATATTGCACCACAAATGCTTCTGTACTACCTGAAGTACTGATAGTGGGGTTTTAACAACGTCGATGCATTTTTGCAGTCAGACAGAGTGAACGATCAACAAGTATTTAGTGCTATATATCATAGGACTACACGCTACATTTTCTGACCCATACGTTGTGGAGTTTTGGGGGGTTGTACTGTTGGTCTGCAGATGCTTCCTCAGCTGACAAAGGGTTTGTGCCCAAAAACTTGCAAAGAAGATATTTTCCAATTATTTGAGTTGGTCTAATAAAAGATAGCAAATTTACCCAAACAACCTTGTCTGCCTATGTCCTTAGACCAACATGGCTACAACCTACGCCCCTGAAACGTTTGAGAGCATGGCACTTTGGCAATTGAAAACAACTTGGGTTTTCATGTACGAACCAACTGTAAAAAGATATTGTAATAATGACCTTTTCTTTCTGGCAGGAGAACAAAAGGAAAGGAAACATGCTTTAACCAAACGCAATTAATAAGTTGAAAAAAAAGATCAGAATCTCTTTGTTCAAGGATAAGATAAGCAACATAGCTATTTAAAACAAAACAAAAAGGCTATTTGGTTTCAAAAGCAATTCTTGAAACATGTTAATGCTCCCTGACATGAGCAAAAAAAAAAAATCTAAATACAAAAGAGGGTTTTTTTTGTGAATGGCAATAGTGCAGATTAGAGAAGTAAATTTTGAAGAAGTGCCTGCAGTGCCTTAAACATACTTCTTCTTAGAACAACGTACTGTCTTTCAGTCCTTTTGTAAGCAGCAACCAAACTCTGTACAAATATTTATGGGAAAACACTAAATAATCTTGATGACCCAAAAAGTTGGCGAATCCAAGGGTCTAAGAAAAAAGGCAGGCACCCAGCAGGACTAGCAAATGTGTCAGACAGAATAACAGTAAAGCATCTACTCTAAACAACTGATACAAATTATGGAGCTCTAGAATTTCACTGCAAGGCAGAAGTACACGGCAACCAGAAGAAGGGGAAATAGGGATATAATTTAGTACCAAATTGTTGGCTGGATGAAGATCTACCACTCTGGAGGGCAAAGTGCCCTCAACATTCATCCAAATCAACAGTGCAGTCTGGAGAGTATCTTCAGCACTGGGTAGGATCAACCCTCCTGTGGCTGCTGTAGACAGAGAACAGACAGATTTACGGATGGACAGTTGCATTCTGTTTGGATACCAAAATGCTGGCTGTTTAGCCTGGCTTTATATTTGAAGCTGATACTACAATGGATTAAAAAAAAAAAATCCCTCTGCTTTGTTCTTGATAATGGCACTGTAATTCCATACAGGTTATTTCAAAGCTTCAATCAAGTTGAGTCTGAGCACAGTAACTCTGTTTTTGCCTTTCTGTTAATGGCTTCTCATTTCCCTTGTAATGTTTAAGAGGCTTATCTAGTGGGCCAGCCACTTTCACTGCCCTGGTTATGAGCTCAAAGGCCCAGCACCTGCACTTTAGCTGACTAAACTCCCACGAACGGATCGGCATGTGAGGCATTAATGGATTGTCTATGGAGACATCCTTCACAGCAGCATGGGCCCTTCCAGAAAAAAGCCAACTCCACCTCACCTCCGAGCCAGTCACACAGGATGGAACTGGGCCCAGTCATTGGGATGGCCGAACAGCCCCGTTTATTTTTTTCTTGCTGCATTTACAATGTCATCTACATGAAGTTCGGGAAAGGAGGGGAAAACTGAGTGTAACTCTCTGGAGCTCCACCCATTGGAGAAGCTAAAATGCAATGTACAGGTTTTCATAGTTTCAAACTTGTTAGGGGCTGGAAGAGACCTTACAGATCATTGGGACAATGATCATTGGGATCATTGGGACTCCCGGCACTTGTGCAGGGAAGACTGCTGGGAGCAGGTGACCCCAGCAAGGTGGGCGTCGAGACGCTACTGTGATCTCACAAGTGCCATTGTTCAGACATACTCTGGGGCCAGGCGGATTCAAAACACCGAACGACAGGCGTACACCCAAAGCTCCAGCTTCAAGAACAAAAAACACCAGCACGCAAGAAGATGATTCCTCACGGCTGCAGGGAAGAAGCTGGCTCCTCACAACCATAAACCTACCCTTTTGGCTGACACAGGCTCCGTCCTATTCCAGGGGTAGGCAACGTTTTTTGGCCGGAGTGCCAAAAAAAACACAATGTCCATCTTGGAAGGTGCCGGAGCGCCAACATGCCGGAGCCCAGAGCAGCTGTTTGCAGCCTCCCAGCTGCAGCTGGCCCATGGAGCCCGGTCTGCTGCCAGCACAGCTTGCAGCCTCCCAGCACCTGCTGGGAGCAGCCTGGGCTCCTTTCATGGCTGGCAGCAGCTGCCTAGAGCTTGGGCTGGCAGTGGCGTGCCAAGCAAAATGGCCTTGCATGCCACGCTCGGCATGTGTGCCGGGGGTTGCTGACCCCTGTACTACACTCTCTCTAAGTGGGATTCAGGTGCTAAGCAAACCACCCTCTAGCCTTGTGACTCCATGGCTCAGATGAGGGACAAGGAAGGGAGAAGGTGGAAATGCAACTCCTCTCCCAAAGGTCACCCAGTCCCTTGCTTTTCGCACCAAATTAGATGCCACTAACAGCAGATTGTGCAGATCTACAAGCCTCCCTCTCCTTTCTGGCACCTGCTGAAAGCAATTAAATAGTTAATGCTGACATTTCAAATATCGGTGCTAGACGTATGAGCAGGAACCCCCGCTTCCGTGAGCAAGCAGCAAAGCCACTGCTTTGGACTAAATATGCAGGTAGTGGGACATCAAGGCATTCACTCTGTTCACCTTTCTTGCCTGGTCGTATAAGGGCTAGAGCAGTGGTTTTCAACCTGAGGCCTGCAGACCCCTGGGGGTCCACAGACTATGTCTAAGGGGTCGGCCAAAGATGACTAGAATCAATCAAAAGTATGTGAATGCCCACATTTACAATTCAAAGGGGTCCACACTGCCATTCAAAATTTCCAAAAGGGACCGCACCTCCTTTCAAACGTTTTTAAGGATCCACAAATGAAACAAGGTTGAAAACCAATGGGCTGGAGACGTCTATTTATGTAGTGAAGTGAAAGCTAAGGGGAGATTCTAGCAAGCCCTAAATAAATCCCAAGTCACTGACCCAGCTCAGTAAGAAGCCTGAACTGCTGCCTGCTTCAGCAGCTCCCTCTGCCACAGGTCTCTCCACTCCCAACATACAAAATGAACACCCTGGCAGAAGTAATGGCCAGGCCTCTAGCTGGAAGCGTTTCTGCTAAAGAAATATTTATTTAGCACCTTCCAAGCCTCTGTAAATGTTCCAATTCAGTCCCAAATGGGGCTGATGATTTCTCTGGCAGGAAGAAGTCTCCTGCTCTTCAGACTGTCTAGAGATGGATTTCACTTGTCTTACAACACAAGGCAACACTCTCCACAAACAAGGGGCCATATCCAGGCCTGGGTCACTGGTAGTTCCATCAGGGATGAAGCTGGGCCAGAATAGTCACTCAAACACAGTTAAATGATGATGAACAGTTTGCCAAAAACACACCGGACATGAAGAAGACTTCCTGCCTGCTTCAAAGCCTAACATATCACAATCATCACAACATGCAGCTAATGCAAAATTGTCAATTTTTTCTTTGTAATAGTCATTTGCATTGAAGCAAGGTGTTTCAAGTGTAACCCAGTTAGGGCCCTGTGATCTTGGCTGATTTTATGGAAGAAAAATACAACAGCATCAATACTACTGCCTCAGCTCTGAAGGAGCCCTCCAAGTAATACTGCCAGCAAGCCAACACCTTCCTCCACTACAGTCATTCTCAAGGCCCGTCTCCAGCCAGCTGTACGGGATGCCCCTAGACCGGTTTGCGATTCCAGGTTTGGTGCCTGTGAGCAAGGTGCACTCGGGGGTGGTGCTGAGGACGAGAGACCAGCAGCAGGGCAGAAAGCTGGTTGCAAAACTATGGTGCAGAACACAGGAGAGAAGGGAAACTACTTAAAAAGGCTCTGAGCTAAGCCCGAAGACAGCTCAAGAGCAGTAAAAGCACTGCAGCAAGGGAATGCATGCAGGCATGTACTCTGTCTGAATCTATTTCTTCTGCTACCTAAGGTGAAGGAGTTCACTTCAGTCAGGGCTCAGGGTGCTGTCTGGGCTCTGCACAGTCCGGCCAGGCCAAGGGCAAATACCAACACTAGTAAACACAAGTGAGCACCCAGCTGAGGCTGCTCGGCATGCTTCTATACTTTCCCTTAGATCAGCGGTTCCCAACCTGTGGTATGGGTACCACCAGTGGTACACAGACAACCTGTCGGTGGTACGCATGAACAGATTTATTATAATTACTTTATATGACAAAAATTTGCATGGCTTGGGAAGGACTCAACGGATTGGGTTGAGCTGTGAATTGCTCAACTGTCCAACTGTTTCTAACAAATGAACCACCATATACAAGAGAAAGGAAACGGCGTCAATAGCATGCTCCGGGATGGCCGGGGAGATGAAGTGCACCTGAGTCCTATCTGCAAAGTTCAGGTTCGACTGCATTGTTAGTTCAGGGAACGAAAGCAACTTGATTTCCCACTGTGTGGTCTGCCCGTGTCTGTTGTGACACTGCTATATTCTGAAGAGATGTTTGTAACGTGGAACCCATCTGTAAACAACAATTAAAAAATAACCACTGATTAGGAAAATGTTTGGCTCGAGCAGTATCTGGCAAGCCTTCCCCACTAACAGTCTGGTTGCTGAGAACTGCAGATGTGCTGGCATTTAAGGTTTAAGCTTTTCAGGACTTGTGTCCTTACAAAATTCAAGATTTTAATGGTTTGCCAGCTTCATTACTCGTTGGTACCAATTGCTAACATTTTATCTCTCTATAAACATCTAAGGAAAGGTTTCCAACAAATGCAAATAGCAGCTAACAGCCTTTATATGCAAGTTCATCTAAGCCATAATCGCGGTAAACGCTTTTATATTGTATTACAACAGGAAATCCAGTCATCCCTTTAGGACTCACTCTCTCTCTTCTGCTGATGACACTCCATGTTCCAATAGCTTTCCAGGACAGATGGTGACATAGATCCCTTCCAGCTAAAGTAATAGCATTAAATTACTCGTAACAGGGAACCCAGAGAAGCAGATGCACCATGATTAGCAAGAATTCCAGTTACTTAAAGGCTTCTATTAAAATCAATCTCTTGGCACAGCACCATAAACACAGGACACAATACACGACCTCACAATAACAATTATGGAATGAATAATTCTGATGAATGTCATTTAAATATTGGGCAAACCTGACCCCATTTGCCATCAGTCCTTTGCAACAGAAAAATCAAGGCCCCTACATAAAACATTTCCACTAATAAAGACAGGTTGAGTGGCTAGCTTAAAGATATTCTATCCACTCCCCAAATTAAAAACTGTATCTCCCTACCAGCTAATGGCAGGGGGTGAATTCTTGCAAACCTTTGCTTAGGCAAGCGCGCTCACTGGAGCACAATGAGTCGAGGCTGGCTGAATGCAGCTTTCGCATCTGTTTCCAGCGGGTTGCATTTTGCTAACAGGTATGGCAACTGTTGGGCTCAGAAACCTCAATAGCATGAAAAAGTCACAGAATTTGCTGTGTGAACATTTACCAGGGTTTTTTGCAGAACAACAACTGAAGATAAGATAAACTGGTTGCAATACACCTTTTCCTGCCTGGGGGGTATCAGACAGCCTCGCACTGGAAGCAAACCCTTGGGCAGGTAAACTTTCCACTTGGCATTTTTGTGTTGCGTCTCCACTCCCAGCAGGGGTGGGCACTACCCCAGCATCGAGACTGATCTGGGTTCTACTCCCACCTTTACCACTGACTTGCTGTATGGCATTCAGCAAGTCACAGAGCCTCACTGTACATCTGCTTTTACAGGCATTAAGTGTACTGTGTGCTGGCCTGAAGCCAGACCAAGACGCATCCGTGCTACTGGCATGTGACAGGTGGAGTTCTTCTCTACTGGCTTGCTTAGGGAAAAAAGTCAAATAATGGGCAGAAGTTCACAACCTCTCCATCATTGAGCAATAGCTTCTTTAGCCTGGAATAGATCACTGCAGGTGTTAAGGTGCAGTGAGATTTCCCCACAGTACGGGAGAGGCTGACACTGTCTGTTAGGAAAGGCTGAAGGCTGTACCTACTCCTGTACCTATTCTCTCTCATCACCCAGGTAGGGAAGGAGTTGAGCTGAGTGCCACTGATGCATCCAGCGTACCAAGTTGAGCTCATGAGGGAGCATAGTCCTTGCTCTCCCGCCCTGTCCGCAAGCTGTTCTCGAGGGCATATGTAGCTGAATGATTAAATAGGACGCCAATTCCTCTTTGCCCCAGAAACCATGACACAGGATTTGCAATAAAACTTATGATTCCATTAAGTTAGCAATTTGGAGCTTTTACATCTTGGCAGAAGTTTTCCTTGGATGCTTCACTACAACCCTCGGCTTCAATGGAAAAAGCAGCATCCTGCATTTAAAGAGTGTGGCATCTGCTACATCTCCTCGTTGTAGGTTGTACTCTAGGTGCAGGAGTGCTGTTTTAGCCAAGTGCAACGAGCTCAGGTAATCAGAGCATTAAAAAAGCAGTCACAGCACCATCCTAACCAGGCTGCCCTCTGCTTCCCAGTGCAGTCTGCATAGTTCGCTGCTGCTGTACCAACCAGCAGGCCAGGCTTGTTCACAGCCCACTCCTGCAGTCCAGAGCTGGGGAGGTAACATGTTACAATACACAGGCAAGAAGAAGAAATCAATGATGTTTCTTTGCTACCACTGCTCAGAAACAAGAGCTTCTCATCTCTCTTCAAAGGCAAAGAAAAGTCAAAGGCGCTCACTGCTCAGGAAGGGGCCTATTTGGGTGGGTTTCTGGACTGGCACACATCACTGCTGCACCTGGAAGTTGAGAGAGGTTCAACATAATCATGCCTGGATCATCTCACACACTGTATCAGCATTTCCCCTGGATGTGTGGCAGGGTGCAAAGACCCATTCATGATTCAGAAAGAAGCCCTTGCCAATGACTACACCTCACTCAGATGGGGTAGAAGGGATATACTCAGGAGTAGCAAAGGTTAGGTAGCTGGGAGTGCTGGCACTGCTGAAAGACCTTTCCTGGATGGGAGGCTACAGACACTGCCAGAGAGCCTGCAGGAGCAGATCACATCCAACTGCCAGGGAAGGAGGCAGATGGTTTATTCTCTATACTGCTTCTGGGATCTCTGAGATACAGTCTAACTTTGGGACCCCAAGCACAGGAATCCTCCTTGGGTTTTTTTGTTCCTTTTAAAAGGCCTTCTCAGCAAGGGATGAGCTAAGAGTGCCCACTATTCATGTGGAAGGGAACCTGGGCTCCATTGTAAAATGCCTATTCCAAAAGGACCTCAATAGCAGTAGATCACTGATAACTGTACTTCAACCCAGCAAGCGCCTTTCAGGCTATTATGCTCCAGCCTTGTTGAACAGCTTGTTATTCTACAACCCTGACAGCAATTTTCTGCAGATTCTCATTTCTAGTCATACTGAGGTCCATTACTGGTTTCCTACAAAGTCCTTCTCCTCAAGGCTCAAAATTGGACCCTTGCCTCCCATCAACAGGGTCAGACAGGACAGTCACATCATAGCCACCTGTTTAGACCTGGAGGCAGAAAGAGATCTTGCAGCTTCCTTATTGCTTTATGACACAGCCTTCCTGTGCAACTCCAGATGCCAAGGGCACAATAAAATATACACCTTATAAAATAAGGCTGTCATACTTTCAGTCCTAAGATATCACAGTACATTCCAGATATTTTATTGTGTCACAGTATCTCCAAGAAATAAGGAGGCATCATTGCTCTGATTTAACAGATGGGGAGCTGAGGCACAGCAGACTAAAACAACTCGACCAAGATCTCGCAGAGAAGCAGTGTTACACAAGCTAGAACAAAACCCAGATCTTGACTCGCAGCCCTTACCAGCAAAACTTGCTTGTCCTTCATCCATAGTTTCATAGTTTCTAGGGTCGGAAGGGACCTGGGCAGATCATCTAGTCCGACCCCCTGCCGATGTCCAACTTAAACCTTCCCTCCGCCAGCTTGTGACCGTTATTCCTGGTCACTCCTGGCAGCGCTCAGGGGAACAGGGACTCCCCCAGTGCCTGTTGATCCCCCCTGACTAGTTTATAGCAGGCCACAAGATCCCCCCATAGCCTTCTCTTCTGGAGGCTGAACAGGTTCAGGTCCCGTAACCTTTCCTCATAGGACCTGCCCTGCTGTCCCTTGATCATGCGAGTGGCCCTCCTCTGGACCCTCTCGATGCTGTCCACATCCCTCTTAAAGTTCGGCTCCCAGAACTGGATGCAGTACTCCAGCTGCGGCCTGACCAGTGTCGCATAGAGGGGGAGGATCACCTCCTTGGTCCTGCTTGAAATGCATCTGTGGATGCACGACAAGGTACAGTTGGCCTTCCTAGCTGCCTCCCCACACTGCCGAGCCATGTTCATCTTGGAGTCAATAATGACTCCAAGATCCTTTTCCACCTCCGTGCTGACAAGAGGGGAGTTCCCCAGCCTGTAGGTATGGTGCCGGTTGTTCCTCCCCAGGTGCATCACCTTGCACTTGTCTGTGTTGAACCCCATCCTGTTCTCCTCCGCCCATCCTTGTAACCTGTCCAGGTCCGACTGTAGCCTGTTGCTCCCTTCTATTGTGCCCACATCCCCCCACATCTTGGTATCATCAGCAAATTTGAACAGGGTGCTTTGCACCCCCTCATCCAAATCACTGATGAAGATGTTGAACAGGGCGGGCCCGAGGACCGAGCCCTGCGGGACCCCACTGCCCACGTCCTTCCAGGCTGAGAAGTACCCATCCACTACCACCCTCTGGGTGCGGCTCTCTAGCCAGCTGGCAACCCACTGGACTGTGTGGGTGTCTACACCACAGTCCCCCAGTTTCCTAATGAGAATGGGGTGAGAGACAGTGTCGAAAGCCTTCCGGAAGTCCAGAAAGACTATATCCACTGCTACCCCTGCATCCAATGATTTAGTGACCTGACCGTAGAAGGCCACCAGGTTGGTCTGACATGACCTGCCGCTGATGAACCTGTGCTGGTTGCCCCTGAGCATGCATTTCCCTGCTGGCCCCTCCTGGATGTGTGCCAGAATAATTTTCTCGAACAGCTTGCCCAGGATCAAGGTAAGACTGACTGGCCTATAGTTTCCCGGGTCCTCCTTCCTCCCCTTTTTGAAGATGGGAACCACGTTGGCCCTCTTCCAGTCCTCCGGCACCTCTCCAGAGCACCACGAGTGCTCATAAAGCTGCGCCAGGGGACTCGCAATGACCCTGGCCCCTTTGAAGTGAATTTAATAGTGAACTCAATTTAGCAGTGAACTCTGTGTCATACCAGCTCCAGTCTTCTGTGACCACAAAGGAGTGTGGGTCTCTGGCATTGCCTTTAAACGTGGCTTTTGATATCAAACGGGTTTCCACAAAAACTGTATTTTAGGTCACTCAATTTGCATAAGACATTTGCTTAATGAGACTTTCCAGAAGCATGCAGATGATCTGGCAATCTGTGCAGTCAGACGTACACGTCATACTATTGCGTTTTCCACTTCTCTTTCAATCTTATTCATAAGACAATATTGATAAGGGCTGCTCCTAAACAAATAAAATCATATTCAGTTGTGTTTTGCTTCCAAGATCCAACACATGCCACATTTGGACTCCAAGTGTAGCTCCAACCCTCCGGTTTATAGTGGATCTACTAGTGGAAAAATCCTGGTTTCATAATGTTTGGCTTCACTTGATTTTTTTTTTCTTTTAACTTGCTACTTCTAGTGAAGCTATTGTGCTGTAAGGAATTGTAAGAGCAGGGTAAATTGGATGCTGATAATAAATAATGTAGGCATTGTTCAAGTTTGCTCAAATATATTATGAATATAGTCTTGTTTACCATTTATAATGGTTTACAGATTACCCCTCAATCATGTCTAAATAAATTAGACAACGAGCTGACATGCTTTTGTTTCACAGTGAAATTTCCTCATGCATCACTGCAGAACATTTATAAGGTTACAGTAGCCTACTTTTTATGGCAGGGGAGAGGCTGCGTTTTATAGCTTGTGCAAAATTCAAGACAAAGGTTGATACTCCTATAGTCGATAAGCCTATAGTCCACAAATTATGAAGACGCAGACTGTTCTCCAAGAACAACAGCCAGAAGGATTCATTTGCTCCATACGGCTCTGCTTCCAGTTTGGTGACTGGATATTCTGTTTTCACTCTTGCTCAAGAATCCATCACAATGACTGCCAGATTGTTTTTTATCCCATTTGCATAACTGCACGTATGAACTTAGTGCTGGTAGAAAGTATTAAAGAGATCACTATTTTGAATGAATTTAGCCATAGAACAAGTTCACTACCACTAGGAGCACCAGGAGTGACCTGGTAACACACCATCCTAATGCTGGGAATTTATTCTTCATGGTCAATTCCACGGTTGATACACCTAGGCTACCAGCAAGGGTACCAGTACAGAAAAACAGAATCAAAGAAAAGGCAGGCTGGAAGGGACCTCCAGAGTTATCTAGTCCAACCCCTCACCTGAGGCAGGATCATCCCTATCCAAGCCATCCTATGCAAATTAACTGTCTAACTTATTTGCAGAAATAAGCGGTCAACCCTAACACAACCACAAGTCATAATACCCTACCTAACCTGCCACGAGTCCAGCAAGGGGATCATGGCAGCCAGCATCCTGCTGCTGCAAAAGTTGTTTAAAAAAAAACACTTGAGAGATCCAAGGAAGAGGGCCACAAATGGTAAGAGCCCAACGTGAAGACATTTGTATTAGGTAAACAGCTGTCCACTGGGAACCGGACGGAGACCAAATTCATCTTGCCAAATCCAGCACAAAGTCACAAGGCAGTAACAACAGCCCGTCACTAGTGACCTTGGCTAGTTTTAGACAACTCTGAAGTGGTTCTATCATAAGACAAAAAATCTGCTTTATTTACAAGTACAGTTTTGGCAAAGATATTTAAAAAGTTCCCAGATTTAAAAAAAAAAATCAGACAAAAAAATGTGATCTTTGGCCAATTTCAGTCAGGCAGGAAAACATCCTTATAGCTCACAAGAGAACAGAAAGTATTTCTCCCAATGGCTACACTATACGCGTCCTAAAGCACCCGGGAGTCAAGTATAATCACAATCTCCTACTAATTCAGCTGTGTCGTGATGTCTTTAGCCAATGGTCATTTTGGTGCTCAGAACAGCTTGCTTTCTTCCAAGCACCATCTGCCTCCCCCTGTTTAAGCTTGAGTCAATTGCACTCCAGCCGACTGCTGTCTCTTCCAGGCACATGGTACCAACATGATTCATCGATGCTAGGGTCGAAGGGACCTCGACAGATCGTCGAGTCCGACCCCCTGCCTAGGTAGAAAAGAGTGCTGGGGTCAGATGACCCCAGCCAGATGCCTATCCAGCCTTCTCTTAAAGACCCCCAAGGTAGGGGAGAGCACCACCTCCCTTGGAAGCCCAGTCCAAATTTTGGCCACCCTTACATGATGATAGAGGATGCACAAGCAGAGATGCTGACATTTAGCTAGACTGAAGAGACCCGGGTTCGATGCCTCACTTTGCCACCAACCTGATGTGTATAACCTTGGGAGAGCTGCTTTACCTCCCTGCTTCCCTACCCACCTTTTCCCTGTTGCATCTCTTTAAACTGTAGGCTTTTTGCAACAAGGACTGCTTCTCCCCATATGTTTGCACAGTGCCCAGCACCAAGGTGCCTTGATCTCATTTAGGGCTTCCCGACAGTGCAGTAATCCAAATAATCATGAGTGTCCAGACCTGTATCTAGCACTCCAAATAGGATTTAAAGTGGTCCTTGCAAAGGATTACCACTGACATCCCTGATTTATAATTAACTGTGACTGACGCATCCTATGGCATTGTCTTTTCCTTCCTCCTACACCCACTGCTATGGAGTCCCTATATAACTGAAGACTGTTATAACTAGGTCCTTTTTACTCCACATCCTTTTTATGGTTTTGCAGTGTTATACTCTATGACAGAGACAGGTCGCACACATTGATACCTCTGCCGAATACTAAACCAGCTAAAGGAAGTATTCTAGGTTCAAATTAAATCTACTCTCTCTCTCTCTCCTCCCTTTATAGCTTAAAAATTGCCTCTTCTCTCATCCTTGATAGGTGTTCAATACCTTTTTTTTTTTTAATAACTGTTGCTTGGGAAGCCAGGACAAGTAATAAGCAGAGCAGTCTGCCAGCCTCACTCATGCTTCTGGATCTATGGTGACCATACCACTTATAAACGCCAGCATCCAGGCACCACAAATAAACGGAATGATGACAGACACAAAGTTTCAGCCACAGTCACTGGGAGCCATAATTAAATGGAACCTAAAAACAGAACCCTGCTGATATAGTTATTGGAAAATACCTGAAGATCCTGCAACTAATGCACGGTTTATTTTTAATACATTTTTCCAGTGCAAAATTTTTGCTCTACAGACAATATGTACTGAGGTTGTGCGCGTGCAAATGGGTGTAATCCATTTTATCCTCAGCTGCCTTTTGCTGTGGTATGAGTCAGCCCTGTGTTTTGTTAACTACTTCTTTTTGATCATTCAAGCTGACATCTAATTCATTATGAGCAATCTGCTTTCACCACTGGCAACTTTCTGTCTGCTGAAAACAGATATCTATCAGACCAGGTATCCTTCATGGCTGACATTTACTTAGCGTACCACAGGTGCCCCTAAAATCATGGTTTTAACTAGGGAAACAAAATGTCATTTTGCCCTTAAAAATACTGAAAAAATCATTTAAACAAAATATATCTTAAACCAGGTTTTTAGAACAAGGCATCCAGTGTGCCATCAAGGACCTGGAGTATCCAATTAAAATGTAAGCATCCTAATTAGGCTGATATTGGAGGAAAAATCTTAGAGTCAAAAGGAGAAGGAGTGGGAGAGAGACTAGCTCTTGCATGCTTATTTGAGACAAGGAGACAGGGCTTTTCACTAGTACAGACAAGGTTCAGCTCTCAGTGAAAGTAGATGTCTTTGGAAACAACCAAAATCAAAGCCAGTCTCATCAATTTATCTGCAAATAATGCGTTTGCTTGGCAAGTCTGAAATACACTCCATGTGCAAACCAATTTACCTGTACTGTTGTAAAGTCACTGCACCGATCAAATTAAATGGTACTTAATAATTGTCACTATTTAACTGAGGAGCTTTTCTGCAGCACTTATCATCATAGTATTTGAGTCCATTGCTCACATTCTCAAACTTCGGCTCAGTGCAGGAGGGTTGGATGGGAAACATCGTTCTTCCATTTTACCAAACGAGGATAATGCGGCACAGAAAACAAAAGTGACCTGAATGCTGGAAATCTGTGGCAGAGCTGGGATTAGAGCCCAAGTCTCCCAGATCCAATTTCCATGCCTTGGCCACCAGGTCAACCCGTCTCTGTGGAAGTTTACAGAGGATGTGCAGGGAAGGATCTCAGACTAGTTTCATCGATGTCTAGGTACAGACCTTGCAATGAGGTAGGTAACTCTCTCATTATTCCCATTTTATAAGAATGTGAGTAGGCAGCTTAATGGACTTCCAGGTCAACTGGCAAGTCTTGGATCAAGAGTAGCACTACGGAGTCCCATCTCCCCACAGCCCTCCCCGTCTCCCCTAGGCACAAGTCATGCCTCAGTGGGGTTTATCAGTACTTCTGAGCTTTCTCCCCTACCAGCATACTGCCAGTGATCTCTGTACTCTGCAAGACAAGTCGAATTCCATGCCACATCCAGGACACAATAAAGCTGAAGGCCAGCTACCCCTCTCTTCCCTGACCTTCACATTTGATTTTCCTTGCCAGATATGATGTTTTCCATTCCCTTCAGTAATCACACCCCCTTCTCCTCCTATGGCTTATAGATGCCATAAGGTCATGCTGGCACCTATACAGCGTGCATCATGTTATAGATACAGGCAACTTTTAGCTGCAACATCTGTTTCCATGGCAATGGGACCGCATCAGCAATCCGATGGGTTTAGTTGAGGCCATCTTCAGTCAGGCTGCACACAAGTCATTTTTGTTAATAGCAAACTAAATGATGTCACCAGTAACCATGGTGCCCACAGCTGAGACCCATGCGTGCCCTTTGTACTGTAATATGCATCCTTCATGCATGATACAAAATTACTTTAATCCAATTAGTGCTGTTAAAAATATACATTTAGGGACAACATTAATACATGTTCGGCAAAGGAAGCTGACTGCGCAACGCAGAAGATCAGAACATGAAGCTTAACAAGTATATTTTGACTTCCACCTGCATCACAATGTACAGTTTGCAGAAGTCTGAAAACATTCCCTTGCTTAGGACAAAAATAAGTTGTTTGCTCATTAGTGGCTTATTTAGTAAAGGCAAAAAGACAGCTGTGTTAAAAATCCTACCTTTCTAGTGCTGATCACTTTCTGTACAGCACACAGTAACTGTTTCCATCTGGACACCTCCCACCCCAGATTATCAATGCTCAGCCAGATGTCTTACTATAAAACTTGTCCAATCTTTCCTGCTCTCCAGTCAAAATGATGAAGGAGTCTGAGGATGCCCAGAAAGAGATGGCTGTAGGGTAATGGAGTTCAAAATATACAGAGAAATAGGGCAAACCTGGCAATAAAATCACCAGAAGACACTGCTATTTTTCAGGCTGCTGTAGCAGATGGTCATATAGACACAGCGCTATTAATACGAAGATAGTCACAAGGACCAAGATGTTATCTATCGGCTATTAGGACAGAGACCATGGGCACAGACTTCTCTGCCTATGTGTATAAATGGAAACACAATCAGCCCATCAGCCCGGCTCAGCTGGACACAAGGTTGGAAGGGACCTTGGGATTTCTTCCCAGCAGTTCAGGAATCAGAAGACAGGGCTCACCCTCAAAGACATGCCAGTACAGTGCGGATGAGTAGGTTAGTGCTGGCTGCACAGCAAACAGGGAAATCAAGCACATTTAACAAGGAGCTTTTGGCAACTCAAAGAGGCTGTATAGATACAATCTTTACAAGCCAGAAGGGGTTTGCAGAAGTTAGATATCTCCTAGCTCTGAATACAGTTATGCAGCAACGTCATCCTTGGCAGTACTGTGCAACCTTTTACTAAGCTACACAACAGCCCACGGAAAGCTTGATCTGTTTATTCCCTTTGCAGAAAGGAAAACAGGCATGGAAATAAACCTAACAAGGGACTTTCTTGAAGATCATCCACTGAGACCCTGGCAGAGTTAGGATTGAAACTCAGCAGTTGTTGGCTCCTCTGTCCCAAACACAAAGATCACATTGTCTTTAAGCAACTATTAAAACACACAGAAAAATCATCCCTGAAATTTTGCTTCTGAATGAAGGGGGAAGAACGCAGAGCCTGGAATTTGCTTGTGGTTTCTGGTGTGCTGTACACAGAACGGTTATACTGTGCTAATGATGGAGGAGCTCCACTGATAGCCTCCTTCTTTATGGGGGTGACTATGGGTGGCCCTGGTCTCAGGACCTGTGCATCAGAGTGCATCTGGCTAAGTCCAGGCAAACAGTAGTCCATTATACCCATGCACCTGTAACCACGATGGTGATGAAAGAAAGAAAAGCCCTATGATCCTTCATGACTTGTCACAGCTGTTACTATTAAGGAATGACTATAATTCAGAAGATGGGGCAGGACTGATTTTTATTACCCCATTTCCTGCTCCTTTTTATCACCAGGTGATAGCTATGAGGAGCCATCTCAGTGGCTAATCCAAAAAATGTAGCTCCCTAATAATGTTTAAGATGCTAAAGGAGATGTACCCAGGATTAGCCGGGAAAGGCTGAAAGGTGAGAGAAACAAGGATGTAAGGAAGTATTTGAACAAGCAGGATACTGAAACCTTGCATTACTCCCCAAATCTTGGCTGTGCCCTAGGATGCAACTTCAGCAGTTTGATGTCCTTCTCTCTAGACCTTATTGAACACCTAGGTCCATTAAAGCACCGCTGGAGTTGATTGTCCCCTCCTGCTATGACACGGGAGAGGTCACTGGTGATGTAGTGTTCCATGCTGAAGAGTGGTGCAGAGGGGAATAACGCACAGAGGTTAATTGGAGCCAGAAACACAGAATACTGGAGCCAGGACAAACTCTCTGTCAATGGTTTAAGAAAACAAACAACCCAATGACAAGTAAAACTGTAGTTTTGGATGCTCCCTCTGAGAGCAGATTTAAGAAGCTGTGCTGGCCAAGAGCCCCAAGCAGATGAGCCAAGATATAGTTCTGACTGTTCAAGTGCCGCACTAGCAAACTCGTAAAAATATCCTCCTGCCTTGCATCAC
>NW_005841833.1:1901955-1909106 GCF_000455745.1 Alligator sinensis | reverse complement strand
AATCTGATGAGTATCATAAAGAGATACTCAAGATAGCAGGAGCAGAACAATGCTGATGGCGCACAAACACCCTGGCCTCTAAAGATGAGGATGCTATTGTAGAAACTATTTCAGCACAAAGCAGAGATGAATACCACTTCATCATCTCTGGCTTCATTACCCTCTGGTACCTTTGCCACAAACACAGATGCATTCTAAAAAAAGGGGTTAGCTTGTCAGCTGCAGGCCTTCACAAGACACAGCATAGAGATACAGGCAAGATCGATCTGTACAAACACTATACATACCGCTGGATTTAGAATTGGGCCTGGATTGTGCAGTTGTTGGTACAAACCATGATGTGTGGAGGGCAATCAATTGTGCAAGCCTATAAATAATTTACAACATTAAGAAGAGAACTATTCTCATTGCCATTCATTAATCATTCTACCTTACAAAGCCACCCAGCCACACTCTTGATGGACCAGTGCTACATGCCCCAAAGAGCATCAGTTTCTTTGGAAGCTAACTCTCACCTGATTCCTTACTTCTGAGATCTTTGAAAAATATCTGAACGTTTCTAACTCGGAGTTTATGATGATACATGTATTCACACCCTGCTTTTTCTTCTTTAAAAATGTTTGCATTAAATATTCCCCAAAGTTGCCATCCGTAGCAGTTACCATCACCATGTTACAGATGGGGAAACTGAGACAGACAGGGGAGGCAAGCTGTGCCAGGTCATACATGAGCTCAGAGATGGGACTGGGACATTGGGTTTCTGGATCCCAGTCTGACACTCAGAACAGACCCTGCTATTCTGCACACCAAAACACACCCACAACCCACCAGCAATCATATTCTGAATTTCAGAAAATACAGGTTTGCCTCTCTGCAAAGACCAGATCACCTTATTATTTAAACTGTACGTAGTACTGCCAATCGTAAGCATTCAGTAATCGTAAGCCTCTTACCAACATACAACAGAACTGGGGAGATTAAAAAAAAAGATTTTGCATTTGTATTACTTGCTTTCAGGTTTTGAGCCTTGAGGACGTCACTGGAATGTGTGTTTTGTCCACACTTGAGGGGCAATTTGTTTTTCTGTATCTGAAATGGATTCTCACAAAACAGGCCTCCAAGAACAGGGTTTCTAAAGCACAAACTACTGAGAGACTCATCATAAACATTGCAAGAGTTGCTGAGCCTCCATCCTGAATTCAAACTCCTGCTTGTGCCGTCATCTGCCTCTACCTCATTTCTAACGTAGAGTCCTGCCCTCAGAGGTCTCATCAGTAAAGAGAACTGCTGTAGGAGCCACCCTAACATTCACCATTTAAGGACCCAAGCTGGCATTGCTATTATGCCTGCCAATGAGACTGTGTGCGCACACACACACCTATATATAGCATTATAGGGTTTGTGTGTGTGTATAGTATTATAGTGTTACAGAGGTGTGTATATATATGCATATACATATATACACACACTTTTGTAATGCTATATACTTCTGTAATGCTGTTCAAACACTAAATACATGCCAACTGGTCATCAATTCATTCCGTTTTATTGCAAACCTTGTGACATTTGGTGCCTTCCTCCAGTTCTTCAAGCTAAGGGTTTTCATTTTTTTTAAAAGTGTATGTTTAGTCCCTTAGGGATGCATAAGAGTAGAGCTTGAAAACGTGACGTGCATGTACTATAATAGCTCAAAAATCAGTAGACTTCTCACTTAATTTTTGAACTAGTCAGGTAGGCAAGGCTGTACAAGTACTTGATTGATAAGGTCAACTTAGTTAGGAGACAAGTGTTTTGCTCCTCGAAGAAAACCTGTATGTCTTCTCAGCATTGTACAAAAATCCTGAGGTGGCACATGTTCTCAAAGTATTTATATATAAATGGTCAACTCGCCGAATGGCTAACTATGCACAAGAAACTCCACCACCGACATCTCAAGTGGTGGTCAAAATAAGAAAAAAATTCCAGAAGCAAGAACTGGTTTTCTTGATGTCAGGTCTAATCCTGGGCATTTTAATCTGCATCATGCCAGACAGACACTGAAGGAAACCCCCATGCTTGGTTGGTACAGGAAGATAGACAAAGAATGCAACTAGAACAGGTTCTGGTTAAGAACATCAATCCTGACTGACTGGTTTGCGGCAGAGGGAAAGCATGGGGTAGGACTGGCAACTTGAAGCTCCTTAAAAATGTAGTGCTGTTGAACAATGCCAGGTTGATGCCAGTTAACAGCTCTCCCACAAGGTACTCTCGGTTTTCACCCACGCTGCCTCCTGCCAGCAAGTCTCCCCTGTTCTGCATCATCCAACCTGAACAAGTGAATGGGGAGATTAAGCCACCCATTAATCAGTCCTTGAAAAGCTGCCAGCAGCAATGGGTCTGACTAGTACCAAATGCAATGGCAGTTTTAGAAATGCAAATCCCTTTCCTTGGAAATCAGGAGCAGGTAAGCAATACCAGAGGGCTCAGATAGGAAGACAAAAGGCTGAAGTTTGCATAACTTTGTTTTCCAGAACCAGCTGCAGCTTTCACAGCTGTCAACTTTTAAACAGATTGCCAGCACCATTAGTAATGATGACTTTGCTTAGAATGACCTCAAATGAAGCAGTGTGAACTAGTAGGTTCCACGTGGGGCTAAAAACTTGAGCACCGAGGCCATCTCCAACATCCATTTTGAAAGACTTCGAACAAGTCATTTGTTTTTCTGGAATGCAGAATCCCCATCTGCAGAGGAGGGAGAACTAACCTCTACTCAGCTGTCTCCCAGTGATGTGCTGTTTGTTACCAGTATTTCCTTCCCAGCGCACCGAAAAATGTGGAAGATGAAAGCATTATTAACTGGCAATAGAAAAACACTTCTGTCCACGCCAAGCAAGCTCTGGCATCCACCCAACGTTCCCAAGGAGAATTAAAGAACAAAATGGATTTTTATCGGGGAAGGTGCTGCATTATTACCAGTTATCAGAAATGGTGTATACCTTGCAGTGGCATTATCTAAACCTAAGAGGAAAAAACCCCGCTCTGCCATGTTATAAACCAATAGCTTGAATACTAAGGGCTAAAATCATTTTTGCTTTGTCTTAGGTGAACTAGTAACCTCATCAGCAAGCAGGTTCTAGTTCAGATAAAGCCTGCTATTTCCACACAGATACTTCTGTAAAACTTTGTCCCATTCTCAGCTGAGCTTCCTGGCCAAGGTACCAACTATTCTGACACATGTTCCAGGAGGTATTGATTCTGTAGGACTCCACATTAGGCCCAAGAAGTAATGTGGCAGTGCAAACTATCATGCTGATTAGTTTATGGAGTTGCTATTGCACCTTAAAATAACTTCCTTCTTCAAAAAGTAACCATCAGGATCCAGACAAAATTTCTTCAACCCACAGCCTTGCAAAGAAAATCATCACAGGCACCCACATGAAGCTGCTAACTGGGATATTTATAATGCACAAAAAAAAGTTATGTATGTGGATTTAAAAATAAAATTTAATAGATGGCATTCTCTCCTTTCATCTGAGGGTCACAAAGGTGATGGGCTCACTGGATCCCTTGGTGTATATAGAAAGTACGCTAATGTAAGACCTGG
Source organism: Alligator sinensis (assembly GCF_000455745.1). NCBI lineage: Eukaryota > Metazoa > Chordata > Crocodylia > Alligatoridae > Alligator > Alligator sinensis. The sequence continues at coordinate 1,905,523 of NW_005841833.1, read as the reverse complement.
TGATGACTGACCTTGATCAGACCACATGGACTGACCTTTACCTAACAGTGTCATGGTCTTTGTGGCGAGTAGGGTCGAGTCACAGAAGAACACACACTTTACTGAAAGAAAATGAGTACTGGGGTGGAAGAAGAGACTCTGGCAACACTGCCATCCTGACTCTCACCACCACACACAACTTTCCTGCTCTGTTTTTAGCAAACCCAAGACAGGGCTAGAAGAGAAAGACAGTATCAGAAACAGTGGGCAGGGTCTGCAACACCGAGGAGTAAAAAACAGAACAGTCCTAGCCCTCAACCCCAATTTATTTATTGCATGCTTTGAAGGCCTTATAAACACAAGTACTGGGGGTTATTTTGTGGTGAAACTTCAAAGGAGATTTGCTAGGTGTTTTTCCCATGCTTTCCTCCCAGGTAAGTATTCCAAAATGAATGCTTCTCCATGCAGGGAGGGAGCCTCCATAAGCAATTGGTGGCGAGAGCTATTCCTCGGGGATAAATATTCTAATTTGACGCCTTCTGCACTTTGTCCTTTGAAGCATTCCCCTCTGCCAGGGAAGAATTGCACAGTTTTCCCACATCAGACTGCAATTCGCACTGTTCATAGTGATAACTTAGGCACCACTATTAGTCCTTGGTTATTAAGAGCAAATTCCACAAAGAGCACCTGTTCACGCGCACAGCATCCCCACTGGTTAGCAGAGAAGAGAAATGTCAGTTGCAGACAAAAAAAGGGCCCAATTTCCACTCTCCCCCCAGCATCCAACAATCTCGTTGCCAGTTGGTTTTCCATCCAGTCATTTATAATGAACAACATTGGTACTGTGATCCCAATTAAACATTTGCACCTCCATTCCAAGATGGACAATATTGCTGATGGGTCAAATCAGAGCAGTCTGTGGAATGGGCATGCCTATTACACCAAAGACATATTGTCTAGAAAAGAGGGTCTGAAAGTCATTTCAATTGGAAGAGCATTGCAATACTTCCACAGCTCCCTTTGTTCCAATACATAAATCAGGGAATTGGAGAAGTTACGGGTTAGGAGTCTAAACACACAAAATTACTGGGGTGTTTTAATTTGGATAGCAAATGAGAGAGAAAAAGGATGACTGGGACAATGATGCTGAGTGTAGATGACAGAGCATCATTGCTTTAACTGTCCTATTACAAATGCAGCTAGGCTTCCTGATCTGAATGTGTTCATGAGCATTTTGCTAGCAGTTCCCCACGGAAATACTGATACTGATAGAGTCTTAAAACTAATAGAGAAAAACCATTCAGTTCAGATTTGCTAGTCTGCAAGCCAAGGGTACATTAAGCCCATTACTATAATGTAAAATTAACTTATTTATGGAAAAATATAAGTACTCCTTAAAGTGAAGAAACTGCTCTCTGCAGAAACTCTCTCTGGAGGCAGCAGAAGTGATATTAAGGGGGGAAAAAAATGACAAACCTCTATGAAGCTGCCAATTAATTCACCTCAGTTCCTGGAACTTCACACAGCAGTGTCACTAAAGAGCACAGGGAGATGTGGGATGATTTATTGTTGCCTTGTACACCCGGAGATGCAAGGTGAGCTAGGAACTAACACCAAGGTCTCCTCCTGTATTTTTTCATTGCTCCTGCTCTGTGTATATTTACCAGGCACTGTTCTGAGAAAAACTGCAGTCATAAGAGCTTTTTGCTGTTTGTTAGGGTTTGATCCTGCCCACATTAACCTGAAAGGGGATTTTTTGTCATGAATTCCAACAGAAGCAAAAGCAGCTTTGCAAAGGTTAATCGTTACAGAGAGAAGGAAGAAAAACAAGGAACGACATTCCTCTATAAAAATAGAAGTACCAGTGTTTGGAGCTGATCCTGCAATCCTTCACTCACATGCCTCTGCTCACACAACTGGTCTCCTGAGACAGAAGTTTCTAAACCATTTAAGTAACCTGGGGGCCTAAGTCTCATGGGATTTAGGTACTTTTGAAAAGTCTACCTATTTCTTCAGTGGGGCTATATGCCTGTGAGCAAGGATTTGCAGGATTTTAAGGGACCCATTTAGTAACTGCTTAACTTCAAACTCAGGATTAATCCAAGCTCTGTCCGACAAATATTCATAGGCTTGGTTTTTAATCACGTTTAAATTTCACTAAGGCCAATGGGACTTTGATGACCTGGCACCAAGGATGTCCTAAAAAGTAATGCACTCTTCACGAACAAAATCTTTTACAAGCAGCATATTTCTTTTTTTGCTGTACAGGAGAACTATTCACACTCTTAAGACACTAGTGCAGCATTTAACCTGTATGCTACAAAATAGATCCAATTTAAAAACAGGGCCTTTTACATAAAGCCTTTTACTTACATTTTAATAAAGGGAAGAATAGCTCCCTCTCACTGACTGCTGCTCAATATCCTGCTGGAATATGAGAAAGTCTCTCTCTAAATCATTTGTGCTGAAAAATGGATTTAACATTGCTATTATACACAGAAATCTCAGTCTGCTGTTCCCTCTGGAATATGCTCACCAACGAGATGTTATAGCTCATTTCTCCTCTGGGCTCAACAAAGTCCAAAAGAATAAAAAAATTGAAGTGATTTCTCAGGCTCAAAAAAAGGAGCTCAAAAAGCAGTGTTCTTCTCTGCTCCTTCTGAGTTAGCATGCCCTGATTTCTCTCTCACAAGATAAAGCCTGTTCTTTCACATCAGAACAAGGAAGGGACAGTTAACACAATTGGTACCTTCGAAGTGGAGATGGAACGGACACTTGGAGAACAGTATAAAAAAATAGAATATAACCTTATAATTTTATCCCAAGCGTGTCTCAACCCTTTTGAGCCAAAGGGGTGTTTAACTAAAAGCACTCAACGTGCCTTGTGTCAGACGCTGCCCTGCACTACTCATGCACACACCACAGCACGTGGAAGTAAGGACCCTCTAAGGGGTAGAAGTAAGAGAGCTACCTGGACCTTGGGGACAGAGGTACACAGGAACCAAATGCTCCCTTACTTCCCTGCTGGAGCGGGTAGACAGGAAAGGGTCAAAGCCTCAGCTGAAGGCATCTTCCAACACAACAGTCAACAGCAGTCTTGAACTAGTGCAGTTTGCTGAAGGTGCAGCATGGCAGCAAATTTTGATAAGCGTGAAGCCGGGGATGGGCTGCGATTCAGAAGGGAGAGAAGCATCTGACATCAGTATTCTCCTGGGTTGATGCAACTAGCACCTCTTGCTCAAGGCATGCCACACAGGCACAACCTAGTCCTTAGACAGTAAGCACCTCTTGACAAATGGTTACGGTCAATGAATCACGTGCCTGTTACCAACCTGATAAAAGCTGTATTTGTGCCTCCTGAAGTAACAGCAGCAGACTTCCACTGTCCACTGAATCCCCCCCAGTCACCAGCAAGAACATCTGGCAGCAAACTTACTGTTAACCACGGCTCTTCCTCCATCTAAGAGCGGGTGGAAACTCTCCCACTAATGAGACTGTTCTTTGACAGGCTCTATCTACAGGATCCTGCTGGTAATTTTGCATAACTAATATGTTTCCCCGCTCAGCAGGGTTGTTATTTTATTTAAAA
>NW_005841833.1:1890409-1901924 GCF_000455745.1 Alligator sinensis | reverse complement strand
GGAAAAATTACGATAAAAATCATTGACATTTTTGCAGTCATTTTAGATTCAACAGAAGTGCCCCAGAAATTAAGCTTTGGTAGAATTTTTTTTTTTTATTACCTTATTCTAATAATAAAGGTTTGGATTTTTTGAATTACATCAATTTGTATGCCAATTAAATTCCTGTGCACAGCTTTGGTAATCAGGTGTAAGAATGAATGAATATTTTAAAAGGGACACTGTCAAAAATAGAGTCACAATATAATAAAAATAATGTCTCATCATTCTTACTTTTATTTACTCTTACCTGACATGCTGTTCATTTTAGATCCAAATTCGCAAAACTCATACCTCGCTGTAATCCTTAATAATTCCACTGACGCCAATGGAATTACACTGTGTGCCCAATGTCCAGCACGTATTATGCTGTCCCCCAAGACCTTTCTGCATTTCTTTCAGCGTGTAGGACAATGAAATCAGACTGGTTAATTTTACTATGTTTATACTGAATGTCACTTTTAGGATTTTGCTCTTCGGATTGGAGTTTGGATTTCCAAAATTGGCAAGGAATAGGCATGCAAGACTGAAGTTACAAAAACAATCTTTTCGCTGAGAACGCTTTACCCAAACAGACCATTTCTTTGCTTACACGCAAACATTAAGCAGATGTTGTCAGCTTAGTTTAGTCACGAAATTTACCAAATTGACTGTAAATGTGTTTTCATAACTTTGTGGAGCAGTGGTGTTCCTTCACTAGCTCGCAAAACCGTTCAATCTGGTCTGTGGTGCTCCACGCAGGTCCAAAAATCTGGTGGCAGGAGAGTGGAGGCACTGTTAATTATTCTCACAGCCACAGCAATTAATACTGCCGCTACTCCCCTGCCACTACATTTCCGGACCAGTGTGGAGCCCCACGATCTGGATGACATGGCCCCCCATGCCAGATCGCACCGGCATACCATCACTCTGCAGCTGGATCCAGCACATGGGATCACATTGACATGTCAGACTGCACTGGGTCTGGCCTGCAAACCAATCCCATGCACAGGATCTGGCCCATGGAGCAGGAGAGGGTGCACATCACTGGTTTAAAAATCACTGAGTGATTTTTGTAGCTCCAGAAGTTATCCCATTTTTTCAAAGGTTAAGGCCCAGTGTTTCCCTCTACAGGAAACAACCACCCAAAGGAGTGAAACTTTCCAAGTTCATAATAGGAAAAAAGTCAGTTTTGCCAGTCTAAGCACCTCCAGCTGTTAATCTGTAAGAAAATGGTCTAATAAGTTTGAATTCAAAATTTAATTTTAATTTTTTTCCCTAAAATCAGGAGGACACCCCAGCTTTAAGGTTATGATGTTCTTCACCAAGACATCTCCTTTCCGTAGAGCCCAAAATTCCACTTTCATGAATTGGTCTACACCCGCACATGTTTAACTGAATCATTACTAACCTGTATCATGTACAGCTGGGCAATCCGATATTCTTCCACACTCATAGGAAGAGGAATACGATATTCCTTTATAAGCATCTTGAATACCACTTCTTTCTGTTTGTTCAGAAAAGTAACCCAGAAACACCTAGTAGAGGCTCCTTAAATAACAGTAAGTGAATACATCGAAGACTCCTGAAATAGAGAGAGAGAAACATGCATTTACTACATGTATTTATTTTACTAGAGACCATTACATGAGAAGAAATGCAAAGCCCATCAGTTTTACTATGAAATGGGCATCAAGCTGCACATAATCTTTGAGAAGAATTTTGATTTGCTTCGGGGGGTACTGTCAATGCTGTAGCTCCAGTAACTTCTGTCATCGTATCATAGCAGATCTCTGCACGGAACAGTATTTCCATGGCTGAGATGAGACAAAAGCTGAAAATGAAAAAGCAAAGCTTCTGCTGCAGGCGGGACAATAATATACCCCTCCATTGTCAGCAATGCAGAGATGCAGACATTGCAAGAGGTCAGATCTTCTTATCCTTTTACCTCCAATCTGCATCGAACAAAAGGCTAACTCCGAGACTTCCTCACCCTTAGTAACACCAGGATGGAGAACTTAAATTAGAGCCCAACAAAGGGCATCTGTAAAAATGTGCTTTACTTCCCACTGTTATTCTTAACAACTGTCTTAACACGGCCTGTCCTTCTTCCTCCTCTGAAGAGTCCAGGCAAAATCCTCATTGAAATCAATGGCAGAACTCATTTTATACATCTGCAGCATAAGATCACAGCACAAGACCAGATTTCAAGACAGATCTGAACTCCCCCTCCCCAGACCCTACCCCAATACACAGCTTCTGTGCAACTTAACAAGAAAATAGGATTCATCAACACGGAGGCCTAACAGAGAGTCTCCAAGAGGACACTGCAGGCTGGGAGTGGTAGCAGGGCAGCAATACAAAAAAAACAGAGAGATGAATGGTGAGGAAGGGAAAGCTGAGAATGCTATATCGTGACCGCGAGGTGCTCTCCGGTAGCCAGCTGGGTGAATCTGTCTAGTCCCATAGGCAGATTATAACCAGTCTCATCCAAGCTAACACCAACCTCAGCAGCATCACAGGGGGTAATCCTGTCACTAGAATAACACTGGGTTTCCTTTGTTGTTTTTTCTAAAAACAGTTCCCTGGTACGTAAAACACCTGCTCCCAAATATAATTTGAAAATTAAAAAAAAATTAAAAAAAAAAAAATCACTCTGTGCTCCTAAGGAGGCAGAAATAAGGTTACACAAGAGAACATAAATCTGGAGTTCCTGGCTGTTTGACTGTGCTAACTAAATAATATTATTTTAACTCATTTTTGTATGTAGCTGCACATATAGACACATACATATAAATATAAAAATATGTCAAAACATTTCTCACCAAGTAGTAGAGGGAAAAATATGTAACCCTCATTCATCAGCCTACAACATGCTTACAGAAGAAATACACTGTAGTTATGCCAAAAGAGATAAAACACCCATCTGTAATATGTACTCTGGTTTCTCATTTTAAAAAAATCAGTTGGATACTAGTTTGCAATATTTATTAGGCATATGTAGAAAGTTAGAACAAAATGTCCTGATATTAGAAAAACAAGATTTTTTTCCCTCTCTCTCTCCCTACATTTAAACAAAATACAGGAAACATAAGAAAACTTATCTTCCTATGCAAAGAGTGAAAAATATCAAATCATTCAGATTGAATGGATGTTAAAGAAAACAACAAGAAAGAACAAATGTAAAGTCTCCAAAAGAAAACACAATGCAAGTCTCCTCTAACAGGCGGCAGTGACTGACAAAAATCCTGTGTTCAAAGCCAGCTTTTAGAAAAGCAAATGTGCAGAATACAGAAAATAAAGGACAGGCCAATTTCATGGTCAATAAACACACAAAAATATTGCACAAAACATTTTTTTTTAATTAACGTTTTTAGCAAGATTTGGTCAGTGTATTGTAATAACTGCAAGAAGGGCGCGTGTGCATGCGTTCAGCATCCTGACACATCATAATGCATGGATGCCCCCCAATGCTGAACAGTGGCTCTCAAAACAATCTATTCTTGCTAAGTGTGCCAGAGTTGCTCAATACTATAAAAGCACAGCTAATTACACTGCAAGAGCCACTAGCTAATGCAGATAATACATTAAATGCTAACATTTATTCTGGCAACAGCAAATCCACAAAACCACCTGATCTAGTGGATTAAGCAAAGGACTGGGAGCCAAGGAGCACTGAATTTACTGTTCCACCTCTGTCACTGATACGCTTTCCTAGCATTCTGCATTCACACAGACATTTCCTGAAACTGTAGGAGGCTTAGAGAGATTAAGCAACATGCCCAAAGTCATTTAGTAAATCACTGTCAAAAGCAGGATTGGAACCCAGGCCTCCTGGCTCCTTGTCTTGTGTCTAAGCCATATCGTTTCCTTAGTGTGTCGCCACCGATGTCATTCACAAGGCCAGTTAGCCCCAACCCTGCACACAGTGACTGATGCGCCTTCATATGGATATAATGCAATTTAACCTGATGTGTGTGTCCACTGCACTGGGGCATCAGCTGGCCAGGCCATTTACACGGGGCCTCCAACTCCTTTAAGAGGAGACAATAAAGCAAACCTACCACGGCTCACTGACTCCTCCAAAATAAATGGCTTATCTGCCGCTGCATTATAGACAATTTGATTCTTTCCATTTTCCAGTCTGTTTCGTGCTATTTTATTGCCTTTAAATTATTGTTATTCCCGTCAGCACAACCCCTGGGACAACTTCTCTGACATGACAAACCCTAAAGGGAATAGTTCGGTCAAGACAGTGCTTCCTCCTGCCACACACACGCCACCCGGACAAACACAAGTGCACACACAAATGTCTTCTCTCCCGCACCACCAGAATTTCTCTGACATCTAATCCTCCAGAATAGTGTTCCAGAATGGGAAGTGGATAATCCTATTACGTGGCTTTTAATTAATGCTAAGGAACAGAACAATCATATTTAAAAGAGCTGGACCCCAAGCAAAATCCTCAGGATCAGAAAAGAGCTGCCTACCCAAGAACTTAGGCTTCTGCTTTAGAAATTTGGCTCCTATCTGAGAGTTAACAGCACATTTGGCAATGGGGGAAAAATACACTGAAAAATTAAGCTAAAATGTTTTTTCAAGTGTTTTGAAATGCTCTCACTCCCACCTTGGATACGTTAAGCAGCTGCCTGCCTTTGCTCTTTGCTTGCTGGTTAAAAGCAGGGTATGTCAATAGATTGTAAGAGGCGAATAAAACAAAAAAATTGTGCCTGAAAAGCAATAAAAGTGGCATGAAACAAGTACCAAGATGAAAAAAAAAAGTGTGTTTATAATGAAGTGCCAGACAGGTAATCATTCAGGCAGAGTCAGTCTGCCAAGATACAAGAAGGTTTATTTTATTACAGACTAACAAAAGGCATTCAAGCCCCAAGCACATACAGTAGCAACCACCAATGGCTTCAGCTTGTATTTGCCTTCAAGCGCCAGGCTCTTTGTGAAAACCATATCTGGTTTCCGTAACAGGTACCGGGCTGTCTCACTTCTCATTTTTTGTATCAGAGGTGCCAGCTGCTTTCCAAAAACCTTTTCAGAGCCAGTGAATATAGACTGCCCCACTGTTGCTCACCACCACCCATTCCTCCATAACACACCAGGACCAGATGATCTGCCCATCTGCAGCACGGCTTCACTGAATTCTGCCTCTGTTTTGAAGGCATGGCAGCGTTCTGGGCATTTATGAGGAAATGGTGCAAAAAAAACCCAAAACACTTCTCATTTTCAGGCTCAAGCCAGTCGGCCCACTGCAGATAAGAGAGCTCCTGAGAGAGGAACAGCCAACGTTTACCGCATATCCCACGTCTCAGAGCAACATGACTTTGGTATCTGCAGCATATTCAACTCAAAGCATCGGGAATACTGCAGAGATAATGTTTTCTAATGCAAAGAATGAAAGCTTTCAGCATAACCACCAGTGAGAGATCCGAATGCTGACTGGGCAGCTGGGAGTCCAAGGCTGCTGTGCAGGGAGGAGCAGATGAAACGCTAATGAAATCACGGGTTGCGCTGGGCGCACGAATGTAGATACACTCCCAACCCACAGATGTGCCCTGTCTAAAGTGGAATAGGAAGGGAGAGGGGTCCGTAAAGAGGTGGAATATGGCTAGTAGATAGCAACTGAGGCCACTGTTTCAAGAACGGAGCAACTTGGCTTTGATTTTTCCAAGGTGCCAAACACCTGCAGCCAGCTCTGAGCAATCCAGAGTGGAGGTACTCGAAGTGAGTTAGCCAGCTGCAAGGAGGTTCACACGGCAAGGGAAAAAAAACAACACACGTAAAAGGGCACTTCTGGGACCACTGCTATTTTTGTTGTGTGCCATTTCACGATCTGTACGTGCCGTTATTCAATTTATATGCAGAACCGTGGTAGCTGGACAAGCCAGGCACATCGTTTCATACCTCAATTATTTTAAAAATCAAGTTTCTAAAGCAGCATAATTGGGCCTCAGAGTTTATGTCCTGCTGAGATGAGTCAGGTCAGTCCCACCTCTGAGCTATTGTTTCGGGGTTTCTGACGACTCGCATAGCTCAAAGCATTCAGTTCCAATTTTGAAAGCTGCCTTTGCAGCAATAAGAATTTAGAAACACTTAAAAAAAACCTTAGGTTCTGCAGAAAACCGAATGCGTCAAGAGAACTAACTAAATCAGAACCTGAAGACGTCAAGAGACCTAACTAAATACCTCCGTCCAGCTCTCAAACGAGATGTTTGACATCATTGTTCCCGAGGTCTGAGCTGCCGCTGCCCTCGGCACCTCACTAATACACTGAGGTTTCGGAAACTGCAGAAGTGTTTTATCAAGAGACTGATGGCAATTGATACCCTGTAATTAGGCAATAAGAGTTAACGTGCTGGGAACATAGCAGAGGCATGAACTGAAGACCAAACCCTAACCAAGCTGAGTGGATTGCCTTAAGTTGCGACAAAAAATTGTCTCCTGGCTGGCTCCTGTCTGATGTGTGCAAATGTGGTGAGGGGAGGAGGGAATCAAACTGGTAGATTCAAGATATCAAATACCCTTTACAGCTATACTCCCAGCTGTGCTACTACAAGCTCTCTCAGGTCTCACTTCACCTAGTAATTTTTGGCCAGAGGATGGGGGAAGTGATTTAGCTGAGGTCAACAGGACTTGGGGACTGCATTCGATGATCTAGGAAGAGGCCTCCCCTCCAGTCTTACGTTTCTAGGAGCCCAGATCCAAGTCCCAGTCCAATGCCCTGAGCTCCTCAGCTAGACTACTCCCTTAATAGGTTCAGAAATGGGGAATTACTGAATGACCCCTCTTCCTGTAAAATCCATTTCAAGATCCCACTATCACTATATGTAGCTTGAGTAGCAGAGGATTTCGCCCCCAAATAGCATCTTCACAAGATTAGGAACTGAGAAGGTAATTTGCATGAAAACAACTGAAATATGTAATAACAAGGCAATTAAGGATGCTGAAGGAACTTGTAAAAGTATTATATAGAAATTGTTGGTTTTTTTAATTCAACTTCCCTTGTCCTCCAGAGACTCTCCTCAGCTGATGTGCTTTCCCTTTACCCCCTCTCTTTGACAAGTCAGATTTAAAATCCGTTTCCCTGCTGTCCCCACCAAGAGTCTGTTCCAACAGCTTTGGACTGCTGAGGCTTCAGGAAATAAAAGTCTAACCCCCACATCCTAGCCACTCCAGCAGGTTTTCCTGTAAAAATCCTACTTACTTAGTAAGCAGGCAGGGGACCTCCAAGAAAAAGTAAGACCAAGACTGAGGAACAAGACTAGGATTGCAAAAGTGTACAAGTGGCCCACAGACAGACCAAGGCTGCTGGAAAGGATGGAGTAAAATGCAAGAGGGTTCCTAACAACAAAGTTAATGTTTGCCAAGTGCCAGTCATTCATCCCTCATTTCAATTGCAGCAACATCTTTTTTCTTAGTGTTGACAAGTGCAATCTTGCCCTGCAGAGATCATTTTCCTAGCCCATTACTTTGACTGTCATTCTTGTCCTATTCTATCACAAATGTGAGTAATGTGCTCCCTGCCAAAGCCCTCCACTATTTCTCTCTACCCTAGTCATGTCCTCTCATTCAGTAGCAAGATGTCCATTCCCACCTCTGATCACTCCAACCTGCCAAACCCCATGCTCACTTGTTCCATTTCCAAACAGGCACCTTCCTGCTTTCTCTAATGCTATTCCCTCAGGCTCTCCATAAGCACCTGCAACACCTTTTTGTTCTTCAGATCCTTGGCTAAAGCTTTCCTTTGCCATGCGATCTACCAAAAACTTGACAATGATTAAATCACAAGTGTGCCATGACCAATGTCCTTAAAGCTGAACAATACTGTCCCCATACACCCAGTCCAAAACCAAACTCATGGTTTAGCAAGCAGTTGCGATCCCCGCCTTACTGTACAGAGCTTAGACTCGGACAACGTACAGGAGACACCTCACGTCGCTGGAAAAGTACCACCAACACTACCTGTGGAAGATCCTTCCAATCCAGTGGGTAGACACATCAACCTTAGACACACCAATGTTAGCGTCTTCTCACAAGCAGCCACCACAAGCATCGAGGTGATGATCATCCAACATCAACTTCATTGGGCCAGCCACATCATCCGGATGTCGGACTCTAGACCACCGAAACATGTTTTATTCTCCCAGCTCAGTCACGGTATATGCTCAAAAGGAAGGCAGAGAAAGCACTACAAGGATATCCTTACAGCCAACTTGAAAAAATGCAACATCAACTCGTGGGAGACTACTGCTCAGGATCACCCCAAATGGAGGAAGAGTCTGCTGCAAGGATGTACTACTTCAAAACCTTACGATGACAACAGGAGACAGAAGGACAGGAACAGCAGAAGCAACACGTCTTGGACCGAATCAAGAATCTGGAGCTACCCAATCTGCACGGAAGCACATGCCCGCATTGCAACAGAGTTGGTCAATCCTGGACCAGCCTTGTCAGCCACCTTTGGACCCACAGATAAGATGTTCATGGAAGACAATGATCCTTGAGTGTGAGCAACTGCTGAAGATGATGTTCCTCTTCCATCTGGGGCCATTCAAATCATATTAAACATTTGAAAAACACATTTCTATGCGATAGCTTCGTTACCACTACTGTTTATATAAAACACCTAAGATTACTACTTGCAAGTGGCTAGCACGAAAATGTATTTTTCCCCAGCTCCAGTGTGCTTCTCTCATGCACGCGAGAGCTCCTTGTAGGCAGTATCACTTTTGCTGTAAATGTTAATTAGCAAAGGAACCGACTACCTGAAAATACCTTCTAAACATCAGACGAGAAGGCAAACTTTCAATATTTCCCTTTAAAACATACAAATATTTTAGGCATAAATGGAATTTTCTGACATTAGCTTTAAAAAAAAAAAAAAAAGGTGAAAAATGTCTCCTTAAAATCTTCAGTTCCAAAACCAGCTGTAGATCACACATAAGAAAGAGGTGGGTCCCTCAAGAACACTGCACCACATTACAGAATCCCGATGTAATTTGGCAAAATGCAGCAAAACCGGAGGTCTATACAGAGACTGGAGCATGGATGGCCAAACCGATCCAGCAGCACTGGCAGAACTGCAAGGGGGTGGGGAGCACAAGAGCAGTGTCTGCTTTTTCCCGGTCTGGCTCTCGCCTGAAGTAAAATCAGTCCCCTCACTTTCACAAGTACAAAAAGAAAAGAAAAAATCAGGAGATGTGAGCACACGTAGAAGGTTATTGTACCAAGATGCAAGACTCGGAACAAATTTGTCAAGAAATCTAACTTGCAGATAATACTCGACTGGGGTAAGGATGCAGACCAAGATGACATGCCACAACTCAAAGAAACCTCTAAAAGAAAGAGCTGAGTTTACAGTGCTTAATCTTTTTTCCATTATTAGATACAATTTGACGTCATCTGCAGAATTTAAGATCCCATTGTAATGCAGACATTTATTACGACAGAAGGATGGAATCAGTCCAAGTGCAATATAGCTGCACTGTAGCTATTAAATCTTGTTACAGTTCAGTGCACAGCCAAATACTGGCTTGAAGCAAAAAAAAGATTCATGAAATAGATGCTTTTGTTTAATATGGAGCTACAGTAGAGCATCTCAATGTTTTCCATTCACATTATTCCTCTGACTTTTGGATGGAGGAGTATTGCGTTTCCTTCCTTCGATCCTATTAATGACACTGCTTTTGGGAGCAACCGCAGTCCCGACTGTTCAGATTTTGTCATTCTAACTCAGGGGGATTCAACAGCAGAGAGTCCATTAGCCAAATGTTAGTCGGGAAATTAATGATTAAAAAGTTACATCATGCCCGGAGGTAATGCAAAAAATGTAATAATAAAGACAGACATTAACAATCTAATATGCACAGTGAAGTCATGGATCAGTTCAGAAGGAAAAAAAAATAAAACTAGCTTCAATCTCTTCCCTGCTGCTGGCTAGAATAAAGCTGGGCATAACAAGGAAAGCAGCTAAAAAATGAATATTAAAAAGTTTCCAAATGTTCTTTATTTTATGCACAATTCAAGCTGCAGCCACAACAATTGCCCAAGAGAGCTGATGGATGTCTTGCAGCAAAGCAAGACTCTGGTCACGTTCAACTCTCCCGAGAGCTAAGCAGATTCTGATTCTCTCCAAATCGTCCTTTTGCATCATGTTGCTAAAAATAAGCAAGTATAAAAATATATATGAAAAGCATTAAGAGAATGGTAAGTGTAGGGGAATGGCTGTAAATAGAAGCTGTAAGACTGCAGCCGGGAGGGGGCTTGCTGTAAGCAAACTGCAAATCTGAAGGGACACGGAGAGAAGGAGAATGTGCGTGTATATTCAGTGGCATATCCGAGAGCTGCACACTGGTTTACAACACTGCCATTGGGAAGCCTCTGTCAACTGTGGACAGCAGCAAAGGAGGTAGGATGACCTGGCCAAGAATCCTCAGGGACAACTTTTCTGACTAAGGTGGCTGGGGAAGACTGCTGTTCCTATATACTCTCTGGTTCAGAGTTTCTCCCCTAAAGGAGTTTAGGGAAGGCACTATATGCTGTTACAGTGCTGCTTGGACCAGTAAAGACCTTAAGGAAGTCTGTATTCATAGCCAAAACAGGTATAAGCATACCCTACATCACCACCACCAAGGTGGTGCACATCCTACATCGGGGTGGGCATAACACGGCCCCGTGGGCCGGATGTGGCCCACCAAGCCATTCTATCTGGCCTGCGGGGTCCCTAAAAAAATTTAGAAAATTAATATTTTTCCGACCCTGGCTACCTGTCATGTGGCCCTTGATGGCTTGCCAAAACTCAGTAAGCGGCCCTCAACCCAAAATAATTGCCCATCCCTGCTCTACATCAACACCACCATCAGGGAACTGATGAGTGTTTCGATGGAGAGCTCAGGGTGCAGAAGCCATCTGCACATTTGCTGGATGATACTCCCTTGTCCACGAGGGATCTTCAGTCAGGTACCTTTCCAAAGAGGAGGTGGAGATGGAAAGCCCAAGTCTGCAGTGCTCACATGCTCAAAATCTCTTTCAAAGCTATGGCATTGAGCACTAGAGTTCACAGAAAACAGGTATATAAGAAACCCTAGGAGGGATCCGCTACACCTAAATCATTCCCAACAGATAGTTGTCTAGCCTGCTCTTACAAACCTCCATTAAGATGGCGGGATCCCCATCCTTAGGTCATTTAGTGTATCCCTAGGAAAAAATGCCTAGCCTGCAGCAGTTAAGAACCGCTGAGTAAAATGGGATGCTTTGTTCTCATCTATTCACAGATTTAAAAAACAAGAACAACAAAAAGGACTAACAAATAGCAAACCTGAACACTGTCGTTGGTAAAGGAAATTTTCAAAGGCACTGTTTAAATATGGTCTTATAAAATTAAATCTGTTACGCCTTCACCCTGGAGTCCTCACCTTAGGGACACGATGTTCCACTGGTTTATAGTGAGCAGTCCCCACTTTGCCTAAAGACAAAACAGGGAAAG
>NW_005841833.1:1867457-1890357 GCF_000455745.1 Alligator sinensis | reverse complement strand
GAACAAACTGCCTCAGCACCTAAAATTCTTGTACAGGGAACAAAGAGGGGAAGGGGAAAGCTGACTTAGCAGAGGCTGAAGAACAATACTTGAATTGAGATTCAAAGTACGTGGCCTTCTCACACTGTAGTGGTAAATGTTTAATAGCGGTGTCTGTTGCTTCTTTCATCCATAGCACCAACAGATTAACAAGGTTTCACTTGCTGCATAATGCCTTTGGAGTTTCAGGCTTGAAAATAATTACACTGAATATTTCATAAGTGCCTTTGAAAATGATATTTAAAAAAAAAAAAGAAACTTGTGTATGCCTCGCTTCATCATTGCACCGGGATAATGAAGGCACATGGATAATCAATAACTGTCTGATGTATTCATTAATCAGGAGGATTTGGGGAGCTGGGGGGTTTGAGAGTTTATTCATGCCAAGTGACATGGCATTTTTACACGTCGGGTCTTATTGCTACTGCAAATCATTCCTAATACTGGCTGCAACATGGAACCCAGCCTCTAATAATGCTTAAATAATTGATGGGTTTCCAGGATATTTTCAGCTAAGCAGATTGCGAGCTAAACCAGAGTCATCCAAATTGAGCCACACTGATAGACTGGTGGGATTTCTTCTCTGGGCTGCAGAGCAAAACATGCTGCTTCTCGCTAACAACTCGCATGCACACGTGTGCTCGCCAGCTGCCAAGCAGTCCTCAATCTTTCACTAATATCTGCACAAGTTGTTACCCAAATATTGCCCATTGATTAATTAGGATCAAAATAATAGAGGGGTGGAACCTCTGTTTCAGCTGAGCTGTGCCTGAAACCACTTTAAAAACACTCCCCTAATTTGAAGTAAAGCTCGAGATGAGACTAGCCCCACCCCGCATAAAGGAACAGCAGCTCTTGGGCCACCAATGCTTTGGTGCCTAGGATCCACCCCTGGCTGCTGGAAGAGTTGTTGGGATGGAAGGGCAGGCATGCCTTGGTCATGTCTCCTTTCCCTCGAGCACAGCCTTCGCATTGCAAAAGGGGTGGTTCAGACGGTGACCCAAGAACTGGCTTAATGCCTTTTGGGAGCTGCGCTACGTCATGAACGGATGACAGGCAACAGTTCTGACTGCATGTGTTGCATACTGCCGCTTGCATGATGGCAGTGGGGCTTAGGGGTACACCAATAAAGATATTCTTGGCCAATACCGATAGCGAACGATTAACCAATTGTATTGGTCGACGCCAATGCAATAACCAATATTTAGTAACAGTGCAAGGCATTTTAAACTACTGACATAAATAAATCTTTTTTTTGTTTGTTTTGCATTTATCTCACACATGCCTCTTGCCTGCTCCGGCCTTCAATGAGGAAGGCAGCGACCACCTTATTCCCACGAACATTGCCTCCTTGCCCACAGCTCCTACCCACCTCCCTGCTCCCCGCACAGCCCAGGTAGACAGGGCAGACCCTCATGCGGACAGCAGCACTGGGCATGTTTGAAGCCACAGAGCACGCTGCTGCCTCAGGGCCAGCAGGCCCTGCACAGCTGAGCTCCTGCAGCTGCCGGGAAGAAGCTGCTTTTGCAAAAGCACTTGGTGCCCAGCAGAGCGAAATGTCCCTCGCGCAGTGCCTTACCCTGCCCACACGCAACCCCAATGCTCAGGCCCCTGCTGCGCACGCAGCGTGGCCACAGCAGCAGCAGCACGAGCTGGTAACAGTCCCTTTGTTGCTGAGCGTGGCACGCTGTGACCACTCCCCACTGCTGCTCCCCGAGACCTGTAGTCTGCCATGGGGGACCAGACTATACTCACCAGGCTGCCCTGGGCACACGACCGTAATTATTGGCTAGCAACAACCAAAAAAAGCCAATAGCGAAGTGTCATTTCTCCATTTATCAGTGCCAGTCCGATAGCCCACCGATCTATCAGTGCACCCCTAGCAGGGTTTGGGAGTCCCTAAGAGTGGAAGAAAGGCATCCTCATCCTAGGGCAGGTGAGTGCTTGCCCCTGTCAGCATCTGAGGATGTTCACTCACCAAGGAGTACTGCAGCTGATGCGAGGTTTGCAGCCCAATAATTTCTCATTTTCTGATGCACTAAGGGTAAAATGTTGCCACTTCTCTCAAACCAAATAGTGAGCAGCATCCTCCTCCTCCAGCACTTATCATGTACGTTTCCTTGAATTGCTGTTTTTCTGATGGCACCAATTCATACCAACTGAACTATAAAAAAAATAAACGTTATCAAATCCTGGTTCCACACTACAGCATCTCATTCTGGAGATGAGTGTTTTGATCGATGTTACTTCTTTTGCAGATACCCGCTACAGGGGACAGCCCTGAGTTACAGGATGTTAGGATTTTGCTCAGTATCTAATGAAGTAAACTGCCGTTTATGAAATCTTATGCATCTCTGATTTAGTTAAGTCTACAAGGTGCAAATTCTACCCTACCTTGTGCCTGATTTCAGACTAACTCAGCTAACCCCCTCTCTTTTGCACTTCACCCATTTCTAATCTTGTACTACGTTCTCTTGGGGATGCTCAAAGCAAGTCTCATGTTCATATGACTGCTCCTTCTCCCTCTCATTGCTGCCAAGACTTTGTAGTCAGCTAGGATCTCATGTGACTGCCAATCTGAACGAGCCTGTACTCAACCACCAGGTGTAATCTAAGACCTAGAAACAGAGCCTGAGAGTGAAGTCATGATGTGAATGTTTACAAAGCAAGAGCTATTCATGTTTGAATGCCACTTTTGCTGATGCCCTTCCTAAATTCGAATTCACTACAGAAGAACCATTTATGTTTCTAGCACAGTTTGAATCACCATTACCTGAAGACATTTCTAAAGGGTTAAGGACATCATTCTGTGTCCTGTACCAACAGTCAAACCATATGCAGGAAGTAAGTGCAGTGCAGACTGAAGGCCACAAACCTCAATATGCATAAAAAGCCTCCAAAACAAGCTCTGGACAGCACAACTTTGCATGCTCTTCTTCAAACCAAAAATATTATCATCCTTAAGTCCAGTAAACTACTGAGCAACATCCTTTATAAACCACAGTGGATTAGCTACAGTCCTACCTATGGGCCAAAAACCATTGCTTGCTTGCATGGCTTTCCTCTTCCGCATGACTATGGCAGAGACGCATCTTTTCACAGCATTTGATGAAGTGAGTCAGCCCACGATAGCTTGTGGGTGGGTGGGTAGGTGCGTGCTCATGTGTGCGTGCGTGCCCGCACTCTTTGATTAGTCTAGAAGGTACAAATCTAACCTGCCTTTCATAATTATAGCACCCATCCAAGGTCCACTCATAAAAGTGTTTGTTTTCCATTCCAGCAGCCACAGAAAAGTCCCCAATTAATGCGAAAACTTAGTAAAAAGCCAAATTTGTTCCAGACAGAAATCTGTTAAGACTCCATTTAAACCAAAAGACTCTCTCAACATTTATGGTTCTGGAAATTAAAGCAGAACCAGGCCTTCAACTGAAACCCCCCTGGAGTGAGTATCTTCAATAGTTTGTGCATGACTCAGGATGGCAACCGTGCTTCATAATTAGGCACAGTTTATCACACCGTTACATGGGCTGTCTTAGGGAAGAGAAGAGAAGACCAGAAGGACATTAAAAAAGGAAATTTTTTTCAAGCATATACCTGTGTTTCTCGGTAGGCCTCCTGGAGAAAGTTAATAAGACATCCAGCAGCAGGTGCGATTGCAGAGTTTCTAAGTCTGAAGCTAGCAGGAAAACTTCTACTCCAGTTCATACTGCTCCAGAGTCAAAGGGCAGCCTCTTACTGGGATCCATCCACTAACCATTAAAAGCCAGTAGGAGTTTGCTCTTTGACAGCAGGAGCTGCAACAGGCTCTTTTTTTGGCTGTGCAATTGCAACAGCTCTTTGCCCAGATGGAAGTCCAAATTATTCATTATTTTATGTATCTGAGAGGCCGCAAGATCTTAGCAGCAGTGACAACCGGTATTTCCATGTCCCCTGACTATAGTAAATTAACCTGTAGATTCTTACACCGTCTTGTTCTGTCACACTAACTCAATCCAAAGGCTCTAGAGGAAGGACTCTATAGCACATATCTATACAAAAAATGACATCCAGGATCCCGCAAAAAATGGTAGAGAACCCAACATGATTTCTCCCTCTAAGGTCTACGTGCAGGGCTAACAAGAAAGGTCTGGCTGCAAGCTGTTTTCCCATGATACACCCTGGAGTGCTATCCATAGTGGCTGTGCAGTGATTGAACACCAGCCATGGTTCTGTCTCTCCCTGGAATAGCCTTGTAATGACTCATTGACAGTCTTATTCTGGTGAGAAGGATTTTTCCTGCAAATATCCTAAACAGACAATCTATGAGTGAGACATGGTGTGGTATACAAAGCTAACTAGGCTCTGGATAACATCAAGAAATCAAACCAGAAGGAGATTTGCAGGAAGAAGGGGCGGGTGGCAATATGGAAGGCCTGGGGTTTTGTTTCCTCTGTTCCCATTTGGGGAATAAAGATCGCAAGAACCCTTGTGACAAGGTGGTTAATCCTGCACAGCATCTTTCCAGCCAGGGCTTGGACTGCCATTTCAAGCCAGAGCCCCTTTTCCTGCTGGCAGCAGTCAGGCTGATTAAGTCCCTCCCCACACCCTGTCTAACACCCTTCCTGGCTTCTCAAGACTCTCTCAGCAACCCTCATTTCCCTTGGACACAGGGATATTAACTCAGGAAAGAGAGACGAGAGCAGCCCGGATGGGGGGCTGCTTTTCTTTGTGCTGAACAACGCAGGAAATGGGACCCGCTGACTTTCCGCTTCAGGGAGCCTGACCTCAGGTTTGAGCTCCAGCTACTGCTAGGTCTGAATTCATGTCTGGTTTCTAGCTAAAGGAAGCCTGCATTTTCATACCATGCCATGCAAAAACAACTCAGCTCTGCGCACATTTGAAGTTCCTGTTTGGCTAGCTGGTGAGAAGACTACCCCAACATGTTCAAAGCCTGCACCAAGTATCCATCAGGGAAAGCAAAGCAACATCCTCCAACACCTGCTGGAGGTGCCAGCTCACGGTACCTTGATGAAGCTTAATGCTGATGATAATCCTATATACCAGACCATACTGCTGAGAAGCAACATCCTTTACAAGCATCAATTATGCGTGAGACTTCATTATCCCCCAAATGTTTCTAAAAGTCCCAGGATTTTCAGAAAACTTTTTATTTTCTAATATTTCTGGTGGGGCACCTGTTTACTGCTGCCATCTGTGCCACTCAAAATAGATACGTTTGCCACGTGGGGAAAATGAAAGTAGAAGAAAGGCATTTTGGAGACATAACACAGGAAGTGAACTGGACTTGCATTCTCCATATGCAGAAATAAACTGGAGACACAAAAAGACACCAGATGTAGATTATGCAGCCATAGAGGACTGGAGGGACATTAAAGCCAAGAATATATTTTGCATTCATGCAAACACTGGAGACAAGTGAAAGGGCATCCGTGGAGAAAACCTGCAAAGGACTCTCATGATGGAGGTGCAGACAAATCTCCTTTTCCTACTTGTTGATTATGCTTTAAAAAAGAAGTCACCTCTCCTATTTCTTTTCACAACACCCCACTCATCTTCCCTTAGAAGCCCTATACTTCTCCATTACCGCAGGCATCTGTCTGATAATTCCCTATAGCAGAGATGAGCCTTCACAAACTTCATCTCAAAAAAACACCTGCAGCCAAGTCAATCATAATAAAACACACAGGTGCAGAGACAGAGTTGGGTTAGAGCAGGTTGATTATATTGCAGAAAATGATGCTGTTGGTCCCAGAGGGAAGCCAGCTGTGCTTTTGTATCTTTACCTGGCACAAGGCATTTTGAACTGAAAGTACAGCATGTTTCAGCACGGGGCTAATAAACTCTTCTCTAAATTAAAGTTGGTTCCTGTTAAACAAGCCCACATTTGTTTGGTTTCCTTGCCGTGACGTAAACAGCATTCAAACAGTATTTTGCAGAGATCAGCTGTCAAACAGAGCACGCTGGAAAAGGGGAAGAAAACAGCGTCTAAGGGATCACATTAACCTATGCGTGGTCTGCACACCTTCATTAGAAACCCCCTAAGCAGGGCCTCAAATAACTGTTTTTGTGCCCCTGCTTCTTAAGCGTGAGTGCAAACTCAACTAGCTCAGCTGTTAAGAGGAGACCTATTGGCTTTTTCAGTGCGATTTTAAAGTTGGTTGTCTGGCGTGGCAAAACACCACTCCAGCATTGAGCACAGTCTGAAAAGCAGAAATCACAAGACAGACACCAGAGATGAACTCTGGGGAAAGGCTGAAATACCATACTGCCATATTATCAAAGCACCCAACTCTCCCAAAGCAGGGGAGAAGGAGACAGTGATGGGGAACCCACAAACACCACAGCAGGAGTAAATGCCAGGTTGGCCCCTACTGCAGTCCTTGCAAGGTTTTCAAAACTCTTTGCCAACATCAGGTGCCACATGGTCCTTATGAAATAGGACAGCATCATTTTTCCTAATTCACAAGTGGGGGGGAAGGAAGGTGCAAATTAAAGTAGTTATTCAAGGTCACACAATGGGCAATTAAACTGGGAATAGAGTTCAAGGCTTTCTGTCTCCCCTTTTAGAGTTTTGGCCATAAAACAGTCAAAAAAAGAAGAGAAGTCAAATCCCACCGATAATAATTCTGCAGAACCAAAGTCATTCCCTATACTTCCTTTGCCAATAAACCAGAAATAAAGTCAAACATGGGTTAGAGAGGCAACAGACATTTTACTCTTTAAGATTTGCTGACATAGCACGGGACTATTAAGAATTGCCAGGGAAATGGATCATCCCTGAAAAGTATCAGTTAATTGGATCCTCCCTTCCAGAAATAATCGTTTTCTTTATATGCCCATATAATCTTCACTGGCTAAAACACCAGTTACAAGGTGCCTGCAAAAAGGACTTTACCCTTTAAAACTGCTTTCATTAAAAAAAATCATCCTGGGCTCATGCCCCTTAAAATATGGCACAGGCACCCTTTAAGGGTCAGGATGTTAGTGCCACTGTCTGTAGAAAAAAAATAGCTTTGGAATAGTTCACTTGCACCCTGCAAATCTAACTTCAGCATCATAAACAGAAGAAACAAATTCTCCAGGACAATACAACATGACACTAATGCTTTACCCACATGGCAACAAATTCATTTATGACGTCCACGGATGGATGTTCAAGCCCTCTACCCTCAACACTAGCACTGAAATTGTGGAGTAGCTCCCTTCTCCAATGCATCTAAAAACAGTCGCATCCTGAAGACAACGGGTTCCTCTGAGAGACTGGCAAAAGTCACCCCTGCGATTGGTAGCGCACCGTCAGGAACAACTCACCTGCACCCAGAACAGTCACTTTACCATTCATGTTACACAGGCACACGGGAATGAATTAATTTTCCATCCATCAAATCCACAAGCTCAAATTCAGGACCAAGTGTTAGTCTCCTCTTCAGCATTTTACTTGTTTGGGTCAGACAGTGAACATGAAAACTCCCACCCCAGCCCCCAAACTGCCATCTCAGCTGCTCTAAAACACAAAGTCCAAATTTTTTGTTAAGATTTCCCTTGCAGCAAGATATTCTGTGCCAGGTTTCAACAGAGAAAAATCTTTCAGAGGGCTCGGGTCAGCCATTAACTATAGCAGTTTCAGTGCTGCACCATACTAAAGTGTTTCCCCAGGGGCAGATTCCTTGTATCTATTGACCAAGTCCATGTCAGTCCATGTATTTTTATTTCTCAAAACAAGTTGGATTTCAAGACATTTTACCCTCTGTTTAAACACACATGCACACAACCCAATAGCTAAGGGCAGCCCTACAACAACGAGCCAGCGTGTGTGCATACACGCGTGTGTGCACATACTACAGACGGAAGCAATTTAGGAAGGACTGAAACCCAAATCTGTTTCCCGACTTCCAAGGTTCACATAAATAGGAAAACCGTTCATGCTCCCCTCCCCCACCCAAAATTCATGAGTAATATTTGAGAGGCCTTTGCAGAAAGCACTGTAAAAGGAAACTGGGTGAACCCAAGCCGGCAAGGGTCACCGCACAAAATTATCTTTTTTATTAGAACAGTTAAAGGAAAGAACGAATCACTGCTCCAGGTTGACAGGAGTTGAAGTCTTCTAGGCAGTCGAAGGGCTTTCTACAGAAATGCAGGCAGCACTGGAAAGCCAAACTCCGTAACACATGATTTAAAGGTGAGCTCTGGTGTCTGAGAGGTACATCCTATACTGCTTTATATACATATTGCCTCTCCTTCCCCCACGCCACAGCTCCCACCTTCAGGCTGAGATCTCTCTCTGTGAATCATATCTTGTGCGGCTGTCGCAGTTTCCTGTCCTGTCCTGTCCTTTCTCGTTCAGCATTTGGCTTTTTGGTTTGCCCGCTGCTTGCGTCTTGAGCGTTTCTTCGTTCCTGACATTATGCTTTTAAATGTCAGTATAGCTAATAGAAAATAGGTCTCATGATCCACCATAAGAGATGGCACACGCCATTCGTTGAAGGAGCGTTACGACTGTGGATGAAGCTGCTTCGTGTCTGATAGAAACACCGACCCAAGCTGGATACCAGACTTTTGAATTTAAGGCTGTAATGTGTCAGCCTGCTTGCAGTTGTGTGCATGGAGGTGTACTGCTGGCCTCTAAGCAATGGCATCAAAACAGCTCATCTATCAGTAAAAATTAGCTGGTAATGGAGAGCTCCCACTTGTTCTTGTGCCTTGAGCTTTGGAAGTGGAAAGCCTCCAGATGCCAATACTTTTTGCTGCTCGGAAGCGCTGTGCATTCCCCTTAGTCTTAACAGCCTCCTCCGGTTAAGGAGTACAAAGGGCTCTACCAACATTTAATTAGGCCTGAAAATAATTCTGGGGCAAATTCTCCAGCTGAGGAAATTTTACACCCATTTTATAGATTAGCAAGCTGAAGTTAGACGGGGTGATAGCTGTAATTTGCAGGTGCTCAAGGACTTTCATGCTCGTTCACCAAACAAATTGGCACCAGAGCTGGAAACAGCATCTTGGAGTCCCTAGTCCTAAAGCACCTGCCCACCACACTGCCTCATTTTATTGACTCGTCGCCAGTAGTTCTGAATGCTGATAACAAACGGGAAACTCAACATAACCAGGAAGCCAGACGCTGCACCAATTCTTTCTGATCTCAAATTTGCCTACACCGATTTGACCTGATCGACAAAATGCATTGGACATGAGTGGCTGTGGATACAGCATAGAAGGAAAACCTTCTAGAGAGGACCCCAGACAGGTTTGAATCGCAGGCACTACGAACAAAATTCATTACCGCTTCAAAATGGATTAACAGGCACTAGAACTAAGAAAATGCTGAAAGTTGGCAAAACTGAGAAGCATATTAACAATTTGGTTTCTAATGACCTTTTCTTAATGGTAAACCCTAGCTTACTGTGGGAATTAATCACACATTTGCAATGTGTGAGGCAGCTTTGCCAAGTCAAAAGTTCAATTTCTGTTTTCCCCTGTGAATTTTCCCTCTCCTGTTCCAGGAACTCTGCTCATTGCTTTTTGGATCAATCGTAACAGCGGCAGACAACACAAGCCAGAAAACAGCATAAAAATGCCATGGCCAGCTTTTTAAAAAAGGTAGGGTAACATAATGACCGATGACATCCATTGCAAATAACAACAGATACACAACAACATGCTTCAGGACACATTCATTGCTGCTAGAGTCAGGAAGGAAATTCCCTGAACCTCTTACCATACAGCATCGTACACATGGCCAGACACAGGGCTTGCATTATATACTGGCCATCGCAGGATACACCGCTCGGGGGCCAGTGCAGGAAATACTATGATTCCATGGTTTGTTGCTCAAGAAGCCATTCAGAAGGAAACAGGTGTTTTAACAGATTTCCTTGCTATTTCAAAATTCACTCTCCAGGATACAGCTACACACACGTCTTTAGCAAGTTCACCACCGCCTTGCAGAGCATGCCAACCCACACTGCCTGCTCCTATCGCCCATTATATAATTGCCTTTGTTAACAGTCTGTTTGAAAGGGGAGGCTGTAGTGCATGTCCTTCAAACAGGTAATCCTCAAGCTTAGCTGGGGGCTCCAGATCTCATTTATAATCTTGATCTACTGCCTCCACACGGGGAAGAGACGTGGAAATACTAAACTGTTTATCTGGTAGCAAAGATAAACTCAATCAGAACAACCCATGAGTAAAACAGGCCATGACCCACTAGTCCATGCTCTGGCCCCAATCTGCTGCCTCCTAACACTTCACAGCATCTTTCCAACCTCTTTTCATACATGTTTTAATAAAGCCTAAAAAGCAAGGATTTTGCTGGATACTGGCACTGCTTGGCTCTTGTCTCCACAGGCAGGATACACATGCAGGGTGCTTAAAATGCATTTTCTGCTCTCTTTTGTTGCCTGGGAAACCATTCTTTAAAAAAGAAAAAAAAAAAGAAAAAAATTGGTTGCCACAGCTTGCTGGATGTGAAGTGAGATGCATGTTCATTTAGGTTACTGGAGTGCAAACTGTGCAGAAAAATGTCAAGATATCAAAAGATGCAGGACAAACAGCAAACTGCCAAACAAAAGGCACCAAAAAGTCTGCAGCTTTCTGGGCAAATCCTCAGGAGAAATAGGGTTCCTCAAGCTGGATCTCGATCTTAGAAACAGCATCTCGGCTCTAGTGCATGGCCTCCAGTTTTTCAAAGTGTCTGCCATTAGTATACACACGTTCTCGGTTTGGGTAGACTGATTACTTCTGGTTATATACATCACTGAAGTGGTGAAGCAGAGACCTAATAAGTCATTATACAAACTGATTAACAACTGGCTTGGATTTACCCTTGGAGAATTACAGAGGACATGATGGGGAGAGTATAAGGGCTATTCTTCAAGGACATACATACCTTGAGAAACTACCAGTACCTCTAGACTATATGTCCAGTCTCACCCTTTGCAGAAGTTGTTGGGGTTTTTTTGTTTTGTTTTTTTACAGTCAAAATTGAATCCAATTAAAAGTGCATAAGGGTTCAGTTGCTCTGCTCATCTGATCCACGATTCCCAGAAGCGATTCCACAATCACGATGAGGGAAATATGCAAACACACACGGCGATGACTACCGGAAACAGAATCCGTACTTTCCTCCATGTACCATGTGGGTCAGACAGCCGCCTGACAGGTCTTGTTTGCAAGCACAGCTGTTTACGGGTGGTGGTGATGGTGGGAGAGAAGCAAGGCAGCAGAAATAAGACGGCAGCATTTGCAGACAGTAAAAGCATTAGCAGTATTTTTCTTTGTAATAAGTAGAGGTCCCACAGCCTTACACCCAGACTTTATTTGTGAAATAACTGTTCACGCCACTGAGTTCAGGTGTTAATGCAAAGAATAGAAACGAGTCCCTTGGGTACAGGCACTGTATATAGTGTATACGTTTTAAGCCACAAGACTTCTAGGTACACGCCTTTTTAAAAGGCAGCGTTGGTACAGACAGGAAACACATTTACAGGGAAATGTTTAAATTGGGCAGACACCAAAAGAGTCTGCTCTCAGCTATAAGCATCTTACCCCACCTTTTACATTTCTACAATGTTTTCCATCCCCCAAGACCCTTTATAAACTATATATACACAATGCCAAAGAATGCAGCTACCCGTGGCAAACTGGCTCACAGCCGTAGGAGAAAGAGAGATGTGATTTTTTTTTATCCTGGAATCCCTTGAAATTAAAAAGGGTGAAATGAAAGGGCAAAGTCTGGCTCCAATGGAGTACCCACAGCAGCTTCCTAGTGTTGGTGCAGAGAAATGTTCTGAGATGCCTGCTACACTACAAAAAGATGAATGGGCTGGACAATCCTACCGGAGTTTGAGCCTGGATCCTGGAAGGGTAATGCCCGTGAATATTCCCAAATACTCCTTTTTCAGTTTCTCCTCTGCTGCATCAATGATTACTAGGCTTCTATAAATCTTCTCTGACTTTTCTTGTGCCCCGTATCAAAAAACATTGCAATTTCTTAAAAAGGAGCATCCAGCACCGCCAGTTCATTAGATGACAGTGCTTCCCGGGGCATGCTGCAAGGTGTGATGGCTTGGTTGTCATTTTAGGAAGAGTCTAGGTCTGAGGCTCTGATGAGAAGGGAAAGCAAAAGCAGATGTTCTTGGAGATCCTTTTGGACAATGTTTACTGCAGGATTGCCTTGCAATCGCAGGTGACTAAACTCGAGGACCCGAGAGGTCCCTTGCAGGCTGTGTCCCTATTAAACAAAGCCAGATCTCTGCCCTAGCTGAGGTCCAGATGTAGAAGACACACCAAGCTCAGGGACACGAGAAGAGCAGCATCACAAGAGGCAGGATATCAGTGAGGCAACCTGCAGTACTTAGCACGTACAGGGCTGTCTTCCAAGGCCTCCGTTTGGGAGCTGCACTTGGGACATCACTAATTAACAACAGAAGTGGAACAGCAACAGTGGTCCGTGGGTGAGGCATACTTGGGTCTAATATATGGGACAGCTAAGAGATTTGTATCTGTGAACAGCTTTATTTCAAGAGATTCAAGGTAAGGGGAGGGAAGGCTGACAGGCTAGGACAGAGGATTTACAATCAATAGATGGCCAGAGAAATAAAATGCTGTTCCCTCTTCAGTGAAAAGTCCTGGCCAGGGCTTCAGTCAGCAAGGGACTGAGCCCAGAAAATCCATCCCAGGTTTCATACTGAGCCCAGTGCATTATAGGACAGGTCTTTGGGAGATGGAGCGCTGTGCAGACACGCGGATAGGGGAGGCACGATCAATACAGCTCAGCCTGTGGATCTGCCTATTGATGGCCCATGCCTTGGCAAAACAAGCAATCACAGAAGCAGAAACAGGCTTACCGGGGAGGACAGACAACCACACGGGAACCAAAACAGAAACACCATGCACACACGGACACACACCTTACATTTATTGTGACCCAAGGCCCCAGTGCTTCAATGAAATCACATAGACAGGCTCTGCCTGGCTGAAGGAGTCTGTCTGCATGGATTTCATGGCAGGTTCAAGGCCCCGGGACGTACCTTTAAAGAATGTCAGAAAAAGGTTATGATTGGGGCTGATCATAGGAAATAGCCAAAAAAAAATAATTCTAATCTATGAACCTTACCCAAGCGGGCAATATGTACATATAGGAACAAAAAACAAACAGGCTTTGATAAAGATGACACGATTACATCAAATGTTGTTACTGTAATGCTGAAGGAACAAAACCAGATATCAGCAGGAGGGAAAGTTCAGGATATGTGCAACGTCTGTTTCCTGAGAGAACATTTCTCATGTCAGATGAGACAAACGCTTGCATTTTTTAGCCGATTTGGCAGAAAATACCAATCTGCTGCAAAACTACCCTAAAAATACTGGTCTTGCTAATGACAAGGAAGGAAAACAACACCGTAAACAACTACAGAGCTAGCAGCACATATTTTTTAGTGACACCTTTTAAAAAATATAGCTTAGAAATGCTGCACATTAAGAATCTTTTCTTTTTTTTTTTTTAATCTTGGTGGGCTGTGCAATAGATGCTTTTAATTTGATGTTGTGCAATTAAGTTACCAGCTAAGCTCATCCCAGACTGATTAGTAAATCACATTGATGAAGTAATAAGTAATCTGTTTGTCCTCCTCCTGTTCCCTTTCAGCATGCAGGGGTGATGTTTCTGAATTCTGGAAGTGGAGGATTCACAAAACAGACACCTTTTAGGGACAGACTGGTAATGCTTTCAACTGCAGGCGGGACCAGGAGCTGGGTGACATCCAAGAGAAAGATTCAACAGCGTTTCGGTTTGGAAAATGCTAACTGCCATTTTGGATGATGCAAAATCCTACACTTGGGAGGGAATATCTGTATGCATGAATGCAGACTGGGGAATGACTGACTGGCTGGGCTGCAGCACTGCTGAGAAGGATCTGGGGGGTACAGCAGACCATAAATTGAATACGAGCCAACAGTGTTCTTGTTGCAAAAAAAAGTAACTGTATATTGGATTGTATTAACAGAAGTGTCACTTGCAAATCAAGAGAAGTGATTCTTCTGCTCTATTCAGCATTGGCAAGCATTGTGTCCAGTTTGGGGCCCTACCCTTCATGAAGGATGCAGACAGATTGGAAAGAGTCCAGTGCAGAGCTACAAAAAATGATTAGGGGCCTGGAAGGCAAGATTGATGAAGAAAGGCTGAAAGAACTAGGGTCTTTTAATCTGGAGAAGAGAAGATTGAGAGGGGTTTGAAAGCAGTCTTCAAATACCCCAGGGTGACTTATAGAGAGGATGGAGATGGGCTTTTCTGCCTGGCTGCAGGGAATAGGACCAGGAGCAATGGCTTCAAGCTGCAGCAAGAGAAATTTAGGTTGGAAATTAGAAGGAACTTTCTAACTATGAGGGTGGTCAAGCATTAAAACAGACAACCTAGAGAAATTGTGGAATATCTATCTTTGGAAGTTTTCAAGTTCAGGTTAGACAGACCCTTGGCAGAAATAGTTTAAGCCAGGGACAATGCTGCCTTGACCAGAGGGCTGAACAAGATGACCCTGTGAGGTTCCTTCCAGCCCTTCTTTCCTACGATCCAGTCTGAAATTCTAGCTGATGGTAGCTAAGACCCAATGCTTCCAAGGAAGATGCAAAACTCCTACGATGGAGAGTGAAATTGTACCATAAGGGAAATTTCTTCCTAACTGCAAGCAATTAGTAACCTGCCTATGCCCCAACCCGAGTACAAAGAGGAAAAGTACTAACCAACTTGTAATGGATCCAGCTTTTTTGCAAAATTTTCCATCTTCCTCTTTTTTTCTTTTTTTTTTTTAATGCTAGCAAGAACCATTTTTAAACTGAAAATACATTCACCTAAAGTAGCTGCAAACCATCACGGTCTTAGTTTTGTGACGTGAACCTGACTGATTGATTTTCATTGTTTGGGCAGAGAGAACTGCAAAAAGGAAAACAGCAGAAAGAGGGAAGTCAATTGGATTTTTTTAAATCATTCTTTCCTTTGTACTAACCCAGGGTGATGTTTGTACATGGGTAATGTGATTTATTGACATTGAGATTCAAGCTGGCAGCATCTCCCTAAGAGATGGAGAGAGAGTAGGCTGTAGCAGACCCACCATCCTCGAGCACCTCCTTCTGGAAAAAAAAAAAACAGACAATGTAGCATCCCCCTCTCAACCTCTTTCAGAGATTTCCTCTGGTCTGGGCTGTGCAGGTGAGTCATATCTATATACTTTCATCCATGATGGGATACGATTGAGGGGGGAACGCAGCCTGCCACTCCATGAGTCAGGAGAACCTGTATAAAGCGGTATGGATTGGACTCTCCTTGGTTTTTCCACACTTCTCCTGCAGACCCTCACCCCCACACATCTAGTGTTTATCTACCCCAGGTTCCTGGATTGCTCCCCTGAAGCCAATGCACCAAGGAAGCACTTCTCAGGGACCCCCGAAGTCCCTCTGAGAGTAAGACTGCCCCCAGTCCCCACTGGTATGGGTTCTTATCAGAGGAACAGTTTGTCTTGTCTCCTTCCCAGCCAGCCCTTCCCCACTGGGCACTCTCTCCCTCAACTCTAAAGGCAGCAGAGCTAAGTGAACAGTTCCAGGTTCTTCTGGTCCTTAAAGTAGCAAGCTGCCCTGTTATATGTATGTGGAAGGAGGTGGAGACAGAAACTTGTGCAAAACTAGATGGGGAGTTAAAATGGCACCAGAAGGGAATACAATGAGGCTGGCCAACAATGAGATGGTTCTGTACTTTCGTTGGTCTTGCAGTGTTTTTATGCCAACAGGCAAGACAAGGTCTACAATGGCAATAGATGAAGATGAACCCTTTCCTGCACCACGCTTATTGAGCTATCCGGATTAACACCATCAAGAACGAGTTCATTAGTCAAACGCACCTCTAGAAAAGGGAAATACCACAAATAGCGTTCTTAAGGCAAGCGTTATCTTGCTGTGATTTTTGGAAGGAAAAGAAACATTAGAGATGGGCTGAACTACAAGCCAAAACCTGAACCCCTCTGAATCCAAAGTCTGAATTTCCCAGGCCTTCTCTATTTTAATGATTTTAAACTCCTCAAGGCAGGTGCCTTGTTTGTGCAAACCAACCACAAGGATGCTATAAAACATTATTTGAAAGAGTACGGCAAGTCTGAACTCCTGTTCATTTGGGGCAGTCAGGTCTCCTTGTTTGTACCTGGATGTATAGGACATGCAAGCGCCCAAGCTAAAGAGTCGATTATGCTTCACCACTGTTCACCTCCCACCCCAACCACGCTTGTATGTTTACAAATACAGACTTCGTTTCCGCTGTGCTTTATCCAAGGCCACTGGTTTTACTGTAAGGCTTGCAAGTCCCTTCACAGACAATCTATCAGGATTGAATTTCATTGGCATAAAACCTAAGACCACCATTAAACCCATTTTGAAAGACAAGTACATTAAACCTAGAGCAGTGAGGCAGCAACCTGCATAAGAATGGATACATTTTTAGCATGGGATGCTGACGCATTCAATTCAGAAGCCAATGGGTTAACAACAAATTAACAGCAAATCCGGGAACACTCATTTCTGAAAGGGGGAGCGGCTTCCAGTACTTGATGTGCAGGAATCCGGGTTTTCCGTTTGCCAAAGAAAAACGCGGTAAAACCTGGATTATCTAATTTTAAGGAGAAAAACACGGGTTTTCTCCTTTAAAGGAGAAACATGTGGAAAAGGTGGGTTCCCCCTTGCAGGCTGGAAGAGTTCCAGCCTGCAAGGGGCTGGAGGGAGCAGGACAGCGGTCAGACAGGCGGGCGCCATGTGCATGTGCACACTTACAAGTGCACAATCACATGGCTGCCAGGCAGCCTGGAGAGCAGCTCCCTGCAGATAAACTGAGGATGGGGAGAATTGTGGCCCCCATAGTGAGGGAGGGAGTTGGGCCCAGCTGGTGTGGTGCATGGGGCTTCGGGCCCACAGCCATGTGCAGCTTCAGGGTGCGGGTGGGGAGCGGGATGGAGCCGCAGGAGGCTCATCCATCAGGGCAGGGGCCGGGTCCCCGCTGCTGCGCACACTCTTGAGGAGGGACATGAGGGGCACATGCCCACCAGATCTGCGTGCAGAGCAGGGGCGGGCTGGATTTTACAGAGTTTTTATCTATGCATTTCTTACTCCTGCACTCATACAATCTGGACCCACATTGCATTATTTCTGCCCCCTTTTGTACATGCAGAGCAGCTGGCTCCAAACCGCCCTCATTTTATCCTGTTTCCAGCAAACAGGATCTAAGGTTGATGATTGCCTTCCACACTGTTCTGAAGGTGCATGCAAAGAGAAAGGTTTGCACAAAGAGATGACTTACCTCACTGTGCCCTTGGAGATTCGAGCTTCTAGTGGCTGGCAAGAAGACACTCCACAGCCAAAATATGCTACCTGTACCCAAGCAGAATGTTATCCAGGTGACCTTTCAGCAGACACTTAGCTCTTTCCTGGGCTGCAGTAGCAAACGGAGCAGCAAACTGAGAACTGCATTCAGTCGTAACAAAAAAGGCCCCGATTCTGCAACTCATGGTAATCCCAAGAACTAGTCCACGAGCACTGCCCTGACATCAAGATGACTAATTACATGACACCAAACAGGAGGATCCCTTGTGTATAATTACAGTCCGACAGAAAGTTCACAACTAACTTTTCTGCATTTGAGTATGAACTAATCTCAGTTGAAAAAACCCCTGCTACACAATGCAGACTCTCAGTTTTGTCCCTTTAAGAAAATGGGACAAGTCTGTGTGCCCTGAAGAACAAACAAGTGTGTATGGGTTTGGTTTTAGAAGGTCATTGACTCTTTGAGCCCTCCAGAAAACTGTAATTCAAGCGTGGAGATTAACACAGAGGAATGCATAACATATGGAAGGGAAACATCCCAGCTCTTCAGTCATTAAAAGGGATGGTACATCACCATCCAGAAGTCACATCTTCAGCATAAATGTTCAAGCTCATGGGCAACATCCAGAGACAACTTGAACTAACCTGGGCCACTCTTCTTGCACAATTACGACGTCATAGGGATAACGGAGACCTGGTGGGACTCCACCCATGACTGGACCACGGGGATAGATGGCTATACCCTGTACAGGAGGGATCGTGTAGAGAAAAGGGGCGGGGGGGTAGCTCTCTATGTTAAGGAAAGCTACATGTCCCTGCAAGCCGAAACTTCTGGCATGATTTAGTCTCACTTCCCAGAAGGTATCCGATGCAATGCTCTCCTTCTCGAACACGTACTCCTAGCAGCACGTGATTGTTTCCCATTAGTGAAGTGGTCCAATAACTGCCTTCTTCTATGAATAAACTAGAGCAACCCTAATTTAATTTTGAGGAAAGTAATTTCACTCTTGTTTATCTCCTGGAAACATACCTCCTCATTATGGTTGATGAAATTGTGACAGCATCATGGCTGGTCTTGTTCAAACTTAGATTTGCGGTCAGAAATGAAAAAGACCTTCATGCACTAACGTTTAATTATAAAAGCACTTTTTGCACTACTCCAAAACCAAACCCATAGTTCTGTGTATTTGGCTTTTTTCTCTTTCAGGTAATGATAAAGAGGTGGAGAACCAACCTTGGCCAAATCTGTACTTAGTTCTGGGAAAGTCTGAGTTTTGGCAAATATGCTGAGGAAAATGTAATGACCAGCAAACCTGAGGCTGAGGCAGCCCAACATTTTATCTCCTGAGTCTAATTTCAAGTTTTCTGACATCTCTTAATTGACTTCAGTGCATGCATTTGATGGCATCACTTTAGTTTTCCAGAAATGCTTGCACAGTTTGGAGGGGGAAAAGAAACCATTTTCTGAGTGGATACCAGCACTGCTGTAACTATCAGTAGTAGATTCATGGCAGAACATGCTCAGATTCCCAGCAACACTGAAACCAACCACAATTTTTTCTTTGAGGTTTGAGATGGTTTGGACTATTATTCTTCTGAAGAGTAGAAAATAGGAGGATACTTTTAACCTATTAAATAGGTACTTTGCGTCAGTCTTTCATCAGTCCCATGGGACGCCCATGCCCGCTACAGGGCCGGGAAGTCCGGGTGAGGGTGATCCCCTGCCCTCCATTAATGCTGACTTTCTGAAGGAACATCTTGAGAAGCTGGATACCTTCAAGTCAGCTGGCCCTGACAATCTTCACCCCAGGGTACTCAAGGAGCTGGCGAGCATCATAGCCCAGCCTCTAGCACGGATCTTTGAAAACTCTTGGCGCTCTGGTGTAGTGCCCGAAGACTGGAAGAAGGCCAATGTGGTGCCTATCTTCAAGAAAGGGAGGAAAGTGGATCCGGCTAACTATAGGCCCATCAGCCTGACTTCTATCCCGGGGAAGATCTTAGAAAAGTTTATTAAAGAGGCCATCCTTAATGGACTGGCCGACGCCAACATCTTAAGGGATAGCCAGCACGGGTTTGTTGCGGGTAGGTCTTGCTTGACCAATCTCATTTCCTTCTACGACCAGGTGACCTATCACCTGGACAAGGGAGAAGAGATTGATGTCATATATCTTGACTTCAAAAAAGCCTTCGATCTGGTGTCCCATGATCGCCTCTTGGAGAAACTGGCCAATTGTCGCCTTGGGTCCTCCACGATCCGCTGGCTGGAAAATTGGCTCCGGGGTCGGACCCAGAGGGTAGTAATCGATGGAAGTCACTCATCGTGGTGTCCTGTGACCAGTGGGGTCCCCCAAGGCTCTGTCCTTGGACCCATACTGTTCAACATCTTCATTAATGATGTGGACACTGGAGTCAGAAGCGGACTGGCCAAGTTCGCCGATGACACCAAACTTTGGGGCAAAGCATCCACACCAGAAGACAGGCAGGTTATCCAGGCTGACCTGGACAGGCTCAGCAAGTGGGCGGACGAGAATCTGATGGTGTTCAATGCCGATAAATGCAAGGTTCTCCACCTTGGGAAGAAAAACCCGCAGCATCCTTATAGGCTCGGCAGTGCTATGTTGGCTAGCACTATGGAAGAAAGAGACTTGGGGGTCATCATTGACCACAAGATGAACATGAGCCTGCAATGCGATGCTGCAGCTAGTAAAGCGACCAAAACGCTGGCTTGCATCCATAGATGCTTCTCAAGCAAATCCCGGGACGTCATTCTCCCCTTGTACTCGGCCTTAGTGAGGCCGCAGCTGGAGTGCTGCGTCTAGTTTTGGGCTCCACAATTCAAAAAGGATGTGGAGAAGCTTGAGAGAGTGCAGAGAAGAGCCACGCACATGATCAGAGGTCAGGGAAGCAGACCCTACGATGACAGGCTGAGAGCCCTGGGGCTCTTTAGCCTGGAAAAGCGCAGGCTCAGGGGTGATCTGATGGCCACCTACAAGTTTATCAGGGGTGACCACCAGCATCTGGGGGAACGTTTGTTCACCAGAGCGCCCCAAGGGATGACGAGGTCGAATGGTCACAAACTACTACAAGATCGTTTCAGGCTGGACATAAGGAAGAATTTCTTTACTGTCCGAGCCCCCAAGGTCTGGAACAGCCTGCCACCGGAGGTGGTTCAAGCGCCTTCATTGAACACCTTCAAGATGAAACTGGATGCTTATCTTGCTGGGATCCTATGACCCCAGCTGACTTCCTGCCCTTTGGGCAGGAGGCTGGACTCGATGATCTTCCGAGGTCCCTTCCAGCCCTAATGTCTATGAAATCTATGAAGCAGGAATACAGCCACTGTGGACAGCACCTAACAGATCAATTACTGGCATGTGCCCTTGTGCATTTTAGAATCTTGTCCTAATGTTAATGCTTAACGATTTATTTAAAGCAAGAAAACAGCCTTGTTAAGGTAACAGTCCAATTCAAGAAAGCCATTCATGCTTCTCAGAAGCATCATAAAGTCTGCCTGACCCCTTTGTTAAGGGAAGGGCCATTATCTTTCTTTTGAATAGAAGATACACGTGGAAACTTTTCTGCTTGCCAGTCTGAGTCAATAGCTTCCAAAGTTTGAGTCAGAAATATCTGCCAGTTCCATACTGACAGACAGGGTTTGAACCAGACGGTGTCACTGAATATTATTTAATTATAAGGAACCCTGTGCAGAGAAAAAGGAGGAAAAAAAATCATCAAAATGCTACTTTTTCATGTTGACACTCCAGCACTACACCGTCAAGATATGGTCCTGCAATCCAGACACACCAGAGTACGCAGTTAAACAGGCCACGTTTTTTAGCCTGGCAACAACGGGCAAATTTGGATAAGTCACATTCATCATTGTACTCACCATAATGCAACTCTGGTCTAATCACTACTGAATGGGCAACAGTGTAATTATGTGAGGTTTACCAACTTGGCAATAATCGTTAGATGCTCCAAGGAGCCCAGAGGGTACAGACCCATAAATCCAGCAAGGAATTTCAACAAGATTTGGGTGTCTAATTCCGTTAGGCCACTTCGAAAGGCAAGGCTGTATAGTCAAATATTCTGAAGGAGCTTGTTTTATAAAGAGTGCAATTGCAACTTGTTTAATTGCACTACAAGTTGCAGTTAGAAGGCCTGTCTCAATCTCTGTTCCCCATGAAACATTTTCAGAGTATTTTCCTTGTGAATGGTTATAAAATCCTCTTGGGAGATTATTCTAAATTGGGTCTGCTTCTCTTTTCATCCAAATCCAAGTCCTCTATCTAGCACAGCAAGGTCAGATTAAAAAGGTAGCAATAAGGATAATATCTGATACTTCTCTAGCATCTTCCCTCCCAAAAGGCCTAACAGACTAATAACAGCAAATACTGGCATTTAGCTATATCAGACTGGTAGGCAGCAACAAGGCAAGGAGCTATTAACTACCAAGAGCAGATTAAAGGTTTGGTTTCAAAGGTCTTGTCCAAAAGACTCAGCACACAGTGAGCTTTACACCACATGAACAAAAGGGAGAATGGCTGAAAAGACTCCGATGGGACTCCAAATATTTGGTTCTACGGGGTCCAAAGTTTCTTCCACTTGATGCTTGGTTAATATTATAAAATATATTTTCAAAAGGTAGTTCTACCCAGGTACATTCAGTGGGGAAGCCCCACAATTTCAGAAATGAGATTTTTTTTTTTAAATAGGCCTTTTCATGTAATGAAACATGGCTGCCCAGAAGCTGCCATATACTGGTGGGAGTAATGTTTGAACAAATCCACTGTACAACTGCTGTGGTAACACGAATAGGAGTGTGTGACCAACCTGTTATTGAGCAAACTCTGCACACCTGGCTTGTTTTTAACAAGATAAGCAAGGTCCAAAACATTTTTCAAGCCACCTTTGTGTTTTGAGCCATAACCAACCACCAGAATCAGTCTCTTGTCCCTATGCCCTAAACACCACCTCCTCACTTGCTGGAGCCTGTCTTGTCTTTTCCCCACTGTTGAACAGAGCAACAAGAAAAGGAGAGATTCAGGAACTTCACTCTCCAGTCTACAAAGGGAAGTCCTTTGGACTGGGACTGCCAATTGGGAAGGGTGGTAGCCTTTAGGAAGATAGGATGGAGGAACCCCCCCCCCCATAGGCCTTGCTCACACCCGTCCATTGTCAGGGCCTTGTGCTAATGGACCCAATTCTCAGATTTGGTGCCTCCTTCTCAACCACCGCTATATATTCCCACTACCTGCTGCATTGCAAGTGCTTTGCTCAGCCCTCCCTGCTGCTTTAGGCTTCACGTGCCAGGCAAAGCAAGCAGCATGACAGCAGCACCACCTGCCCCTCCTGAGGTTCGTATGGCAGAAGGGTCCACAAAAGAATTGGTCATCTCAAGGGAAATTTCCAAAAGGTTCACAGATAAAGGTCTCCTCTGCCAACAGCCTTCGATCATGGCATGAGTGGTTAAATCCAAAAGACTGAATGGAAAACCTAAAGGTGCAAAACC
>NW_005841833.1:1858099-1867426 GCF_000455745.1 Alligator sinensis | reverse complement strand
TCCTGCTTTAAAGCAAAACTCTGAAGGCAACTGAATTCCTGAACAGATAAGATGCCTCCGTAAGAAACTGCCCAAGTAGTCAGGCCAGGCTAGGATGGAAAAATTATTTGCTAGATCACAGCACAGCGAGACACTCAAACATGCCTAACTCCATTTTTAAAGCAGGTACAGTCCTGATTTCATAGTTGGTAGGGTCAGAAGGGACCTGAGCAGATCATCAAATCTGACCCCCTGCCATGGAGTTATTTCAGTGGCAATAGTATTACCAAAAGCATCCACCCAATATGGTAAATAGATTTTGGGGAAGAAGCCTGCGAGCTGCCAAGCCAGATCAGAGTGCACAAAGCCAAATCAAATCAAGCAGCAGCAAAGGCAGGTGACGTTCACACACACAGGAGCAACCCCGGCTGTGCTTACCTGCACTTGCAGATAAAGACCTGCTCAATCCCCAATGCAGCCATTCTGAGGATAAAGACAATCTCGTTGGTAAAGGTAAGCTGAACAGGTCTTTCCTTTACTAAGGTCTGAGATCACAGCCCTGTACTTTCCCTGGAAGAGCTGACGATGTTACTAACCCCAAACTGAACAAGGAGGCAGAATGTCTGAGCTGTCTGACCAGGTGCTGCAGGTTTCAACAAGAGCTGCAGAGGTAGATGCCGAGCTCTGGACGAGGCAGGCTGAAATGAAGTGCCGGCTGTGTCAGCCTTAGAGTGCATTTGTTGTTAACTCTATGCATCAAGCGTTTGACCTAAAGCTCATCGAGTCAACGGGATTCTTTCGAAGTCCAACCCTGTTGTATATCAAGCCACGCAGTGTCCTTCAGGATCTCATTGCCACCCCTTCCTCAAGTGAGATGGGATAAGGGGTCTAAGCCTTTGCTTTCAGTTCATCTCCCAAGACTTGCTGGGCTTACTTATGGCTCTGGTGGTTATCTGTTTTATACACTACCCCGCTGGAGGTGGTGAAGGTTCCCTGCCTGGTTTTAGTAGCTATAACGGAGGCTCCTACTTGCAGCGGCTACCACTGCTACAAGCATTATACATCTCCATGCAGAAAAAACCTCTCAGTCACACCCTGCCCCTGGCTGGGTCTCCAAGTCACCACAACTTCCCATATTTCACAAATGAAGGAATATGATGAGCAACTTAATCCTGCAGTTGTTCCGAGTCGGTAAACTCCACCCATGCCAACTACATTTCCATAGTAACTAGAGAGGGAAACAGTAGAAAGACTAAAAAAGGCACAGAAAAATCTAAAAATAAAAAATTCCAAAAAACCCCACCACACACACAATAAGACAAACATGTGGTGAAATATGCAATTTTGGAGACTGTTTTTTTCATATAGCCGCTAGTTTGAGGAGGCACTCTCCAGCTCCCCAGGGGCTCAGATGCTCGCAAGCCATGCCAAACTCAGGTCTATAAATGTTTTTATCAGCCCCTCAACACCATCACACATCTTTTTGCATCAACAACAGCCATGCAGATCTGTAAACAGAGTTCATATAGACATACCTCCCAAAGATACTAGAGGAGCGCGATGTCGGGAGAGAAGGGACAGTCTTGCTGTTGTAGAGAAAACAAAACCAAAATCACTAAACAGGAGGTCTCAGAGCCCTCGCTCGGTTCCAAGTCTGGGCGATCAGCGATGCCACATTTTCTTAGGAAGTTTGCCGACTTCCTTTCACTTCTGCTTTTCCATCTTTGTTCCGAGGATGCCACCACCAGCGTAAGTAGGGGCGAGGGAGCAGAGCACCAGCTCTGGGGAGGAGGTAGAAGTTTGGCGGCTGCCGCTACCGCTGGCCCGCTCACTACCTAAGATGCAAAAAAGCTGCTTGTTATGCCTCTGGATGCCACTACCCATCTGATTGGAAAGCTTGCGAAGTTTAATTCGGTAGCCTATAAACTGCTTTCCTCCCAACAGTCTATAGGGTATTACTGTTGTTGCTTTATTATTAACCTTAAGAAGCTTTTTGGTAAGCCTGGAGTTCTCCCTAGGTTGGATAAAAGCTTCTTGGGCAGGCACCTTCATCAGTGCTATGACCTTTAGAGCAAAGAATATATTGAATGCTTCTGGAGAGGCAATAAACTTGATTAATTTGGCCAAAAACTAAACAGAGCTACAAAGAGAAACCATTCAGTTGCAAGAAAGCGAGCCACTTAAGCTTTGAACGGAGTTCTGCCTGTTCCATTAAACATTAATCTGTCGCAAGTAGTGTTTTTGCACAGCATCAAAAGACCTGTCAAGAATGCTAAGTGATGGTCCCAAAGTAATTAAGAAGGCTCTGCTTTTTTTTGGATACTCAGCCACATTCCTGTATTCAGCAGACGTGTCACAAAAGGAGAATGCAAGCTCTTCTGGCAGAGAAACAAACATGCACAAAAAAGAATGCTCTTGGTTATGAAATGAATAATTGGGTGTGAAGATTAATGTTTCCCAACATTTCTCCTTGATAGAGAAGATGCTAAAACTTGTTTGGATACCAGACAAAGAAGAAAAATGCACATGCTTAGTGCAAAGTACGGCATCTTTTCTGCATTGGCCTGAACCAAAGTTGGGAAGCTAAACTGGCTGTGTACCCTCTCTCTAAAAGGTCGGGGATATTCAGTTCAGACCCACCATCAGTCAAAACTTTAGGGAAAAGTAAAATTTCAATGCTATTCAGAAGTTTGCAGAGAAAAACAAATTCCTAGTCACAACTGTTATTCAGGCCTGTCCAAAACTCCCAACACAGAACATCTCCGTATGGAAACACAGACTTGCTCACCACAATAGAAACGTGGTACCTTGAAAGCCCCAAGACAAGAAGCTGAGTTCAGCCTACCTCCTTCTAAGCCAAAAACACTTAGTCCTGCTGCACATGCATTCGCCTTGCGTCTTAAGTCGCACAGTCCAATTTTTGTCCCTGCACTTTATGCTGCGCTCTTAGAACAGTGCTAAGGATGTTTGGTTCCTCCAGCCTACTGAACAGCACAAGCAGATATACAACACGTGTTATCTTGCTGTCTGACTGAGTTTGTGATGCTATGAACTGATTGTTTTTAAGTTCCCTCTCCCAGCTAACCAAATCTAATAATAACACCCTCCTTCATAAATGGCCCATGACCTTCTGTAAAGAAAAAAAGATTGTTGCCTCTTTGGTTCTGAAAACTATCCTAAGAGTCAGACATATATTTCAGGAATTAGCTGCTAAATATATACTTCATTACTACTACACTGAAAGCAGAGTTAGGAACTGCTAATGAACTGATGGAAAATATTTTCTAATCATTTAAGTCTGGTGACTACTGCTTATATATGTTTATGGTCATAAGAGTCCTGAAAAAGCAGCCAATCTAACAGCAGAGTTTTTGCTTTCCACTGTATGAACATCCCACACTTCAATCAATATTACTACCTGCTAATACATACACCTTCTGAAAACAGCCTGTCACAGTATTTTAAAAATGCTGTCAAAAACTACACATGCAACAACAACAAAAAAACCTATATAGCAACAAATCTGGACAGGAGACAGAACACACTGTATTTGCCCCGCCATAGTAATGGCAAGACGGGTAACAACAGCAGAGTGGTAGCCTAGAATCTGACCTTTAAAAAAGATCAGTCAGATTTTCCATTTGCTGTTAAATATTGCTTGCAAGAGGGGGAAAAAACCTGTCAGAATTTGCAAGAAACGACCGATGAGAAGCACTTACTTTGGAAACTGAAATAAACCCCCATTGCTCATCTGAGCGACAAGAAAGTTTAGTGTCACGCTGCCAATATTTATGAGTGTTTAAAGATTTTGTGCGTCTGACACATACAGTTTGAGCCTCGGAAATGGACAGGCATTGCAGAGCCAAACAGAATCACATTCCACACTTTCCAAATACAGCCCAATACATGCAGACATACAGCTAGCTAGGCACTGACAGCAGCTCTTTAGCCACAAAACCAACATTTAAGCAAACAAACCCACAAACATATAACCAACCTGGACTGTGTATACCTTCTGCTTAGAAAACCAGCAATTTGCCCTTTCAGCTCGATTTACTTTACTGAGCAACAAGTCAGTAAAGGACGCTGAAGAGCAGAATCAACACTTTCACCTTTTAAAGAATCCATTTTGTATGCTGGATTAAATAGCCGTTGGTTTATTGCTAAAAAACCTGTATCCTTTTATGGCACCTCCCAGCAGGAAAAAAAGCCAGCATTCAACAGAAGCTATGTACATCTACAATGCATCCTGGAAAAAAAAAAAAAAAGGGAAAAGAAAGGAAAAAGGCCTGAATTCTGTATAAATTCATTACAATTCACTGCAGCCCCAGATTATCTAATGCAAACCAGTCCTGCTCTCGTCGTTTGTATGACAAAATCCTGACACATCTTGTAGGAAATGCCTCCCAAAGTATATTTCTGTGCACAGTTGCTATTTAAAGAGATCAGAGACATTTTATTCTCAGACCAAATTAAAAGCAGCTGTTTGTCAGAGCTGACGGCTAAACTGGGTCTCCCAAATCCACTGGCAAACTAGCTCTAGTGCACATTTCAAACAAGAGGAATATTCTAATCCCGGGGTTACAAAGGTGAAGAAGGGACCGACTGCCGCCTTCCTGCTATGCCAGGCTCCCCGTGCTATTATGACATCCTCCAGATTAAGGCTGCTTTCCATTGTAACGCCAGGAACAATGATGAAAGCAGTGAAGGGGTTAAAATATTAAGAGAACGAGAAGTCCTCCTAGGTTTGCTGGTTCGACTTGACAAGAGGATGCTTTCAGATGCCTGTCTGCTCATCTGCTTGTCAAAGTTGCTGATAAAATGCTCCTAACACCAAGCCTATTGTTAAACAAACCAGTATCTAGTATGAAAAAGGATTTCTTCTCAAACCAAATACACAAAGGAGCATCTCCATTTGTTTCCGTTTCCTTAACTAGATTGGACAATGCACTGTTTAAACAAGGAGGTACTTCTATGTACTATCCATGACCTTAATATGCAAGCTTTGCATATTTAAGTACAAATTAAATACAGAAAGTAGCCCATTTACTTCTTATGCAGCAAAATGGAACAGCCTAAGCCCATCAGTATTTTCCTCCAGAAAGAAGGAGCTATTTCTCTATTACTGACTTTGGATGTCTCTTTAGTTTAAATTCCAGCTAATCTGAGACACAGAAAACAAGCCTCTATGACTAATCCCAAGTCTTACTGGCTGCTAAAACCGCTGTGCCACCTCCCCGCACTTCCAAAGAAGCTGAGATTTACCTTTGGGGGAAAAACAACGCCAATGTGGACAGCATTTCTTGGTCTTATTTTTTTTTGCCGATTCCTGAAGCATTCCCTCTTGCTGGCTGCTTAAATAAGTCCTCCCCATCTGTGACTCCCATCACGTAGAACCAGGACAGCACAGCAAGGCATGAGTGTCACTCAGGCAGAAAAGCCACGTTCAGCCAAAAAGAAAAGGGGAAAAAAAAAAAAAAGCCCTTGATTCTCCCTCGCAGAACTGCTTTGCTAAGTTGCCATGGAGAAAAGAGGAGCTGTTCAAGCAGCCTGTGGCATGTAGAGAAGAGAGGATGCAATAAAGCCTGTGGGAAAGCAGAAGCAAATGGACCATTACTGGCCCATTGCTAAGTGCACCCACTAACCTGAGGCTTCTTGACAAGAAAGTACTAGCAATTACGATGAGTGTAACCTCCCCGAAGCACTCATCCGCGGAAGCCACATAACAAAAGCAGTGGCGATGGCAATGGCAACAAAACCATACGAGCCTATTAGGATCATTTGGATTTGTTGAATCTTTTCTAACTATCAAACCTACACTGAAAGTGCATCAAAATTGGAATGAATATACAGTCACCATTATGGCAAACGTGTCCTGCAATTTTCTGTCCATGGCAGCGCTAGAAAGCCTTGTCGGACCCTTTGCATGAAACTGCTGCCTTAGTAAAAATCTCTTCCAGGTGAACTATTCCTGCTAGAGTTGCAACCATTCACACCTCCAGTTCTAATGGGGCGGAATCGCTGAAATCAAGGTATTTAGGAAGCTATCACTTGGGTTCCAAAATGTTTCATTTTTAAGATGCAGAACTAGCCAAGTAGATTAGAGGGAAGAGTCCAACATGGAGTCATGTGAGGTACGCTGAACTACAGGCTACATCCACAGCTTCCTTGGGTCCCAAGGACCGCAGCTAATTTTTCTGCAATGGAGCAGACTGCATCTGCTCCCATCTTTTGCATGGAGACATGGCCCATTGAGGTAGAGGCCTCCATCGGGATCAGATGCTCCTTTTTATACCTTTGGACTAGTGACCAACATTGCCTGGTAAATCAACTGCCTTAGGCACTGGTGCTATGGTGGATCCACAACACCGGGGTATACACAATTCACCATTTGATGAAAAGCCTGCAAACCATCTACTGTCAGACTGGCTAGGATGACACCACAATATGATGAAAGCACAATACAATAAGTGCAAAAAAGAAAAGGGACCACTAGGTGCTCAGCAGATATTTGCTGTCAAAGAGTGGGCAGTGGGTTTCAATCAAGACCCACCCACCCTTCAGCTCCACCCACCTCCCCAGTGAACTACAACATGTATTTTATCCCCAGATAACAGGCTGAGCAATTTGCCTTGGAAAGACAGAGACACCGTGATAAGCTGGACGGTATATAAGCGTCCAGAACGCTTATTAATACCAAGAGCATATGCAATTGTACCTAGCAGCGCAAAGAAGTAGTACACT
Source organism: Alligator sinensis (assembly GCF_000455745.1). NCBI lineage: Eukaryota > Metazoa > Chordata > Crocodylia > Alligatoridae > Alligator > Alligator sinensis. The sequence goes on along the minus strand of NW_005841833.1, from coordinate 1,860,703 downwards.
GGCATATAGATCTCCATTACATGTTTAACGCTGAAATGCCACTGGAAGGAGCTAACATTTCTGTTCTATCATGTCCACTTGGCTTCCAGAATTTAAGCTACATAATGATACAGTTCCTGGAAAGGTGCTTCTAACTCAATTACAGCGGGTCTTGCGAGCACTGCTCTTGGCAGCAAGAAGGCCATGAAGCGGCGAACCAGATGCTACGCAGCCCAAGAACCAGACCCCCTATAATTCAGTTAAAATATCTGACTTGCAAAGGGGGGTGCTTTAAAGCAGTTTGATCCAAAAGACAAAAGAATAAAAAATAAAAAAGGTTTCCACCTTCTACCTTTCTCTATAAATCAAGGATCCACTAATTCTGCATCTATAAACCACATGCCCCAATTATCAGATAAACCACAGCCATGCAACAAGGGCAAGAAGACCCTGTAGCTTATAGTTGCAAAAAAACCCTCCACCACTAGTCTATAGCATTATCTCTTGGTCAACACCAGGTTGCAGACTGAGCAGTTAGTGACTTTCTCAAGCAAGTTAAATATGTGGAGAGGCAAAGGGGGAGGGGAGTTACTGCATACGCACAATCCCAACCATAGTTTCATCACTTCTGCAGGCATTTGGAGGGCTCTGGGTTTGTGCATTTCACAAGGTACTCTAAATGCAGAACAGATGGTCACAGGCCTTCAGTGAACCAAACATTTTTCAGTTGGTTTAACATCTCTAACTAACAAAATGGAGGTTTAGGAGAGTTATTAAAACGTCAAGTCTCATGGAATCAAAGTGTGTGCATGTGGGAAAGGGGGAGGGAGAGAGAGAAGGAAGGAGACCCTCACTGAAAACTATTTCTTCTCTGAATTTATAAAGTGTATTCCAGAACTAGTCTAAGAATTCCAGGTTCAAAGCACAGGAAAAGCCCTTGCATTACAATAATCGTCATCATCTCCCATCATCTCAGAATGGGCTCCCAAGGGAGGTGGTGCTCTCCCCTACCCTGGGGGTCTTTAAGAGGAGGTTAGATAGGCATCTAGCTGGGGTCATCTAAACCCAGAACTCTTTCCTGCCTATGCAGGGGGTCGGACTCGATGATCTATCGAGGTCCCTTCCGACCCTAACATCTATGAATCTCAAATTCAAAGATGCACAACCGATTCAGGTTACTTCTGAGCAAGGAAGGCAGGAAATCGAAGAAATGTCACCCTAAATTAGCCAGGTTTGGAATGAGAGGCTTCAAGGCTTACACCCTTCTTGGAATTAAAAAAAAAATTGCTAATCCATTTGATGGTAACTTTATTCTGCCCTTGGACTCATTCATGCTTTGGAATATGTCAGTGTTTCCCAACCTTTTCCAGCCCAAGGCACGCTTACATTAAGACAAATTTTCTGCGGCACGCCTGTTAAGACATTCCCCATCCTCATACCTATTGTAGCTCATTGCAGCGCATGGCCATAGCAATATTCTGTGGTACACCTGTTCATTTCTGACGGCACACTTTTGTGCCGTGGCACACTGGTTGGGAAACACTGGAACATGTCCTTAAAGAGAAGTGCTAGTCATTCTTTTGCACTAAGAAAAACTGTGTAAAATGTTTGCTTCCAACATGACAGGGAGACAGACATCCATCAGCGGGAAGCAAACGGTGTCTGAGGACCAGAAGTTTTGGCAGATGGGTCAAGAAAACACCTACGACTTAGTAGGGCTATCTGAAAACTGGTGGGATTCGTCCCACGACTGGGCGGTACATATTGAGGGTTATAGGCTGTACAGAAAGGACAGGGTGGGGAAGAAAGGGGGAGGGATTGCGCTCTTTGTCACGTCAACCCTCATCAAGACAGAATCCAAGGATGAGGAAGTAGAAGGATTGTGGGTTAGGCTACATGGGGGGCAAGGAGAAAGGGATTTGGTGGTAGGGGTCTGCTACAGACCCCCACACCAAGGGGAAGAACTAGATTCGGGGCTCCTGAGGCAGCTCTCGGAGACCATAAAAGCTAAGGCGGCGGTAGTCTTGGGGGACCTAAACTACCCAGACATCTGCTGGGAGACGCAGAGAGCAAAGTCCCACCGTTCACGCACGTTCCTATCCTGCGTACAGGACCTCCACCTGACGCAGGAGGTACACAGTCCCACTAGGGGGAATGCCTTACTGGACCTGGTATTGGCAATGGGGGATGACATGGTAGGGGACCTACAGATTGGTAGTCATCTGGGGGACAGTAATCACCAAATAATAGAATTCACCATAAGACGTCGAGTGGGTAAGCTAACTAGTAGGGTGAAAGTACTAGACTTTAGGAAAGCTGATTTCAATGAACTCAGGCGATTAGTCAAGGACGCACTGCAGAGTAGGAGTTTTGAAGAGATGGGAGCCCAAGAAGGGTGGCTGTGCCTTAAGGAAATGATCCTTTGGGCACAGAGGGAGAAGATCCCGATGCGAGGAAAAAGAGGGAAAGGGGCCAGGAGGCTTCCTTGGCTGACCAGAGAAATCCAGGGCAGCCTAAGGGACAAAAGGGGAGCACATAAAAAGTGGAAACAGGGAGAGATCACCAAAGATGAATATACCTCCTCTGCTCGTGCTTGTAGGGAGGAAGTTAGACGGGCCAAAGCTG